>NW_025950407.1:365384-730769 GCF_021028975.2 Sphaerodactylus townsendi
TCCAATATACGAGTCGTTACACTCTATGTACATCTGTCCGTTGATAGAGAGCTCAAACGCTGTCAGGCTACCGTCTGTTATGAATTTTCTTCTCAACGGTTCCTGCAATCTCGTATGTGAGAATGTTGCGAGTTTTTTGAGGAACTATTTGGTCAGGCGCAATCATTGCCTACATAGTAGTAGAAGAAGAAGAGTTTGGATTTTTATCCCCCCCTTCTCTCCTGCAGGAGACTCAAAGGGGCTGACAATCTCCTTGCCCTTCCCCCCTCACAACAAACACCCTGTGAGGTAGGTGGGGCTGAGAGAGCTCCGAGAAGCTGTGACTAGCCCAAGGTCACCTAGCTGGCGTGTGTGGGAGTGTACAGGCTAATCTGAATTCCCCAGATAAGCCTCCACAGCTCAGGCGGCAGAGCTGGGAATCAAACCCGGTTCCTCCAGATTAGATACACGAGCTCTTAACCTCTTACGCCAGTGCTGCTAAATAATTTAGTAATGGCTAAATTATTTTATGTGTGCGTGAATGTTGTGAATGTTCAACGTTGTTTTAATGTACTGTAATGTTTTAATGTCTCAGTCAGTAGATAAATGCCCCTTTTCACTAACTCTGTAATTTATAATGCCAATAAAGGCTTTGGAATTGGAAATTGGGCATAAGCCCCTCTCTAAGAGCAGCAGTGGCGTAGTGGTGAAGAGCAGGTGCGCTCTAATCTGGAGAACCGGGTTTGATCCCCCTCTCTGCCACTTGAAGTGTGGAGGCTTATCTGGTGAACTAGATTAGCTTGTGCGCGCCAACACATGCCAGCTGGGAGACCTTGGGCTAGTCACAGTTCTCTCTGAACTCTCTCAGCCCCACCTGCCTCACAAGGTGTCTGTTGTGGGGAGAGGAAGGGAAAGGAGCTTGTAAGCCACCTTGAGTCTCCTTACAGGAGAGAAAGGGGGGATATAAATCCAATTCTTCTTCTGTCTTAAGTCTACTTCTCAGAACATGGCTGACCCTGATTCATGTGTTCTCCACCATTCTTTATATATTTTTTAAATTGCATGCTCCCTGGGGCAGAGACTTTGATGTCTGTAGCACCCATCTCCAGAGCACTAGGGTCATTCTTTTGTATTTTACTTGCTTCATTTATACCCCGCCTTTCTCCCCAAAGGAGACCCAAGATGGCTCACATAACCCTCTCCTCCTCCACTGTAAACTCCCAACAACCCTGCAAGGTGGGTTAAGTCGAGAGGGTGTGACTGGACTGAAATCACCCAGCAAACTTCCACGGCAGAGCAGGGATTGGAACCTGGTTCACCCCAGATCCTTACACTCGAACCACCGCTTCACAGTGGCTTTCATTAAGCAGGAACAGTCGTGCCACTGAGTCATTTTTGGGCTTCTGCAGCTATCTTGGCCTGGCACGGCTAAGAAGAACCACGCCCCACAGGGGATGGGCACGGCTTCTGCCCCATGCCAAGGCCTGACATTTCCCCCCTCTCCACAAAAGAGGGATTCTGTGGGAAGCCAGAGATCGGCGACGGCCCACAACAAAGAAAGCTCCTTTTCCCTTCCCCCATCCGCACCCCCCCTCCCCCGTGTGTTCAAGACCCGTCCAGCCAGTTTCCGAGCCTCTCCTTTGCCAGGGCAAGCCCCTACCTGTGTAGCTGGCTTGCGTAACACGAGCGGCAGGGAAGGAAAGGCAGGCAAGCAAACGTGGCGTAGCGCAGCCGGGACGAGCCCATGGGAAATTTCAGACCCTGGGGTTCAAATTAGATTCTGCCGTGCCCTTCCTGGGTCACCGGTATTTTCATAGCGTGCCACCTCCGTTTGCGGTATTTTTATTATCCGACCCCTCTGTTACGAGGCTAGCTTTACAATCGGAACCGGAGAAGGCTGCAAGAGAACGTTGACTTATCATGAATTGCGTTCTTTGTGTGGTTGCCAACTATCTGGGAGATGACCGTAATTTATCTACGGGCCTTCTTTAAACCGGGAAGGCTAGATTCTTGGGTCGCACTCCACTTACAAAAAAAATGTTTGGAAACATTCCATCTAGCCCAGTGGTGGCGAACCTATGGCACGGGTGCCAGAGGTGGCACTCAGAGCCCTCTCTGTGGGCACGTGCAAACAGAGTTCGTCATGTGGAGGGGAAATCGCCCCCCCCCCATCTAGGCTGGCCTGGGCCACTGGGCTCGATTATTAGCATTAAACCTAAGACCTAGTTTTGGGGAAGCAGTGTAGGTAACCCTTTAAGCGCTGTTAAACCCCACTGATTTTCATGCGAAGAACTAAAGCACGATCCTTTACCTGGGAGTAAGCTCGGTTGCTGGCAATGGGGCTTGCTTCTGAGTAAATCCTCCTAGGGTCATGATTCACCCGTTTGAAGGGTTGCACGATTGCTTCAAAGCAAAGCCACCGACTACCACCAAGCTTACTCCCGAGTAACGCGCGCCTTGGAGCCAACCGTTTTTTCTAAACTAAAACCTCAGTATTCAGGTTAAATGGCCGTGTTGGCACTTTGCGATAAATAAGTGGGTTTTGGGTTGCAATTTGGGCACTCGGTCTCGAAAAGGTTCGCCATCACTGATCTAGCCAGTCGGATTGAATGCTACAAATCATCTCTTTCGGCCTGGGGGGGAGGAAGGTGGAAAGGTTCATTAGTGCCATCCGTTTTAATTTATTAATATGGGCTCTAGTATTGTATTTAATTGTAATTGTTTTTATAGGAATGCTGTTTTTAAAAGTTGAATTGTTAAGTTTTCTACGTTGCAGCCTGCCCTGAGCCGTGCAGGGAAAGGGCAGGATATAAATAAATAAATAAATAAATAAATAAATAAATAAATAAATAAATAAATAAATAATATAATATAAGTAAGTAGTGTGTGGTGTTGGAGAGTTTGGATACTTTTTTGAACAGTCTGGGATTCACGCCCACCTATTTACAGGACTTTGTGACTTTGAGACATCGTATATTACTGGCTGACAGCTTGTTGCTGACATATGGACATAGATATGTATACGTTGCTGCGCTTCGTGTAAATGCACTTTTGTGCTTTGTATTTTGGGCGCTATTTTGCACTTTATTTATTAAAACACTTTCATTGTTGTCTTATAGATCTGCGCAAGCAGCCTCGATACAGTGCTTCCTTGTTCGATTTAGAGCTTCGAACATCGTATCCATATTTGTTGGTTATTTTGTGCATCTCGGGGGCACAGAGTCAAGCCGCATCGTTGTCATGGGCTTACCTTACATCACAGCGTTCGGCCCAAAACAATAGGCGAGTTTCTAGTCCTCGTGAGTACACAGAGGGGATTAGAGACACCTGAGGCCAAGAGGGAACACGGGTTTTCCCAGCAATTGACTGCTTGCTGAGAAGTCTGTCTTAACCGCAGCTGGGAAAGGAGGGGTGGGGAAAAGGGGAAATGCTGCTGTCCCTTTCCCCTGCATTTAAAGGTGTAAAAACACACCGTGATTCAGGGCACACCGTGGAAGAAGTCACCCCCGTGCCCAAGAGCTGCTTGGATAAATTTAGAGCCAGACCGTGACTCAGAAAGCATGTGTGGTGGGCTAGGCTGCAGCGTGGCCACGTCTAGCTTTAGGCCACAGGATATTCCAGCAAACCGTCCATTGGCGTCCACCCTGTCTCCATTTCATGCAAGCAGCCCCATTCTCTCACCAGGCACGTAGGGAGCGACTGCTCTGTGCCGCCTTGCCCCACAACAAACATTGGCTTCTGTGTCAGAAGGGGAATCTTTCTTCTAGGGAAACATCCCACGTTGTAGAAGAGGTATTCCTTCATATGACTGGAAGACTGAGCACCTCTTTGTTAGTAATGCCCAGGCCTACCACAGAAGGCTCCATCTCAGAAGAGGTGTTCCCGTTTGAGAGAAAGAAAGGACAATCCCTCTTCTTTGGAAACGCCTGCACTGACTGTATAAGACAGGGGTAGGGAACCTTTAACACTCAAAGAGCCATTTGGACCCGTTTTCCACGGGAAAAGAAAACACTTGGAGCCGCAAATAATTTTTGACATTTAAAATAAAGATAACACTGTATATATTGGGGTTTTTTACCTTTTACTCCGCTCATTCTGAGAAGTGCATGGATGCGTCCGCCCTGCTGCCTGCAGGGCGGGCAAGGATGGGGCCAGCAGCTCGGCCTCGCCAACCGCCGGGAAAGCACCCGTCCCGCTCAAACGGGGCGGGCGAGAGGGGAAGCCCATGGTGCGGCCCAGCCGGCCGCGGGCATTTGGTGCGCCTGCCCTGCTGCCTGCAGGGCGGGCAAGGATGGGGCCGGCGGCTCGGCTCGTGGAGCCGCAGTGCAAGGGTAGAAGAGCTGCATGCGGCTCTTGAGCCGCAGGTTCCCTACCCCTGGTACAAGACAACAATAATCTTTCTGCGGCACCCAGGCGGAGCATTCTACAACAAAGAGGGTCCGGCATGTTGAGATCTGGGGCAGAGGAACATACAACTCCACTAGCATCTTTTTCTGAAACAGACTATAGACTGTTTGCGGGACCCCTCTCTCCCTCTCATCTTAACTCCTGGATCCCGGACACAAAATCAACACCTGGGGAAAAAGATTTTTTTTTCTCCACCTTTTATTTAGTTTTTTTTAATAGACTAAGAGCAAGTATATGAAAATCGCCAGCCAAAGCTCTCGAGAACACAAAAAACCCCAAACATCCACCCCCGAAAAAGGTCCTTTGCTTGTTCCTTGACGTGGTTTTTGCCCCAGAAAGAAAAGTGTCCGTGCGTCTTGCATAGGTCTGGTCTTCACAGAAGACAAAGGGAGGAATCGCCCCAAAAAAACCAAACACCGAAAAAAAAAGAGGAAATTAAAAATAAAAAACTCTGGCTTGCGCAGGCAGGCCGGTGCCCGCCCCGTGCCCGCCCACTACGAGAACAGTTTATGATAATCTATAGACACGGATAATAGAGCTTCTCTCTGTACACAACACGTCGCGATATGTACAGGCACCCCAGGGCAAAGGTACCATGCGTCCCAGATTGAGAGTCACTGGGTATATGGTGCCCCCCATCTCTGGGTCAGGCGGGGTGCCTTTCTCCAAACAGGGCACAGCGCTCCCTTTCCAAAACATAGCCAGAGTGCCACGTGCCCGTGTTCTGTCCCGAACGACCAAGTTCTTCAAGGTGATCTGCTGCTCCAGATGTTCGCCGCCAGCTCATGAGAACATAAGAACATAAGAAAGAGCCTGCTGGATCAGACCAGAGTCCCTCTAGTCCAGCACTCTGCTACTCGCAGTGGCCCACCAGGTGCCTTTGGGAGCTCACCTGCAGGAGGTGAAAGCAAGGGCCTTCTGCTGCTGCTGCTGCTGCTCCCGAGCGCCCGGTCTGCTAAGGCATTTGCTCATGCCCAGAGTAGCCAATAGCCTATTGCTGGCAGACAGGTTTGGTAGCCCGAGGTTCTTAGGTCAATGCTGAGCTCAGAGGCCCGGATGTCAAATGTGCCCCCTCCCCCCCTAAGGTCCGCAAGCAAGTTGGGCTCCCTCCCGTTGTGGGGCAATACCCCAGAAGCTCCTCTGAGTCTCCCCTCCTCCCAGCAATGGACAGAAGGGGCAGGCGAAAGGGGGGGGGGGTCGAACGCAGTGGTGACATTCCCTTCACTGGGGAGGGAGACGGGGGCTATACCGGGCTTAGGAAAAGGTCTGCTTTCCCCATCACTGTGGCTCTCTAGCCCCGGATCGCTGTCGCCTCGCCAGGATATCCCGGTTTAAATATTTCTTTTTTTCGTCTGTCCGTCTGTCCGTTCACAACGCCAAGGGAGTCACTAGGGAGGGAGCCGGGTCCGTGCAGGTGGCTCGGTGCCCCCCCTCGGCACCCCCGCACGGCTAGGACGCCAAGAGGGTCATGAGGAAGAGGGCGGCGGCCACGGCCAGGGGCAAGTGTTCCCGTTTGGGGCTGGTTCCGCTGATGCTCTTCTCCAGCTTGGGCATCTCGGGGTTAAAGTTATCTGCAAAAGGGGAAGGGGAAAGAGAAGAAGGGAGGGGGAAGGAAGAATGATAAGACTGGAGCAGGACGAGGGGTACCCTCTCCTCCCCGCTAGCGCCTCCTGCTCAGGCAGTGTGGAGGGGGGGCAGAGAATTTTTCGGGGAGAGGGGGGAACCCTGCTGCAGCTCTCGAGCTCAATCCAATTCGCTAGGGGGGGCTGCACCACCTCCGGAGAAGCTCTCAGCCTCGTCCAGCAGGGGGCGCTGCTAAGGCAGAGAGGGATGCTGGGAGCCAGCAGGGGAAACAAGCTTCAGGAAGCTCCCCCCCCGCCAGCAGGGGGCGCTGTGAGTCTCACTCACCCAAGTCCTCGATCTTCACCTCTGGGCCTATAGTGAACTGCGGGAGGGTCGGGGCCGCCTTCTCCCCAGAGTGCGACGCTGCAGGCAGGAGAGGGGGGAGAGGGTTATGCGCTGGAGGGGGAAGGGGAGGGCACCATGCTCCACCCTCCCTCCCTCCCCGGAGCCCCACCTCTTCCCTCCACTCAACATTTCAGTGCTCCCCTACCCTCAACAATTCATTTGGACCCTCCCGCTGCCCATCAACTTGCACAGCCAAACTGGATTTTCCTGAAAGGCATCGAGGGAGTCAAAAGGCCCACATAAGTTGCAGAGGGTGGGGGGAGAAAATGAGCATGCAAAAGGATTCCCACTGGATATGCAGAGGCACATGCAGACCATCAGCAAACAGCAGGCATACCCAGGCGCCCCTCAGCTGGTGAATTATGGGGGTGCGTATCAAGGACAATTCACTCTGAATGTGAGACAGCGTTTGTGGGTCAGAGGTGCCCTCCTGACGAAGTTAGCCCAAATAAGACCACAAAAGAGACTGGTGCATGTTTTGTTTTGTTTGTTTTACGCCATCCTACCTTTCCGGTCTCCAATTATGAACACGGCCCTAGAACGAGGATCAAAAAACCCACACTTGGGGCCCGTGTGCAGAGAAGGGAGATTTTCCCAGCAAATTTGGGAGAACCCCACTTGCCATGACCCCCCGTATGCCGTAGCTGCTCTCAGCTGATGTCATTTCTAGTCGCGTGCCGGGCTTTACTGGAAGTCATCTAAAAGTGCACAGCGCCTGTGGTAATATCAAAAGGCGCCGTTTGGAAGGAATGGGCGCCAGGAATGGCAGCGGCTATGGGAGGTGTGCTGCGACAGCGGCAGCATGTCAGGCAGCTGACTCGTTGTCACACCCCTGTGGTGGGGAGTGCTGGGGACCAAGTCTACTGCCTGCCTACAGTGAGCGCTGGGCAGAAGGAGATAAGTAGAGGGAAACTGCCCCTGGGAAGTCTGAACACAAATCTGGAGTTTAGGATAAGAGCTTGACTTTTTAAAACCTTCTCCCAAACTGGACAAACTTTCCCCCCTCCCTCCCCGACAGAGACCATAAACTGTTCAGAAGAGAAAGCAGAGGAAAGAGGAGGAGGGGGGACGCTGAGGCAGCAGAAGTAAGGGCGAGGTTGCGGCACCACATGGAGCCCTCTACCCCTAATCAGCTGGGCGCCAGAGCAGAGGAGGGTGTTCTCCGTGCTTCAAGGACCGTGCTCCCCCTGCATGCTGATGAGAGGGGCGGGTGGAGGGAAAAGCCTGTCCCCGCACCTCACCCCAAATCGACACACAGGAAACAGCATCAATGACAACAGGAAGCTTGAAGCAACACTCTTTCTGAATCAATCCTCCTTCCCCTCCAGTGCTCAGCTGATCGACCTGCCGGAGGGCTGTTGAGGGAGGGAGAGAGAGTTGGGGGAGAAGGAGAAGGAGGAGTTGGATTTATACCCCCCTCCTTTCTCTCCTGTAAGGAGATTCAAAAGGGGCTTACAAACTCCTTTCTTTCCACCCCCCCCCCCCACAACAAACTCCCTGTGAGATGGGTGGGGCCGAGAAAGCTCCAAAGAACTGTGACTAGCCCAAGGTCACCCAGCTGGCGTGTGTTGGGCTGCACAAGCTAATCTGGCTCCCCAGATAAGCCTCCACTGCTCAAGTGGCAGAGTGGGGGACCAGCTGGCGTGTGTTGGACTGCACAAGCTAATCTGGTTCCCCAGATAAGCCTCCACAGCTCGAGTGGCAGAGTGGGGGACCAGCTGGCGTGTGTTGGACTGCACAAGCTAATCTGGTTCCCCAGATAAGCCTCCACTGCTCAAGTTGCAGAGTGGGGGATCAGCTGGCGTGTGTTGGACTGCACAAACTAATCTGGTTCCCCAGATAAGCCTCCCCAGCTCAAATGGCAGAGTGGGGGATCAGCTGGCGTGTGTTGGACTTGCCAAGCTAATCTGGTTCCCCAGATAAGCCTCCACAGCTCAAGTGGCAGAGTGGGGGATCAAGTCCGGTTCTCCAGATTAGAGTGCCCCTGCTCTTAACTACTACACCACGCTGGCAATATGCGTTCAGAAGGGAGAAACTTGCGTCAGGTGGGATTCTCCTCCCTCACAAAACTCCCCTGCCTGTGTTATTCTGAAAAGTTGCCCATTCATGAAAGTGCCCTTGCTGATCTCCACCTATTAATTTGCACAAAGAAATAAGTGACTGGCTATTTATGTGAGCCTGCATGGCGCGGTGGTTAAGAGCAGCACACCAGAGAGCCGGGCTCGATTCTTTGCTCCACAAAACAAGTGGCAGATTCTAATCTATCTATATACGTATTTATTAATTATAATTGCATGCTACCCTTCTCCTTATGGGCTCAGGAAGGCTCCCAACATATAAAACAATAAGTACAATCCACGCCATTTAAAACTGATCATCTAGACCACCTGTTGTGATTCTCTGCTCCTCCAAATGAGTGACAGGCTGTCATCTGGAGAACCGGGTTCGATTCGCCACGCTCCACATGAAGCCCGCTGGGTGACCTTGGGCCAGTCACAGTTCTCTGAGAACTCTCTAAGACCCACCTACCTCACAAGGCGTCTGTTGCAGAGAGGGGAAGGTGATTGGAAGCTGCTTTGAGTCCGCCCCCCCAAAAGCAGAGAAAAGTGGGGTGTAAAACCAATTCTTCTTCTGCTATGCCTGATTTTTTACGATCGCATCTTTCAGGGTAGTGTCATCGCAAGATGGTGTGGATGGGTCCTGTGGCACGCCCATGGGGCTACTCGGGTTTCTCAACACCTCCCATGTGGCGAAAGAGAAAACTGAAATTCTGCTGATGGGTTATCATGAGCAGGGGTTGGACCGGATGGCCCTTGTGGTCTCTCCCAACTCTATGATTCTTTGCTCTGACTGTACCTCCCTTTCACCACCTGGGGGCGCAATAAGGATAACGATGGAAATGCCAAAGAAGATTCGTCACCTTGTGGTAGCCTTTCCCCATAAAATAATCAATATGTAAATTCGCCCTCAGGCATGTGTGTAGGATGCTCGTTGTGAGAACAGATGGAAGCCAGAGGACCACACAGTGTTGTGTACTTTCCACAGATCACAGAATTCCGACCCAATTGCAAGGTGGTAATTGTTCTTTTAAAAGCAAGTTTGTAGTCCTCATGGGGTATACAGAAGAAGCAGGAAAACTGAATCAAAGATATCTGGCAAAATTGTAGGAACAGAGTGATGTTTCCCAGAGGCTAGAAAGGTGGGGATCACTGTTGCGATGCCGTTCCAGTGCCCCCACCCCCCATGACTATAGCCAGATTTTCATATGAAATGGCAGAACGTGCTACACCATTAAAGGGGGATGATTCTTGCAGACGTAAAATCTGTACGGGAAAAGGAGGGAACTGAAAACCTTATGCAAAGGAATATTTGCAGCTAAATTCCCCCTGTAATCTGAAATGGCGCAGTCCATCGTTTTCCATCAGCGTTCTGCCATTTCATTCATCAGCAGGTGTGAATCGGGCATAGTGCACCTTCCCCTCCCTATCACTTCCTTTCTATTCTAACCTAGGCCACTCACTCACTCCTGCACTCACTCCATCCATCCATCCATCCATCCATCCATCCATCCATCCATCCATCCATCCATCCATCCATCCATCCATCCATCCATCCATCCATCCATCCATCCATCTCCATCCATCCATTCATCCATCCATTTCTATCTATCCATCCATCTATCCATCCATTCATCCATTTCTATCCATCCATCCATTTCTATCCATCCATCCATCTATCCATCCATTTCTATCCATCCATTCATTCATCCATCCATCCATCCATCCATTCATCCATCCATCTATCCATCCATTCATCCATTTCTATCTATCCATCCATCTATCCATCCATTCATCCATTTCTATCCATCCATCCATTTCTATCCATCCATCCATCTATCCATCCATTTCTATCCATCCATTCATCCATTTCTATCCATCCATCCATCCATCCATTCATATCCATCCATCCATCCATCCATCCATCCATCCATCCATCCATCCATCCATCCATCCATCCATCCATCCATCCATCCATCCATCATTTAATTCACTTGTACCGTGCCTTTCTCTCCAGAAGCACGTACAATTAACATACGGAACTGCCTGCCACAAGATCCAGGGCTGGCTGTAAAGCTGAGGTGGGTTTTAAAAGTTTTCTAAAAAGCGAGAGGCAAATCAACTAACAGAGGAAGGCATATTGATCTCAGGCCTTTAGCCATATCTAATAGAACCTCCATTTTCAGAGGCAGTCTGCCTCTAAGTATAAGATGTTGGTAAACAAGGAAGAGATTCTGCTGCCATTGCACCACGATTATAGCCTTTCTGCTAGTATCTGGTGGTGCTGGAGGAAATGGCATGCCAGATATGATCCTTGGCCCTGTTCTACGAGGGCACTCGTCGGTTCTTTGTTATCTCACAGAGCTATATTTACACCTTCACGCTTTATTTATTTGGAAAGTTTCTATGCCGTCTCTCCAGAGACCCTTGGGAGGAAATCACATTCATATGAGGGGTACATCATTTAAGCTGTTACATTTCCTAAAAATTAAAATCAGCAGCAGGCTGTTAACCCCTTGGTGATTAAGTGAAGGAGGAACAGCGCGGTCGGCACGTCTTGAAAGATAAAAATAAATCCCCGTGAGGACCAGAAACTTGCTAGAAAGCAATCTGTGAAAATAGCAATTCTCAGCACGTTGGCTGCGTTGCGCACTGCCGAACGGAGATGTGTGCGGCGCACACAGGCGTGGGTACAGGTGGACCATCTGCTGCTGTGTATTCCCACCACAAAAGAGGAGTGGCAGGCGGTTACACTTAACCATATTGTACATTTTTGCATCCCAGCGAAGTTTCTCAATTCAGAGCCGCACATTACAAACAAACAAAATTAAAATTGGTTGTGGTGGGTTTTCTGGGCTGTGTGGCTGTGGTCTGGTAGATCTCGTTCCTAACATTTTGCCTGCATCTGTGGGCGGCATCCTCAGAGGTGTACACACTGTGTCCAGTGAGAAGGGAAAGTTTAATTGGGGTACACACAGAGGTGGGATCCAGCAGGTTCTCACAGGTTCCCGAGAGTAGGTTACTAATTATTAGTGTGTGCTGAGAGGGGGTTACTAATGGGTGATTTTACCCCGTGATTTTTGCCTTAGTTACGCCCCTCCTCTCAGCTTGAGCTAGCGCGCCAAGAACTTTGGAAGCGAATAGGAAGTGTAGCAGGAGGTGCACCGCGCGTATGGGCTTAGCCTCTGCGCCATGCAGGTGCATTCGCTTCTGCCTGCCCAAGATTACCCGGCACAAAGAAAGGCGTCCTTACCACAGATCCGCCTCCGGAATGCCCGGCCACACCCCCGTCGTACCCCGCCCAGCCCCATTGGCGCTACGCCACAGTTTGAATCCCACCACCATGGGAACCTGTAACTAAAATTTTTGGATCCCACCACTGGGTACACATTGTCCATGTCCCAGGGTGAGGAGCCAATCACTAAGTGTTTGGGTGGAACTTGCTGTGCAAAGGTGTGGTTGACTGCATTGTATTGCGGGTGGGGTTTTCAGTCCATTTACATTTGTATTCACGTTTGCATTCCCCACAGTCGTAACAGTATTAGGAATGCAAATCCTGGGTCTAGGTGGAGTTCATTGTCCATGAACCTAGCATGCCTTTGGCCTTTGATTCTGGTGCTTCTAATTACTGGCAGCCAAGTTTTGTTAATTCTCAGAGTTTCTGAGTTTTCTAATTCTCGGAGTCACGGGCCACACAGCCTGGAACATCCACAACAACCGGTTGAATCCGGCCATGAACGCCTTCGACAGCACAAAATAAAAAATCAGCGGGCGCATGCAGTGCATTCAAGCCAGGGAAAGGCACAGATGCGTCTTAAGGGTGGGTGGGCACGATCAAGGATAGTGGGGGGGGGGGGGGACACTTACTGGTAGCACAGCAGACAAACACTCTCATTCGGAGGCAGGCCCGGCGGTGGTTGTGCATCGGAGTGGCTGAAAAGGAAACGGAAGAAAAGTTCGTGGACTGGAAAGGAGCGTGCTGAAATTTCGGCTCGATTCGTCAATCACGAAAAATCTTTTTCGCCATCTACAAGGGGTCTTCCGGCGAACCAGAACAGCAGTTTCCTGTTCAACAGTTGGGGGAAGACACTTTCTCCTTGTCCAAAGCAGGAGGGAAGGCCTCTTCTGAGACATAGAATCACAGAGTTGGAAGAGACCCTGAGGGCCATCAAGTCCAACCTCCTACCATGCGGGAACGCATAATCAAAGCGCTTCCGACATATGTTCACCCAGCCTCTGCTTAAAAACCTCCAAAGAAGGACACCACTCTTGGAGGCAGGGAATTCCATGCAGGCCAATTACCCAAAGAAGAAGAAGAAGAAGAGTTTGGATTTATATCCCCCCTTTCTCTCCTATAGGAGACTTAAAGGGGCTTACAATCTCCTTGCCCTTCCCCCTTCACAACAAACACCCTGTGAGGTGGGTGGGGCTCAGAGAGCTCTGAAAAGCTGTGACTAGCTCAAAGTCACCCAGCTGGCATGTGTTGGAGTTCACAGGCTAATCTGAATTCCCCAGACAAGCCTCCACAGCTCAGGCGGCAGAGCGGGGAATCAAACCCGGTTCCTCCAGATCAGAGTGCACCTGCTCTTAGCCACTACACCACTGCTGCTCTCAAAGCCAGCTCTTGCCCCTCTCTAGCAAGGAAAGTTGCACAAAGCACTGGAAGATTTGGGACAAGAAATGCACTTCCTCTCTTGGCGTGCAGCAGAGAGGAAGGACATCGGGACAAGAAATCTTGCCCCGGTGCGCTTCGGCCCCTAGTGCGCGTCTGGAGCCCCATCAGTAATCAACCACGATGTCCGCAAATGTCAAGAGGGACTCGGAAAATGAGAATTCCTCTTTCCCCCTCCCATAGGAAGGAGCGAACACCTTTGGTAAATTGTGCCTGCCGAAATCTACGGATGCATCGCCAAAAGACAAAGCACCCTAATTCCGTTCGCAACGACGGTTTATGCAGATTTAATTGTTTTTAATTAAATCAATTAGAACTCATACAGGCAATTGAGTAAGATTTCCTGACTCAAGTAGCAGCCCTCCCAGATAGCTGAACACCCCCCATTCCCCAAAGGAAACAATACGAACGTTGCAGTATGCAGGTGAAGACCATCTTCTCTCGCTGGGGGCCGCTGCTACCGTCCCCCCCCCCCCCCCCCTGCAAGACTCGTAACTTCCTCGGATTCATTTCCTCCGCAATAGCCTAACCTGCTCTGCTTTGTGATGCAGGACGTCTTAGCAAATTGATCATTACCGTTTCTTTTCTCTTCTCCAAAGAAAAGAACTTAATCTTTAGTAAAACGTTTAATCTCCCAGTCGGATCTGATTGTATTCATTACAGAACAGCTGCAACCCAAAAGCATTTAATGGGCGATTATGCAAAAGAAGCGCAGGACGGGCAAGTTGGGTTCAGTTCTTTTTTTAGCGGGAGAGCAGAATAAATTTAAAAAATGCCGAGCTTTGACCCCTCTTCCCTCACCCACCCAAAAAACTCTGGAGCATTTGACTTCCTAAAAGACAGCCGAGATTCGAACCAGTCCTGGACCAACGTTTGGGCCGAGGCGCCGCCTAGTGGACGGAAGGTGATTGCCTGCTTGCCTCAGCAAGAGGTCCCCAAACCAGTGACATAAGGGAGGGTCAGGAAAATGTGAAGAATCTGAGAGGCAGTGTTGTATAGTGGTCAGATTGCTGGACTTGGGCTGGGAGACCTGTGTTCAAAGCCAGACAGGGGAACCCCAGAGAGGGCCTGTTGTGGGAGTAAAATGGGGAACAAATTGTGTATATTGAGAAAGGTGGGGTATAAATGCAAACTCTTCTTCTTCTTCTTCTTCGATTGTGATATGCTGCTCAGAGGAGGGAAAGGAGAAAGAGAAGGATTGAAATATTCTCTAAAAGAAGAAGAAGAAGGGTTTGGATTTATATCCCACCTTTCTCTCCTGTAAGGCCACTCAAGGTAGCTGACAAGCTCCTTTCCCTTCCTCTCTCCATAACAGACACCTTGTGAGGTAGGTGGGGCTGAGAGAGTTCTGAGAGAACTGTGACTGGCCCAAGGTCACCCAGCTGGGATGTAGGAGGGCGGAAACACGTCTGGTTCACCAGATAAGGCTCCGCCAGTCAGGTGGAGGAGTGGAGGAATCAAACCCGGATCTCCAGATTAGAATCCATCTGCTCTTAACCACCACACCACGTTGGCTCTCATTCTCTCTCAAGGTGCATTCTCGTTCAAGGTGCACAGTCCCAACGGGCTCACAGCTCTCCATTCTGTGTGTAACCCTTCTCCAAATAGCCATCTCTAAATTTTTACACAGACTCTCTTTCTCCGCTGCCTAGAGATCCAAAGCAGAGATGACGAGCGGGGCACTGGAGGGTCACTCACAGATGTAGTAGTATTCGTGGCCGGCGTGGAACTCGTATCCGAGCGAGAAGGCGCTGTAGCGCTGGAACTTCTCCGAGAACTTGATGGGGCTGTGCGGGGCGTGCGGGCGGTTGCATTCCCAGCGCTTGAACCCTTGGCTGATGTTGCACGTCCGGTAGCCCTCGTGGTTCACCATGTACAGGATGTACTGCTCCATGCGTCCCTCGGGCACCGAGGAGTTGTAGTGCGGGCAGTAGATGTCCAGGTAGTCGTTGACGTTCACCTGGACCGTGTAGCCCTCGCGGCGCAAGCTGAAGGGAGAACAAGGAAGGAGTCAGGTTGGAACCCCCAAAACGCTCAAAATGGGATTTGTCTCTGCCACCCACTCAGCCCACACCAAGATCTGCTTCTGAACGTTCAGCTTAGTTGTTACCCAAAATCCGCTTCGCTATCGGAGCAGCCACAGGCAAGTTTCTCATGCATCTGCAATTCAGGAGAAGAACGTGGGACTGCCACAAATGGTGCAGGCCTCAGCGTCCGCCATTTTAAACATCAAGAACGATTCGCTTCAAATTTTGCACTGAACCAGATGCCATCCCTGAGACCCCAACAGTGGTGGGATCCAAAAATTTAATAACAGGTTCCCATGGTGGTGGGATTCCAGGCTACGGCGTAGGTACCCAGCAGGGCATTTAGAGCCTGCAGTGGGGGGGGCATGGCTGGGCATTCTGGGGGCAGGGCTGTAGCAAGGACTGGCCTGCTGCGCCGGTCCTTGGAAGCCTTGTAGATGCCACCTGCCTTGAGGCATGAGCTGCTTTACACGCTGGTGCACTACCTGCTGAAGCTGACTTCCAGGTTCTCTTGGCTACTGTTGAGAGGAGGGGTGTAACTAAGGCAAAAATCAGCAATTAGTAACCCCCTCTCAGCACACACAAATAATTAGTAACCTACTCTCGGGAACCTGTGAGAACCTGCTGGATCCCACCTCTGGACCCCGACCTTATTGTTGGCTTGGAAGACTGATGAACCCCAGCCGGACTCTGCTCCCCATTACAAAAACTCTCTCTCTCTCTCTCTCTCTCTCCCTCTCTCTCTCTCTCTCTCTCTCTCTCTCTCACACACACACACACCCCTTGGCTGCAAGGATACTACTAGCAAGATATTGGAAATCAACAGAAATTCCACCATTGGCAGAATGGATTCGTCAAGTTCAAGAATTCAATATGGCAGATAGGCTATCTCACATGTTAAAGAATGAAACCTCTGTATTTTTTAATGTAACTTGGAAACCTTGGTTATCGTATACCCTCCAATGGTACAATATAAATATTAGATAATGAAATCGATTTAAGTTATACGATTGGGGTTCATACATAATTCTTTGCCTGTATTTATCCGTTTAGTTGTAACAAGATCTGATGATTGGTGGAGAAGCTGGAATGATATTATACTTTTGTAACTGTCCCAGATTTTTCACTTACTCCTAAAATATTTTCTTTTCACTATCTTTTCTTCTTTCTGTGAATATTGTCATCACCGACTTTCTTTCTTTCTGTCTACTGGAAATATGTAACGTAACGCTTATAATTATTTTAATATCGTTGCTATAATAAACTTGCTGCATAAAAAACCACCAAAAACATTACAAACTAGTTGCACCCGTCAACAGCAAATCTTTGCGAATAACCAGCATTAAACCCGCCAGGATAGCCAGACTTAAACCCGCCAGGATAGCCAGACCATTTTGGGCTTTATGACCTACGGCCACTAGAGGCAACAGAACACAACAGATTTGTATTTTGCATCCTCCCGCACCCTTGCTTTGTTGAGATGCATGCAGGGCGAGGAGGATTTCTCTTCCTTTAGGGCTCCCCTCCTTATGCCCTTTAGTTGGGACTTTTAAAGTCTGTTCGGATTGCAACACATTTGACATGCCCACAGGTGAAACGCGGAGCCGTCTGAATAGGTTTCCCAAACCAGGGGCAGGTCAAGGTGGGGTTCAAAAGCATCTTCAACCATTCCTAGGAGAAGCGGTCTCGATTTTTCTTCACCCAGCTCCTCCCTCAAATCCAATCATCCATTTCTTTCCCTCCATTTTAGGAATCTGGACTCAGTTTCCAATCAAATGTATTTTGCTCGAAGAGAAATTCGAAGAGAGGAAGGGAGGCTCTGTAAAGTATCAGAATGTCGCCGGGTAGATTCTCAGAGGTAAGAAGCCCGTGCCCAACTTTTCCTGTCCTCCTGCCACAGTGCCATCCGGTGGTACATAACGTCAAAGATCTGCAAAGCCTAAAATTACAGATGCGCGATTTCTATTTAAAGAGAAATGAAAGAGAAATTCCTCTTTTAAAAGAGCGGGAAAGAGAACAGGGGGAATTAATGGCTATTAAAAAAGAGAGAGAGAGAGAGAGAGAGAGAGAGAGAGAGAAAGAAAGAAAGAAAGAAAGAAAGAAAGAAAGAAAGAAAACAAGCCAGCAGAGTTGGATTTATATCCCCCCTTTCTCTCCTGTAAGGAGACTCAAAGGCGCTTACAATCTCCTTTCCCTTCCCCCCCTCTGCCACAACAAACATCCTATGAGGTGGGTGGGGCTGAGAGCTCCAAAGAACTGTGACTAGCCCAAGGTCACCCAGCTGGCATGTATTGGAGTGCACAAGCTAATCTGGTTCACCAGATAAGCCCCTCCCACCAGCACTCAGAGTGGCAGGAGCCGAGAGTCAAACCCGGATACTCCAGATTGGAGGTGCACTTGCTTTTAAACACTGTATACTTAATGAGATGTGGAAGGAAGGAGGAGGAAGGAAGGAAGGAAGGAAGGAAGGAAGGAAGGAAGGAAGGAAGGAAGGAAGGAAGGAAGGAAGGAAGGAAGGAAGGAAGATGATGATGATGATTTTGGATTTATATCCCATCTTTCTGTCCTGCTGGAGTGGTCCCTAACTCAACACCATGCCTCTCCCCACAACTTGACACCTGCTGCTTAGGAGTAGGTGGGGATGAGAGAGTCCTGAGAGAACTGTGACTAGCCTAAGGTCACCCAGCAAGAATGGAGGAGTGCAGGAACACATCTGGTTCACCAGATAAGCCTCTGCCACCCAGGTGGAGGAATGGGGAATCATACCCGGATCTCCAGATTAGAATCCACCTGCTCTTAACCACCACACCGCACTGGCTTTCACCACTGATTGATCCAACAGGGCTCTTCTTCTGTTCTGTGAGAATTACGCAACACATCAACCATAATGAAATAGGCAAAAAAATTACTATATAATATTAGGAGCCCTGACATGGATGGAAAGCTAAGCAGGGTTGGCTCTGGTTAAGCATAAGCATAGGCATTTTTATTGTCATGGTGCACGCACAACGAAATTTACAGCAGCCTTCCTCGATGCGCCCAGTTTCAGACTCATACCCCATCCTCACTTTCCCCTTCCTCCACCCATCCCTACACAGCCCCAAACACATCGACACGAAGCCGCGGAGTTCAGCATAGCCACCGCTCTAGAGTAGAAGCTGTCTCTAAGCCTCTTTGTCCTAGTTTTGATAGACCTGCATCGTCTGCCGGATGGTAACAGTTCAAAAAGAGAGTGTGCCGGATGAGACGGGTCTCTCAGAATATGTTGGGCTTTCTTTAGGCTTTGGGAATTATAGAGTCCAGGGTTAGAGACCACCTCTGTTTGCCTCTTGCCTTAAAAACCCTACGGGTTTCCAAAATCCATCTGCGACTTGACAGCATTTCCCACCACCACCACCACCACAAGCCAGCGTGCCGTAGTGGTTAAGAGCAGGTGGATTCTAATCTGGAGAACCGGGTTTGATTCCCCGCTCCTCCACCTAAGTGGCAGACTCTTATCTGGTGAACTGGATGTGTTCCTGCACTCCTACATTCCTGCTGGGTGACCTTACGATAGTCCCAGTTCTCTCAGAATTCTCTCAGCCCCACCCACCTCGCAAGGTGTTGTGGGGAGAGGAAGGGAAAGGAGCTCATCAGCCACCTTGAGTCTCCTTACAGGAGAGGAAGGTGGGGTATAAATCCAAACTCTTCTCCTTCTTCATAATATTATGAAGGAACACGAAGCCTTCGAATAGACGGCCGCATTTTACAGAGGGCCCAAGACGCTTTGAAGAGGACCACGACGTGACCTTCTACCACGTAGGGCGAACGGGGCGCCCAGCAGCGGCGCCGAAAGAGCACCACGAGGCCGCGAAGCAAACGGTTGTGCTCTGCAGAGTGTTCTGTCTGTTTTCATGTCACAAATGAGAAAGATCCCCACAGGAATCGAGGGGAAAGGGAGTTCAAGTCCCCCCTAAGGGGAAGAGTCACCCCTCACCTCGCCGCGCAGCACGGCTGCCTCCAGCCCAGAGCCGAACATTTGGTGCGCCGAGCAGCTCTTCGGCTCCTGCCTTCTCGGCAGACAGGCACACACACACACAGCGCGCCCCCCCCCCTCCGCCTCCCCGCAGGTCACCCACAACACAAGCGAGCCTAACGCCATCGGGCGTCTGGGCCGGCGCTGATTGACGGCTGGTGAGATCAGTGCGGACGGGAACAGTCATCTCTGGAACAGCAGCAAAGTGATGCGACCGGCTCACGCTCGGCTCGGAAGACTCGACTGGGCCGACTTCCCTGCGCCCGAAGCCCGCCCTCCAACCCCACCGCCCTCGCTGCCAGCCGAGAAAGGCTGCCCGTTCTTCCTGGGTCGTGGGTGCAAAGGATTGAGCCGCAGGAACACACGCCTTCGCCAGCCTGGGTCCGCTCGACACTGAAGGAAGAAAGCGAGAATGTGCCAAGACGATGCTAAATCCAACAGCGAGAACAGCTCGGTTATGCCAACTGTAAACATTATGCAAATCGAGCGCATTTGCATACATTTCCCCCACTTCTGCCATTTACGGGGGAGCGCGCAGAGACCTGCAGGATGGCTCCTTGGAGATTTCAGCAGGCTTTAGCCGTGCACCTTCCAAGCCCAGTTGTACAAGCGCAAGGGTCAGAAACATACTGACTTCCTCTGTACCCCCACCTCTCTCCCTCGCAAGCAACGTGCGTAATTCTCCTCACCACCTTCACAACACTCCTGCAAAGTAGATTAACTGAGAGTGCGTAACTGGCCATGGGCCCCAAGCAACATTTTATACCCTGCTTTTCTTTACCTTTAAGGAGTGTCAAAGCAGCTCTCAATCACCATCCCCTCCCCAAAACAGTCACCTTGTGAGGTAGGTGGGGCTGAGAGAGTTGGGAGAGAACTGTGACTGCCCCAAGGTCACCCAGCAGGCTTCAGGTGAGGAGCAAGGAAACAAATCCGGTTCACCAGATAAGAGTTGGCCACTCATGTGGAGGAGTGGGGAATTGAACCCGGTTCTCCAGATCAGAGTTGCTGCTCACGTGGAGGAGTGGGGAATTGAACCCAGTTTTCCAAATCAGAGTTGCTGCTCATGTGGAGGAGTAGGGCATTGAACCCAGTTCGCCAGATCAGAGTTGCTGCTCATGTGGAGGAGTAGGGCATTGAACCCGGTTCTCCAGACCAGAGTTGCTGCTCATGTGGAGGAGTGGGGCATTGAACCCGGTTCTCCAGACCAGAGTTGCTGCTCATGTGGAGGAGTGGGGAATTGAACCCGGTTCTGCAGATTAGAGTCTGCCACTCTTACCCACTACACCACGCTGGTATTGAATTCCTGCAGGTTGCTATAAGGCCTGTTGGGATACTGGACTATTGTGGATCCAAATCAGGGTGAGGCGGATTCATCCTTGCTTCTTGGCCTCACCAAGGTAGACTTTTAATTCTTGCAGTTTGAAGGCAATCCCGAGATGTAAACCGCAACAGGTTACAGCCGAGGGGACTAAATTTTCAGAGCATTTGGGGCTCAACAAACAGGAAAGAAGACGCCTCTGCAGGATAGAAGGAAGACGCTATAAGTTGCCCCTTGTTACTGGACAACTAGCCAAAAACACCGCAGGGACCACAAGAAAGTTGGACAAGTTTTTGGGGGACCCAGACAGCCACGGAAGCTTGCTGGGAGTCCTCAAGCAGACTCTCAGCCTAGCCTACCTCACAGGGGATTGGCGCAGAGCAAAACGCACGTTGCCCCTGAAGATGCCAGCCCTAGATGCGGGTGAAACGCCAGAAGCAAAAACTACCAGCCCACAGCCACACACCCTGGAAAACCCACAACAGTCGACTACTTCACTAGGTCCTTGTGAGAATAAAATGGAAGAGAATAAAAAGAAGAAGAAGAAGAGTTTGGATTTATATCCCCCCTTTCTCTCCTGTAGGAGACTCAAAGAGGCTGACAATCTCCTTGCCCTTCCCCCCTCACAACAAACACCCTGTGAGGTAGGTGGGGCTGAGAGAGCTCCGAGAAGCTGTGACTAGCCCAAGGTCACCCAGCTGGCGTGTGTGGGAGTGCACAGGCTAATCTGAATTCCCCAGATAAGCCTCCACAGCTCAGGCAGCAGAGCTGGGAATCAAACCCGGTTCCTCCAGATTAGATACACGAGCTCTTAACCTCCTACGCCACTGCTCCATTTAGGAGGACCTAAATGGCTTTAGGTCCCCAGCGGGGAAAGAGGTGGAGTACAAATTAATTAAATAAAAATCTCTGTCAGAAAGAAACCCTAGCCCATCAGCAACATATCCCCTAGGTGAGGGCGCAGCTCATTCTTAATCAGGTCCCAGGGTGCAGGCCGGAAACACGTGATGTAAAAAAGACAGCAGTGCCTCCAAGCATGTGCAGAGTGCCTCAACCCACCTCAGTGGATCACTATGGGGTAACCCAGCATGTTGGGTTTTGCAGGTAAGAATGGAAAGCAGGATGATATAGTTGAAGATGGAAGTTCTCAGCTGAGGTAACTTAAAAATGGCTCTGTTTCAGAGGCTGGAGGCCTAGCTCCCAGCTGTGTGACCCAGTCGACAAACTAAGCCACGTTTTTTTCCACAGCTGGCGTGTTCCAACCATGAAGCTGTGACCGAACTGGAAGAGTAGGCCTCTGCAACTCCTTGTACCAAGAAGAAGAAGAAGAAGAAGAAGAAGAAGAAGAAGAAGAAGAAGAAGAAGAAGAAGAAGAAGAAGAAGAAGAGGAAGAAGAAGAAGAAGAAGAGGAAGAAGAAGAAGAGGAAGAAGAAGAGGAGGAGGAGGAGGAGGAGGAGGAGGAGGAGGAGGAGATTGGATTTATACTCCGTCTTTCTCTCCTGTAAGGAGACTACAAGCTCCTTTCCCTTCCTCTCCCCACAACAGACACCTTGTGAGGTAGGTGGGGCTGAGAGAGTTCTGAGAGAACTGGCCCAAGGTCACCCAGCAGGAATGTGGGAGTGCGCAAACACATCTGGTTCACCAGATAAGCCTCTGCCACTCAGGTGGAGGAGTGGGGAATCACTCCCGGTTCTCCAGGTTAGAATCCACCTTAAACCACTACACCACGCTGGCTCTCAGAATCAGCCAATAAGATAAATATTACGCGTCCTCACTGGCGACGGTTCTCCAGGGTCTTTTGCATCAACTACAACCCAGTCCTTTGAATCGGAGATGGCAGGGATCGAACCTGGCACCTTCCAAAGGCCAGTCGGAGGCACCATCGCTAAGCCTCGGCCCATCCTTATCAAGCCAAGCGGGACTCGGGCTTCGGGCGAACGCCAAGATAAGCAGGGATTCGGGTGATGCCAACGCGTCCCTCCGGGGACCGATGCCACCCTACCCGTGCCAAATACCCACTGCTGCTTCCAGAGGTGCTAATTGCGTCCCACTGGGCAATTAAGACAGCCTTGCTAACGTGAAACAGCGGGAGGAGGCTCTCCAGAGGAGTGTGGCAGGAGGCAGACACACTTGAACACAGAGATCCTGGAGGGAAAGGTGTAGAGGTGACAACTCCTACAGGAGCTGGCTGGCGCGGCGGAAAAAGAGGCAGCCTCGTTCCCGTTCTGTTCTTAAAAGGCAAAAACAGACCCGCAGTTCAGCATCCAATTAAATCGGCTACGCATAGCATGAAATGAACTCCAGAGAGGCGACAGAAAAATCTGTCTGGTTTTCCTCCCGCAAATCTGTCTCGTCTCGGGACGTAAACGAAACCAGGCCGGGAGATCTGCAATTCAAGCGGCCCGGTTTTGGGGTGAGGAGATAAAAAAAACAACAACACGACTATCTGAATCCTGGTTTGAACAGGGACTACAGGGAAGGAGAGATTTAAGGTGCCATTTTCCCCACTGAATCCAGCCCTCCGGAGAGGTTATTAGCCACAATGGGGAAA
This sequence comes from Sphaerodactylus townsendi, assembly GCF_021028975.2. Lineage (NCBI taxonomy): Eukaryota > Metazoa > Chordata > Lepidosauria > Squamata > Sphaerodactylidae > Sphaerodactylus > Sphaerodactylus townsendi. The sequence continues at coordinate 388,379 of NW_025950407.1, forward strand.
AGAGAGGCAAATGTAATAGGAACAGTTATTATTTCCCCCTAATAATTGCTCAGGGGAGCTGACTCCTGCCAGATAACCGAGCGAGGGAAGGGGGGAAAGTTAAACGGCCTTCCCTGTAGCCTTTGGTCCAAACGGAATATCCCCAAAGATGCTTTTTAATCTTGAAAAGCACATCGAGGGATCCAGCTGTGAATCTCTAATGCCTTCTCTGGCGATGCCCACTTGGTGATTGATAATCAACTTACGGCTGATTTCTACCGCTTCAGCCTCAAAGAGAGTTGGGGAGGGGGGGATATCACGGTCTGAACGCTCCTCTTCACCCTCCCCAATTATCTGCACACAGAAAGCTAGCTCGTAAAGAGACCTCGTTTTCTCCCTGAGGTGCCAGATTTCTAGATGCGGGGAATTTCCCTCTTTTGCACGGAGCAGTGATTCATGGCGCAAGACCCCTCACACCACCCCTGCAGTCTGAGGTGGCATAAGCCCAGGCACAGGTTCGGCAAGAACTAACTAGAACTCCCTTCGGCAAGAACTAACTAGATCTCCAATGTGGTACCCCATGGCATCCGCCAAGGCATTTTCTGAAGCCCAAATGTTTTTAGGGCTAGAAGGGATTCCTGCAAAGCAAAGCTTCTGATTGGCCATTGGAGATCTGTAGGCTGAGCAGATTAAAATAACATTTCGGTGGAAGCTGCCGCTACGATGATGGTTTTATTCTCTCTCTCTCACTCCTTTTTCCCAGGGTATTTTAAAAACTGGCTTCTCTTATCCTCCGCTTGGGCTTCCTCTGTGTATGTGTATGGCTTTGCCAGCCCTGGCGGCCATTTTGTGATTGTGCCCACCACGCTGTGCCTGAATTGCAAAGGTGCCACTAGGATCTAAAAGGCTGAAGATCCTTGAACTAGGGAGGTAGAAGAAGAAGAAGAAGAAGAAGAAGAAGAAGAAGAAGAAGAAGAAGAAGAAGAAGAAGAAGAAGAAGAAGAGGAGGAGGAGGAGGAGGAGGAGGAGGAGGAGGAGGAGGAGTTTTGATTTATATCCCCCTTTCTCTCCTGTAAGGAGACTGAAAGGGGTGTACAATTTCCTTTTTCTCCAACCCCACAACAAACACCCTGAGAGGCGGATGGGGCTGAGAGCGCTCCGAAGAACCGCAACTAACGGAGCTGTTCCGCCGGGCCTTTGGAGGATCCAGCCGCCAATAGTGCCCCGTCACTGGCCGGGCCTTTGGAGGATCCAGCCGCCAATAGTGCCCCGTCATTGTAAGACGGAGCTGTTCCGCCGGGCCTTTGGAGGATCCAGCCGCCAATAGTGCCCCGTCATTGGCCCTTAACATCTGGGCCGCTAATCCATCACTGAGACTCGCCATGCCTCCCTTTATCGTAGGGAGGGATGGATTTTATTTGACTTCTAGGCAACGCTGGACGCCAACCAACCTACATCTTGAATCTTAAATTAAATTTAAATCTGGGCTTATATTTGGTAAATGTATTAGGAGATTTTATTGCTGCTTTTAAATGTTATTTTAAATGTTATTTAATTGTATTGTTTTACATGTTGTACACCGCCCAGAGCCCTTCGGGGATGGGGAGGTATAAAAATCTAATAAAATAAATAATAAATAATAACCCAAGGTCACCCATGTGTTGGAGTGCACAAACTAATCTGGTTCACCAAAAAAGCCTCCACAGCTCAAGTGGCAGAGTGGGGAATCAAACCCAGTTCTCCAGATTACAGTGCACCTGCCTACACCACGCTGGCTAAAGGGGGATACAGGACTTCAAGGATCTCGGATCTGATCCAGCAGGGATGCTTCCACCCGCTTGTTTCTCACACGGGCCCTAATCTCAGAATTTTCACACCCTGAATGACATTTTAAATCCACGAGATCTGTTCAAAGACGTATCCGTGTCTTGCAATTTCTGGGCTATCAGACACACCGCATAACCTGCTGCCGCCACCCCGTTTAGAGTGACCCGGAGAACATGCGCGGGGCGGAAGCGAGGCTTGAAGACGGTGGCTGAGCATATTTGGAACAGCCACAGCCAGATGCGCGACAGAGACCGACGCCGTCGCCCCCTCGCTACGCCACCCCTGGTAGCTAATCCTGTTACCCGTTAATGCTGCAAAAAGGGCCTCCCCCGGGATGCTCCGTTACGCTGATCCGGTGCCACAAGTCCCCTCTGATCTGCTCGGGAGAGGCCTCGGAGGAACCTAATCCTGCCTGATTGGGAGCCGAGCGCCGATAATCCTGACAGGCCGACACGGCGCATGCTGACCCCCCTGATCTGCCAATTAATTACCGCCCGTTTCCATACCGCAGCGGAGAAGAGATGCGCCGAACATAAAGGCGAGCCGGATCCCTCAGCACTGCTGACCGGCGGTAGGAAAAATAGAAGCCAGCCGAGGACGACGATGTAGCCTCAAAAGGGAGAGCCACCACCCTTTCCCCACCCAACTCGTGAGCACACCGAGGCAGCTGTACAGCCGCCGTCAGAGACAGAACACTGAGTCGAACAGGCCCAAAATATTTAGATACACTTACACCAGACAGGTCTTCTCCTTGTTGGCCCAGACTAGCCCAATCTTTCAGATCTCAAAAGCTAAGAAGGGTCAGCCTGGACTAGTCCTTGAATGGGAGACCGCCAAGGAAGTCCAGGGTCGCTGTGCAGAGGAAGGAAATGGCAAACCACCACTGTTGGCAAATCATAAGAACATAAAAACATAAGAACTAGCCTGCTGGATCAGACCACCTGGATCAAATCACCTGTCTCTTGCCTTGAAAATGCCACAATGGCGTAGCTACCACGGGACAGGGTGGGGACAAATGCCCCGGGTGGGCCCCTGTTTGGTCACATGGGGGCGGAAAATCGCCAGCATACCCCTTCCCCGCTTGGCCGGCCGTGGTCCCACCGGGCCGTTCCTTCAACTGGCAGCGGCTGAAGGAGTGGCCTAGTGGGGCCGCTGCAGAGCGCTCCTCAACCCCGCCCCGCCAGGCGGAGGCCGCTGCAGGGGACACCTCGGCCCTGCCCTGCCAGGCTGCCCGGGACTGCTGTGGGCTCAGGTAAGTGGATTGGGGGGATTTGGGGGGCGGCAGGGGTGCCATTTTGCCCTGAGAACCATTTTGCCCGACTACGCCTCTGAAACCGCATGAAGGGTCAGCATATGTGAGCAGCAACTCGATTGCACTTCCCGCCACCAAGACGGCAGACAGACCAATGAACAAGGCAGACAAGTGGAACCTCCAAGGATGAGGCAGTGTATCTTGAACCACCAAATATTTGGGACAGGCTAGTCCAGCCTCGCCAGAGCTTGGGGGCTCATGGAGAGCTGGTCCTGATCAGCTCTCCATTGGACGGGAGACCACCAAGGAAGTTCAGAGTTGCTGTGCAGAGGCAGAAAGTGGCAAACCACCTCTGTTTGTCTCGTGCCTTGGAAACCTCACAGTCAGGAGGTTGACACGAGTCAGGTGTGACTTGCCAGCGCACAGTTATTGCTTTCACCATGAAACCTATGGATGAAGCCATGCAGCCTCAGTTGCAGGCGTAGGAGTCAACAAACTATTTATTAGTGTGTTGTTGTGGGTTTTCCGGGTTGTATGACCATGTTCCAGTAACATTTTTGCCTGACCTTTCGCCTGCATCTGTGGCTGGCATCTTCAGAACACGGCCATACAACCCGGAAAACCCACAACACACTAGTGATTCTGGCCATGAAAGCCTTCGACAATAAGCTATTTATTTTTTTCTTTGCTTGTTTCATTATTTATTGGACTTATCGCCGCCCACCCCCCTAGGAAAGTCAGGGCAGTTTCCAACATTTAATAAAATAGCGTAAACACCGCAATAAATATTCGTAAAACAATCCTATACAATCCTATAAATTTACTATATAGATGGCAAACTCCCACAGGCCAACAGTCGGTTTGGCTTGCGCCCCTCCCTCTAATATTATTTCGTTTAGATGGGACCCCGGCGGAAGGAAACAGGGGAACAGGAAATGGAAGGGGGAGAAAAGGAAAGAAATAAAGGGAATAATTTCGGAAAATGGGAAGCCCCCCCAAAAGGGAGTGGGGAAGGAAAGGGGGGGGCATGATGTATCGCCGTAGCTTCTTCAGTCGTATGCCTGGTGGAACAGCTTCATCTTCCAGACCCTGCCAAATTATAGTAGATCCACCAAGGCTCTGGTCTCTCCTGACAAAGTGTTCCACCAGACAGGGGCCAACGCTGAAAAGGTTGCCCTGGTTGAGGCAAAAGGTTGCCCTGGTTGAGGCAAAAGGTTGCCCTGGTTGAGGCAAAAGGTTGCCCTGGTTGAGGCAAAAAGTTGCCCTGGTTGAGGCAAAAGGTTGCCCTGGTTGAGGCAAAAGGTTGCCCTGGTTGAGGCAAGCCGGACTTCCTTTGGGTCAGGCACGACCAACAGATTTCCGTTTGCCTTCGAGGGGCAGAGCAGAAGAGGCCGTCCCGTAGATAGTAAACTTCCCGCCTTGCTTGTGGGCTTCCTGGCGGTATTCAACTGCCCACTGCCGGAACAGGACATTGGAGGAGGTGTACCCCAGTCAGACAAAACCGGGCTCTTACGTTCTTATGGCCCGAAACACCTCAAGTCTCCCCAACCTGTTCCTCCCATAATCCTCCTCTCCGTCAGACAAACCTTCCGGGGACTTGAACCCGAGCCGTCCCGGTCCCGAATCACTAAGCTGCACCGGCTCTCTGAAGAGTTACAAGTGCTGCTCTTGGAGTCAACCTTTTCCACACAGGTATGAGAGGAATGTAGGCCGTTCTCTTTCGGCCTCCCATCGGCATTATGGGGGAAAGGGCGTGATGCTATCGGCTCACCTGGCAGGGTTGTCGCCAAGATTCCGACGACAGCTACAGAACGGGTTGGAAACACAGAAGCCCTGTTCACAAGTGACCGTGGAAGCATCCGCTTCGAATCTGTTATTGTGCTGCTACGTTACGCGGCTGTTCTGCTATTATGAAACGTCATTATGCTGTTATGTCATGATTACTGATGTTCTTGCTTGTTGATATTTGGGGTTTATGTTTATTGATGCTGCTGTTCAGAGGTGGATCCAGCAGGTTCTCACAGGTTCCCGAGAGTAGGTTACTAATTATTTGTATGTGCCGAGAGGGGGTTACTAATGGGTGATTTTGCCACGTGATTTTTGCCTTAGTTACGCCCCTCCTCTCAGCAGTAGCACGCAGAACTTGAAGCAGTCTAGCAGGAGGTGCACCCGGCGCGCGCATGCGTAAGGCAGCCCTCGCGCCCATCGCGTGCGATTCGTTTCCCGCCCAGGGACCCGAGCCATGGCCGGCCTAAGCGTCCTTGCCACAGCCCCGCCCAGGAATGCCCCGCCCCGGAATGCCTGGCCACGCCCCTGTCGTGCCCAGCCCAGCCCCACTGGCGCTACGCCACAGTTTGAATCCCGCCACCATGGGAACCTGTTACTAAAATTTTTGGATCCCACCACTGCTGCTGTTGTGATATCTGTTGGTTTAATATTTGCTGTTTTGATAGTTGGTGAGTGTTTCGATGTTATCTGCTTGATGTTCCCCGCCCTGAGCCCTACAGGGGAGGGCAGGGTATAAATTGAATAAATGAATGACTCCAAATTGCCAGATGACGTGGTCCCATGATGCATTGCATTGGCCAGTCCTCACCGGGAGAAACTGGCCTTGGCCTTGCTCCAAACAGGATGCGGATGGAACGGAGCAGGTGCCAAGGAGAGCAATGAGGATGGATCGGGGTCTGGAGACCAAACCTTACAGGGACAGGCTGAGGGATGTGCAAATGTTCAGTCTGGGCAAGAGGAGGTTGAAGGTCCCTTCCGCACTTGCAGAATAACGCACTTTCAATCCACTTTCACAACTGTTTGCAAGTGGGTTTGGCTAGTCCGCACAGTAAAATCCAGCTGCAAAATGCACTGAAAGTGGATTGAAAGTGCATTTTTCTGTATGTGTGGAAGGGGGGGACATGATTGCTTTCTTGAAGTATTTGAAGCACTGCCACTTAGAGGAGGGCACAGAGCTGTTCCTGTTGGCAGCAGAGTCCAGGACTCGCAATAATGCAGGTGGAATGACTTCGGCAGGAGGTTAGGAAAAAAATGTTAATAGTAAGAGTTGTGCAACTGCGGAATCGGCTGCTGCCTAGGGCGGTGGTGATCTCCCCCTCACTGACATCTTCAAGCAACGGCTGGACGAACACTCATCAGGGATGCGCTAGGCCCGTTGTGGCGAACCTATGGGACTCCAGATGTTCTTGGACTACAATTCCCAATTGGCCATGCTGGCAGGGGCTGATGGGAATTGTAGTCCATGAACATCTAGAGTGCCATAGGTTCGCCACCACTGCTCTAGGCTGATCCTGCATTGAGCAGGGGGTTGGTCTAGATGGCCTTTATGCCCCCTTTCCACTCGGTGATTCTCTGAACCCATGTGCAGCATGCACTTGGTTTTTCTTTATATGTACCATATATACTCGAGTATAAGTCAACTTTTTCAGCACATTTTTCTGCTTCCTTTAAAAACTGCCTTGCTTAATGACATTTTTAAAATTCTAGTGAGCCATTTTTGAGGGAGGCCGTGTGGGTACTCACAGTCTTTGGCATGAGGCAGCCGGGCAGCCTCCCTTCTTTCCTTCATCCTGTTCGTCCTCTAATCATGAAGATTGCTTTTAGTCAACTTTTCTTACAACCAGTGAGACACCTTCATGAATTTTATTGGTATCTATTTCATTTTTGAAATTTACCAGTAGCTGCTGCATTTCCCACCCTAGACTTATACTCGACTCAATAAGTTTCCCAGTTTTTTGTGGTAAAATTAGGTGCCTCGACTTATATTCGGGTCGACTTATACTTGAGTATATACGGTATGTCAAATGATTTCCATGTTAATCATGCATGTACGGTCAAACACGTGACTGAAATTTCAGGTTTATCCCGGTGTCAATCCCTACTACCATTTGCTATACGAACACACATCAGCTCTACCATACAAACAGATGCGGGGTACATGTGCGTTCATCGTAATGCGCGATCCAAGCTAGGAAGAACATGAGACAGTAGAAGCGGCATTAGCACAGTCTCCCTCGGAAATATTTCTGGTGCGTCTTTGCCAATAAGCTCAGAAACTTTGACAACAACCCTGCCAGGTAGGCCACTATCCATTATTTCCATATTGAGGACCATTACAGGTGATGTTCAGGCAGAAGAGGAACGGCTTAACTAGATTCCCGGCCAAGATACCTTTCAATCTGACCAGCTGGCATTTTTAGCAACAAAACTTTGCAGGTCATTCTAAAATGTGCTGCGAATCCATGTGTGTCCCATTGTGCAACCATATCATGCGCCGAGAACCCCCAGAGACAATCGTACACGCGCATAAACCAGAGCCGTGATGCTGCCCATCCATCACAGACTTTTCCGAAACTCCAATTGGACAAGCGCGATGCATACCCGCCCGAGAAGGAAAAGATTTTTTTTCTTGAGCGACAAGGACCACGCTGCTCCCGGGATGCTGGAAAACCAAAGGGTAGGATCCAACTCCAGTTTGGGAAATTCCTGGGGATTATGGGGTGGAGACGAGGCACAGCGGAGTTTGGGGAAAGGAGGAATGGGATCCTATAAAGACCTCTCTCCAAAAATACTGTTTCCTCTCAGGGAAACACTCTGCAATCTGAAGATCGGTTCTAATTTTGGAAGAAGAAGAAGAAGAAGAAGAAGAAGAAGAAGAAGAAGAAGAAGAAGAAGAAGAAGAAGAAGAAGAAGAAGAAGAAGAAGAAGAAGAAGAAGAAGAGGAAGAGGAGGAGGAGGAGGAGGAGGAGGAGGAGGAGGAGGAGGAGGAGTTTGGATTTATATCCCCCCTTTCTCTCCTGCAGGGGAGACTCAAAGGGGCTGACCAATCTCCGCTTGCCCTTCCCCCTCACAACAAACACCCTGTGAATGGTAGGTGGGAGCTGAGAGAGCTCCCTCGAAAGCAGCTGTGACTAGCCTAAGGTCACCCAGCTGGCGTGTGTGGGAGCGTACAGGCTAATCTGAATTCCCCAGATAAGCCTCCACAGCTCAGGCGGCAGAGCTGGGAATCAAACCCGGTTCCTTCAGATTAGATACACGAGCTCTTAACCTCCTACGCCCGCCTGAAGGATGGCAACCTTACCAAAGAGGAGCGTGGGCTTAGAGTCACAGAGCTGGAAGGTCATCTAGTCTGACCACCTGCAAAGCGCAGGAAATTCTCAACTACTTCCCCTCCCACTCCACCAGCGCGATGTAGTGGTTAAGAGCAGGTGGATTCTAATCTGGAGAACCGGGTTTGATTCCCCACTCCTCCACTTGAGTGGCAGAGGCTTATCTGGTGAACCAGATGTGCTTCCGCACTCCTACGTTCCTGCTGGGTGACCTTGGGCTAGTCACAGTTCTTTCGGAACTCTCTCAGCCCCACCTGCCTCACCAGGTGTCTGTTGTGGGGAGAGGAAGGGAAAGGAGCTTGTCAGCCACCTTGAGTCTCCTTACAGGAGAAAAAGGTGGGGTATAGATCCAAACTCTTCTTCTTGTATGCCCAGAGGAATCAAAAAACCTCCAACCTGGCCAACCTGGCCTGGAGGAAAATTCCTTCCTGTCCCCAAAGTGGCGATCAGCATGCTCAAACATGTGCAGGGAAAGAAAGAAGGGGCTGTCTTTTTTATAGGAGCCCCCAACAGAAGCATTCTCCAACTCAGTCCCCCCCCCCCCAACTTAGCAATGGCTGCAGGGACAGGCCAAGTTTGCAAGGTACCGCGGGGGACAGATTTCTCTTTCGCCCCAATTCTCCAATTCTAGCTCCTGCCTGCTCCCCGGGAAACAGCCAGCAAGGAATTCAGAAATCCATACCCATAAAATGCATTTATATTATTTAAAATACCCCGCTTTCCAGCCCCGACCCGGCTGAGTCTATAAAGCCCAATGGCGATTCATTTACAAAGAGTTTGCTCCCCCCCCCCGCCTGGCCCCAGATTGCTGGATGCCTCATTGCTGAATCAAAGGCCTTTCTCACCCAAGCTTAGAAATCAATAAAATTTTACGCGTTCGCTCAAAAAGGGTGCTTTGAAACGGGAGGAGATTCAGGCGGAGAAGCCAGCTGCCCAGAGAGCATTGGAGGGATAACAGAAACTGGGAGATTACAGGCAGCGTGGCACAGTGGTTGCAGTGCCATGATAGAATCTGGGTTCTAATTAGGATTGCCGGATCCCATCTGGCCACCCGTGGGGGACATGTTGCCAGATCCAAGTAAGGAGATTTGAAGGAGGCCACGGACCTCCACGGGGTACAATGACATAAAGCACACCGTCCAACACATCCAATTTCTCCAGGACAACGGATCTCTGTGGCGGCCATCTTTGTTTTGGGAAATTCGTGGAGATTTTGGAGAGGGAGAAAAAAGGAGAAGAGTTTGGACTTACACCTCGCCTTTCTCTTCTGTAAGGAGACTCAAAGGGCGCTTACAAAACTGCTCTCCTTTCCTCTCCCCACAACGGACACCTTGAGAGGCCGGTGGGGCTAAAAGAGTTCTGAGAGAACTGGGACTGGCCCAAGGTCACCCAGCAGGCTTCACATGGAGGAGCAGGGGAACCAATCCAGTTTATCGGAGAAGAGTCTGGCGCTCAGGTGGAGGAGTGGGGAATCAAACCGGTTTCTCCAGAGTCCACCTGCTCTTAACCACCACACCACGTCGGCTGGCGCTCAGCGAGGTATAACGCCACACAGTCTATCCCTTCGAGAAGCCCTTTTCTCCAGCAAAACTTATTTTTGTCACCTACTAGGCCCCCCTTCCGCGAGACACGAGAGAATAATGCTGCTCAAACCACTTCTACAACTGCTTGCAGGCGGCTATTCGCTGTCACACAGCTTCAAAGAGCACTGAAAGCAGTTTGAAAGTGCATTATTCTGCATGTGCGGAATGAGCCCTAGAGAGCAGTTGCAAGACTGGGAAATCTTCAGGCAACATTCGGAAGGTTAGCTTGTCTACCCCCCTAAGCCTGACCTACTTCGCAAGACTGTCGTGAGGAGAAAATGAGGAGAGGGGAACTGCAGGAGCCCCTCAGAGCTCCTCAGGGAAGAGCTGGACTAAGAGGGAGACCGAGACCGAGCCACCACCGAGGCAAGGGGGAACGTGCTCTTCACATGCTCAGAGACACTTTTGCTTGGTTGCGGCACAAGCGCCACAAAGGAGGCTCGAGAGGCGGGAACGGGTTCTCAGCCGCCCTGTGCCCTTGTTCAACTCCACGGCTGCTCCCAGAGGGACGGGACTGGCAAGTACCCAGCAAGAGACGCACCCAGGGAGAAAGGTGTAAGACGCAGCCAGTCGGTCCCAAACGGAACCGCAGCCTCCCTTCAGCTGCCTTTGAAGCGGCGGGAAAGTAGCAATTTATAAGGAGGAAGGGTCGAACCCGCAAGGGAGGCGTCCCGTTTCTCTGTGCCACAGAAAGGAGGTGAGGAAACCCACAATTAATCCAGACAAGGCAATTTGGCCTGCCCTATATCCACCCTACAACCGCCCGATGCCCGGCCCTGCTGCGATTCCAACAACACACCCAAAGAAGAGTCTGGATTTAAGAACCGGGGATCCGATCTGCCTGTCTGTCACGCTTGGGATGATCCCAGGCGTTCGCCGACCTGACAGGCTCGTACCTGCGGAGGTGAGTCAGAGAAAGAGTTTTACAGACGAGATCCGACCATTGGTCTACCTGGCCAAGAGGGAGCAGCTCTCTCCAGTCTCTGACAGAAAAGGGGTCTCTAGGTGCCTGCGATCCAGAGCCCTTGAACCATCTGCCTACCAAGCAAGACTGACGAGATATACAGCCAAGCTGAATTTAGAAAGCTGCCTCAAGCAAGACTCACGGCATATGCCTGTGCCAGCCAGAAGAGAGAGAGAAGAGAAGCCAGGAAGCAAGAAAGCAAAGGAGGAATTGAGAGAAGAAGAGGAAGAAGAGGAGGAGGAGCAGGAGGAGGAGCAGGAGGAGGAGGAGTTTGGATTTATACCCCACTAGTCTCTCCTGTAAGGAAACTCAAAGGGGCTTACAATCTCCTTTCCTTTCCTCTCCCTATAACAAACACTTTGTGAGGTATGTGGGGCTGAGCGAGTTCTGTGAGAACTATGACTAGCCCAAGGTCACCCAGCTGGAGTGCACAAGATAATCTGGTTGACCAGATAAGCCTCCGCAGCTCAAGTGGCAGAGCGGGGAATCAAACCCGGTTCTCCAGATTAGAATGCACCTGCTCTTAACCACTACACCACACTGGCTCGCTTCACGAAGATGAAGATGAGGAATGAGGAAAATGAGCTGAGTTGGTTTAGAGGATCTGAGCTGAGTTGGTTTCGGTACCCCGGTTTTCTCTGCCTTGAGAAGTCTCAAAGTGGCTTACAATCACCTTCCTTTTCACCCACCGCAAGAAGATGAAGAGTTTGGATTTATACCCTGCTTTTCTCTCTTGTAAGGAGTCTAAAATTGGCTTACAAACTCCTTCCTTTCCTGTCCACACAAGAGGATCTCAGGCACAGAAAGATCTCCCGTGACCTGTGATCCCTTGAAGGGGACCGAACTTGGAACTCCTGACTGCACCTATGCGGGGGGAGGGAGTTGGTCCTGCAATGCGCCCCCCTGGAAGTGGAGCCTGGGACTCCAGCCCCCCATGCCCCCCTCGCTACGCCACTGCCCTGACCTACCTATGACAAACATCCTGACTTCCCAATACACACCAACGCAGCCACCAGCTACAGGCCGGAGCCTGTCTGGTTCTGGACAACCAAAATTCAGAGACAAAAGATGGAAATCTACCTGAATGAAATCCCAGTTCCTTTGCCAGAGAGAACGGGGACTCAGTTTACGAGTTTGACTACTGCCCATTCAATGGGGTGTTTGTGGGGGTTTTCTGCATGGCTGTGTTCCAGTAGCATTTTCTCCTTACGTTTCGCCTGCATCTGTGGCTTGCTTTACTACCATCAGATTATCTGAAGATGCCAGCCACAGATGCAGGTAATATCAGGAGAAAATGCTACTGGAACATGGCCAGGTGGCCCGAAACCCCACAACACCCCAGCGATTCCGGCCATGAAAGCCTTCGACAATACACTGCCCATTCAATATTTTCTTGACTGACAATCCTTTCCCGCCATGTCTCCCCTCCGGTAGCTGTTTTTAGCTCCAGCGGCGCGACAAAGAGAAAGGGACCCAAATTATTACAGTCCTGTCGTCGTTGCACCCCCCCCCCCCAACGCCATCGGGATTAAAGGCTCAATATAATGTTGGAAGGAGGCACCCGTTAAGCTCAGTTTCCCATCCCATAGCCCTGATCCAGATAAGGTTTCGTCCTCACTCCGGGGTAGCCGCCCGGCTCCGAAAATCATCTACGGAGTTCGAGTGGCAGGATTTGCCTGGAGCCCAGAGGAAAGCTAGGGTGGAAATGTTTTAACAAAATAAACAAATCAATTCCAGCATCATGCACAGTTGGGGGTCCTCAGTTCTAATTAGCCGACTTCCTGTTTTAGCTGCCACCGCTTAAAATGAACTTTTGGGTTTGTTTTGAATGGCGATTTTGGTGTGCGCGCATCCCCCGTTGCAGGGGGATTTGCTGAAAGGGATTTGGAAAGTTCTGTTTATGTGGCTGTTGTGGGTTTTCCGGGCTGCGTAACATAATCAATAAAAACATCAACAAACATAGCATAATAGCACGAAATGTGACAGTATAATACCGCGGAATGCCTCAGCAGATGCCAGCCATCAATGCAGACAAAATGTTGGGAGCAAAAACTACCAGACCACGGCCACGCAGCCCGGAAAACCCACAACAACCGGTTGATTTGGGCTGGGAAAGCCTTTGACAATACATTCTCTTTACGGATCATGAATTCCCCACTCCAATTCCCTGAAGGTGTGGACGAAGGTGGGGAATTGGGTCCAACTTAGCTGGTCACCCACATTTCTTAGCCCACTCACCTAATTTATAAAGGTCCGCTTGGAGCTCGGGAGCAACAGCAGCAGAAGGCCATTGCTTTCACATCCTGCATGTGAGCTCCCAAAGGCACCTGGTGCGAGTAGCAGAGTGCTGGACTGGATGGACTCTGGTCTGATCCAGCAGACTCGTTCTTATGTCCTTATGTTCTTAAGACTTGTCGAAGAGGGAGCAAACTTGTTTTCTGCTGCCTCAGAGACGAGGGCACGGAGTAATGGATTCAAGGTGCAGGAAAAGAGATCCCACCTAAACATTAGGAAGAACTTCCTGACCGTCAGGCCTGTTCGACAGTGGAATTCACTGCCTCGGAGAGTGGTGGAGACTCCTCCTTAAGTTTTTTAAGAGAGGCTGGATGAACATACGTCGGGGGTGCCTTGATTGTGTGTTCCTGCATGGCAGGTGGATTGGACTTGATGGCCTTTGTGGTCTCGTCCAACTCTATAATTCTATGACTTCTGTGCTCAGATTTCGCACCCAGATCCCTGGCCTGGGACTTAAAGGGCGATTGCTGAAGCAGGCTGCCTGGCTCTCCACATTTTTCTTACCAAGTCTTTTGGGAAGGCTCCTGCAGGCAGAAACCCAACAGGGGCAGCCCTCTCCCACCGTGATGAGCAAACTTTACTAAGCCCGATGGAGGCAGCAAAACCAACTTGGCAGTAACCAAAACGGAGCCTGCTGCAAAATTCTTCTCAGAGGCAGCAACAACAGAGTCTCCCCACTGTACACGCTCGGGTACAAGAGTCCACAAGGGACGTCGGCCTGCTTTGGGGCCTATTAGAGCTGCAGGCAGCCTGGTAAACACTCACAATAATAAACTGAAGGGTTGCAGAAGATAAGTTGGTTTCTCAGGGGGCCGAGCGGCTGAACAGAACAGAAAAAAAAGGGAGGCGGGGTGGTTATTCATTTCCCAAAAAGCAAGGTGAGATTTGGGGCTCCCAGGCTGCAGAGACTTCACTACCTGAAAACCCCGCCCCTCACCTGGAGTGCCAAACCTGCGCTGAGAAATTCCTGGGGATTTGGTGGGGGTAAATGCCGTAGACTCCGCGCTCCAAACCAGCCACATGCTCCAGTGGGACAGGAAAACCTCCGTTGTAATTCCAGGTGAATTCCAAACCCCACCTGGAGAATTACAACCCTACCCCTCCATGCCAGATGTAAGGGAACAGGACTGGGGTTACTTGGGAAGGGGTGGATCTCATATAACACTACACATGCTCAGAGGCACTGCCAGTACCCATTTTAAATCCACCGGGAGGCAGAGACCCAGAAAAACAGGTAAGGACCACCACTGTTTGGGTATGCAGGAGAAATGGGGACAGAACTCGGCGCGTTTTCATTGGTTATCTGAGGTGGATCCTGGGATCTGGGGCTGAGCCCATTCGTTTGGATGCTGGCGGAGCCTGAACTGGCTCGGGTCCACACAGGCAGAATAATACACTTTCAATCCACTTTGCAGCCGGATTTTACTGTGCGGAAGAGCAAAATCCACTTGCAAACAATTGTGAAAGCGGACTGAAAATGCATTATTCTACATGTGCGGAAGGGGCCTCAGAGAGCTACCCGGGTTAATGCAGTGTTCCCCGCATGATCAATTCCAAATCCTTGGGTTACAAATTGTGACCCGTAGTCTCAATTTGGACTCACACCAGCCCTGCAAGGTAGCACGGGCAAAGAGAGGCTTATCCCAAGAGACCGTGCACGCCTCCCTCTGGTTTTAATCTAAGGTGACCAGATGGTCACCTTTGTAAACTGGGACGGGCGGGTAGGCGGGCGGCCACGCGCGCGCACAGCCACAGGAGCGCACTACCTTCTGGAGTACTCCCATTTTCCGCCCTGTCACAGGGTGGTTAGGGATAATGGGAGAAGCCCAGAAGACAGTGCAAGTTTCCTGGGCGTCCGAGTCGCGCCATGGGAGGCTGCCGCGACTGCTACCTTGCACCCCTGGTAGAAGGCAGTGCGCGGCAGCCTCCCCGCGCATCGCCGGATGCAGGGAAGCGCACTACCTTCTGGCGGCTCCCCGGCTTGAGCCCCACCCTGTCACAGCAGCCTTCCAAACTGAAAATCCCGTGGGACATCTTCAAAAAAACCAGCGGAGACGCTGAGGACAAATTGTTTTAAAAGAAGCCCGGGGACTGTCCCGCCAAAAGCGGGACGTCTGGTCACCATATTTTAATCCCAGCCTTTCTTTGGAGAGTTCAGGGCAACATACGTGGCTTACCACTGTACCCTCCCCAAAACCCGGAGACGTACATTAAGCTGAAAAAGAGCGGCTGATCCAGGGTTACTCATAAGCCCATAAGAACATAAGAACGAGCCAGCTGGATCAGACCAGAGTCCATCTAGTCCAGCACTCTCTGCACTACTCGTGAAAGTGGCTCCACCACAGGTGCAGCTTTAGAGACTCACATGCATGGAGGTGAAAGCAAGGGCCTTCTGCTGCTGCTGCTCCCGATCACCTGGTCTGCTCAGGCATTTGCAATCTGAGATCAAAGAGGATCAAGATTGGTAGCCATAAATCGACTTCTCCTCCATAAATCTGTCCACAGCAAATGGGAGTTTGAACCATAGGCTCGCTGGTGCAAGATGCTAACCTGTTGTATTACATTGGCCAGATGAACAGGAGTTTGAATCTGGGCCTCTGAAAACCTAGACAGGACGCCTCTGTTCTTGACACACTATCCCAAAAGTTTCATTGACACCCTAAACTCCCTTGTGACGTGTGGGCTACCATTGCGCTGGACACAGTGAACTCATTCAAGTTTGCAGGAAATATTTTCCACCCTGGTTTTAGAAGATCCCAGAGAAGTTTTTTTTTCAAAAGCCACGGGAGGCACAACTTGCATGCAGGTACTGCCTGACCTTGGCCCGTTACCAAGCTTTTCTGGCGGCTCTGCTCACCCGACAGCCCCCAAAACGTGAGAACGCGCAAGGGAACACACCCTGCCCGGGTTACGCCAAATTAACCGCATTCCCAAATACTTCCGGGCTGACGTGCACATTTTGTTCGGTTTCCAAACAGGTGAAAACAACAGAGCCGGTGGGGAGCTCTTGTTGGCAAAGCCAGAAGCCCACAGCGACCGCCAGTGATGCAACTTCCGCTAGATTCGGGCAACAGCCGCATCCCCGCTTAAGATACACGCAATTGGCTACAACCTGAGTCCACAACAGGGAAGAGCAGAAGCAGAAGAGTTTGGATTTATAGCCCCCTTTGCTACTCTCCTCTGAAAGGGAGACTCAAGGGGGCTTACAATCTCCTTTCCCTTCCCCCCCACAACTCAAACAACTTACCCTGCTGAGGTGCAGGGTGAGGGCTGAGGAGAGCTCCAAAGAACTGCTGATCTAGCCCAAGGTCACCCAGCTGGCGTGTGTGGGGAGTGCACAAGCTGAAATCTGGTTCCCCAGATAAGCCTCCACACAGCTCAAAGTGGCAGAGTGGGGAATCAAACCCAGTTCTCCAGAGATTAGAGCACACTCTGCTCTTAACCACTACGCCACTGGGCGGAAGAGACCCGAAGCGATTAGCTGGAAATCACCCACCATCCCTGTCATTTCTGCCTGTCCTTTTCCGTCTGCGATGACGGGCAAATGCGCTCTCGGCAGACAGAAAGGCTAGCCATTTTTGCATCTGTTATTTTAAAAAAGCAAACACTGCAATTCCTGGGGTGATGTTTGCTAATTTTTTTTTGGCACTGTGGCATCTCTCAAAGTCTCTACTGAGATGCGTATTAGAAAAGAAACTACAACTGACTGAACATGCTATACCCTATTGTTAGCTAGAACCAGGGCGGAGTAGGGAGTATAGTGTTCGTCGAAGATCTGAGACTGAGGTTCAGAATCCTCAACCCTGCTGTGGATGCTGGCTGGGTGACCTCCCACGCTCTCAGCCTGACCTACCTTGCAGGGTTGTTGTAAAGGTAAAATGGAGGCAAGGAGAAAGCTATAAATAGTTTCTCACTTTGGGCCCCCCCATTGAGAAGAAAGCATAGCAGGTACAAATGAAGCTAACACTCTGTTGAAATCTAAAGATGTTACCGTAGTTTCCCGAAAATAAGACAGTGTCTTATAATATTAATTTTTGCTCCCAAAGATGATGCACTATGTTCAGGACTCTTTTAGTTTGGAGAGGAAGACGTCTGAGGGGGGATATGATTGAAGTCTATATACAATTCATGCATGGGTAGTAGAAAATGTGGACAGGAGAGAAATTGTTCTCTCTTTCTCACAATGGCCTAGAACCAGGGGCATTCATTATAGAAAATGCTGGGGGGGAAGAATTAGGACTAATAAAAGGAAACACTTGCTTCACACAACGTTGTGATTTGGGTGAACTTTGGGAATGATGCTGCCACAGGAGGCGGTGGTGATGGCCACTCACCCTACTGGATAGCTTTAAAAAGGAGCTTGGACAGATTGATGGAGGAGAAGTCGATCTATGGCTACCGCAATCTTGATCTTCCCTTGATCCTCAGATTGCAAATGCAACTTAGCAGACCAGGTGCTTCGGTTGACCAGCAGCCGCAGAAGGCCATTGCTTGCCTTCACCTCCTCCTGCATGTGAGCTCCCAAAAAAAAAAAGGCACCTGGTGGGCCACTGCGAAAGTAGCAGAATGCTGTACTAAGATGGACTCTGGTCTGATCCAGCAGGCATGATCTTATGTTCTTATGTCTTATTTTCAGGGGATGTCTTATTTTACCTGTGTGTTTCTAGTTACGTTGGGCATGCTTCCCAAACAAAAAAACTTTGCATACGATCTTACTTTCAGGGGATGCCTTATATATTTAGCAGACTTCAAGCAAAACCTCTACTATGTCTTATTTTCAGGGGATGTCTTATATTGGGGGAAACGGTAGTAAATTGTATATTCATCCACACGTAACAGAACTTATGCCGGACCTTCTTTGTTGTAGAATGTGCCATCTGGATCCTCGAGCCTACCTAGCCCTGCTCTGTCTGAAAGTAAAAACACATTTCGTTTAATGAACTATAATTCCTCTTGTATCCAAGTACTATGTTCAGCAATGCACAAAATAATGGTTTCGACGAAGGCAGAGTGTAAAAATGAACGATAATTCTCATATTCGTTCGGGACTATATTCTAAGGCGGAAGCTTACGATTTTCTCAGAGGCTGCCTCTCCACTGTCCCTACTAACATCTTCATGCGGAACAGAACATGAATGAATACGCTTTTCTCCCACCCTTTTTCCAAGGAGTGCAGGGGAGTGTATATAGCAGTGGTGGCGAACCTATGGCACAGGTGCCAGAGGTGGCACTCAGAGCCCTCTCTGTGGGCACCCACGCACCGAAGTTCGGCTGAATTGCTCCACCCACCCA
This sequence comes from Sphaerodactylus townsendi, assembly GCF_021028975.2. Lineage (NCBI taxonomy): Eukaryota > Metazoa > Chordata > Lepidosauria > Squamata > Sphaerodactylidae > Sphaerodactylus > Sphaerodactylus townsendi. Next base: position 406,688 of record NW_025950407.1, read on the forward strand.
ATCTTGCTAATATTATTATCTAGGCTGGCTCCGCTGGGCTCGATTATTAGCATTAAACCTAAGACCTAGTTTCTTTGGGGAAGCAGTGTAGGTAACCCTGTTAAGCCGCAGCAAACCCCACTGATTTTCAATATGTGAAGAACTAAAGCTGATCCTTTACCTGGGAGTAAGCTTCTGGTTGCTGGTAAATGGGTCTTGCTCCCTGAGTAAACCCTCCTAGGGTTGTGTGTGGATTCACCTGGTCAAGAGTTGCACGTTGCTTCAAAAGGAAAGCCACCGACTACCACCTCGTTACATTCCGAGTAATGCATGCCTCGAGCCAAACGCTTTTCTAAACTAAAACCTCAGCATTCGTGTTAAATTGCCGTATGGCACTTTTATGGCAAATAAGTGGGGTTTTGGGCTGCAATTTTACCGGTCTCAAAACGCTCACGCATCACTGGTATATAGTTTTACCTGCCTTCTTTCACCATCCCAACACCCCTGTAAAGTAGGTACAGTTGGGAGAAAGATTGACAGAAGGTCACCCCATTGAGTTTCATAGCAGAGGGAAAATTTTTAACCCAGATTCCCAAAATCCTAGCCAAACACTAACTGTTGTGCCACGGTAGTTCCTGGCAGGCGTGGCCGCATCTACAGCCTTTCCTTTCTACAAGAAAAAAATAAGTTGCAACCAGTCGTATCAGCCCACGCAAAACCCAGCGCAAGAAACCGAGTCTGTGTCATACTTTTTTAATTAGGGCCAACCCAAAAGGACAAGATTTGCTTCTGGCTATACCCACACTTTTCCTTCCTCTCGCCCAAACAGCGTCAGCTCCTCAAGACAAGCCGTGCGCATCCCTGACATCGTCGAAATCCGCCCAGCACGGGCATGCTTCGAGGGCAAGCTTCAGTCAGCCGAGCCGCACGGCCTCTCTCTACGCAACGGCAGGGATGTCCACGGCGATCCCTCCTGCGGTGCCTGGTTCACGCTCGATGCCATGGACATGCGCACAGGCGCTACCGAACGGCTCCGTGCGCTTCCGCGAGGGGCATGCCTCCCCTCCACGGGAGCGCAGCAGCCTCCACCAGACTCCGAGCGAAGGAGCACAATGTGCCGTCCGTGCTCAGCTGCCTGGAAGCCGCACGGAGGACACATCATCCGGCCGTAATTCACTTTGCCTCTGCTTTCTGCACTGTGCAGCTCCATAGCTGACTCCGCAGCAGAGCTAGGGGAAAAGACGAAGATGGAGGAGAGGCGAAAGATCTGGAATAGACGGCTCAGGCGTCGCGGAAAGAAAAACGGCTCGATCACAGCAGGGATGCCCTCGATTCAAAGTCTGCCTTCCCCTGCCCTCACCCCCAGCCTTGGCAAGCCAGTCGCCCTCAGTCCTTCCTCCTCTTAGAAAGACAGAGATCGGGCTGGCCTACCTTTCAGGACTGTTGTTGAGGATCCGCAAGGGAAATGCATTCCGATCGTCGGCATGCTTCTAAAAAGGAGCAAGTCTTTATAACGTTCGTGGACACATCTGATCTCTCCAATCCAGATTTCAGATTTATGCACAGTTTTGGAGGGTGGGGCAGTGGTTAAGAGCGGTGGTCCGGGTTCGATTTCCCGCTACTGCACATGAAGCTTGTTGGGTGGGTTTGGGCCAATCACAGTTCTCTCTGAATTGTCTCAGTTCACCCAGAAGTACGCAACGACAAACCATCCCTGAATATCTCTTGCCATGAAAACTCTATGACAGGGGTGTCCAACTCTGACGATTCAGATGCTCATGGACTACAATTCCCATCAAGCCCTGCTGGCATGGCCAGTTCCCATCAGCCCCTGCTGGCATGGCCAATTCTCAGTTCACCCAGACGTGGGCAATGATAAACCATCCCTGAATATCTCTTGCCATGAATACCCTATGACAGGGGTGTCCAACTCTTGACGCTTCAGATGCTCATGGACTTCAATTCCCATCAGCCCCTGCTGGCATGGCCAATTCTCAGTTCACCTAGAAGAAGGCAATGGCAAACCATCCCTGAATATCCCTTGCCATGAAAACCCTATGACAGGGGTGTCCAACTCTTGATGCTTCAGATGCTCATGGACTACAATTCCCATCAGCCCCTGCTGGCATGGCCAATTCTCAGTTCACCTAGAGCAGTGGTGGCAAACCTTTGGCACTCCAGATGTTGTGGACTACAATTCCCATCAGCCAATTGGCCATGCTGGCAGGGGCTGATGGGAATTGTAGTCCATAACATCTGGAGTGCCAAAGGTTCGCCACCACGGACCTAGAAGAAGGCAATGGCAAACCATCCCTGAATATCCATTTCTGTGAAAACCCTATGGATGTTCATGGACTACAATTCCCATCAGCCCCTGGACTACAATTCCCATCAGCCCCTGTGAAAACCCTATGGATGTTTATGGACTACAATTCCCATCAGCCCATACAATGCCATGGCAGCAGGGGCTGATGGGAATTGCAGTTCATGAACATCTGAAGCCCCCCCCCCACCCCCCCCCCCCCCCACCCCCCCCCCCCCCCACCCCCCCCCCCCCCCACCCCCCCCCCCCCCCACCCCCCCCCCCCCCCACCCCCCCCCCCCCCCACCCCCCCCCCCCCCCACCCCCCCCCCCCCCCACCCCCCCCCCCCCCCACCCCCCCCCCCCCCCACCCCCCCCCCCCCCCACCCCCCCCCCCCCCCACCCCCCCCCCCCCCCACCCCCCCCCCCCCCCACCCCCCCCCCCCCCCACCCCCCCCCCCCCCCACCCCCCCCCCCCCCCACCCCCCCCCCCCCCCACCCCCCCCCCCCCCCACCCCCCCCCCCCCCCACCCCCCCCCCCCCCCACCCCCCCCCCCCCCCACCCCCCCCCCCCCCCACCCCCCCCCCCCCCCACCCCCCCCCCCCCCCACCCCCCCCCCCCCCCACCCCCCCCCCCCCCCACCCCCCCCCCCCCCCACCCCCCCCCCCCCCCACCCCCCCCCCCCCCCACCCCCCCCCCCCCCCACCCCCCCCCCCCCCCACCCCCCCCCCCCCCCACCCCCCCCCCCCCCCACCCCCCCCCCCCCCCACCCCCCCCCCCCCCCACCCCCCCCCCCCCCCACCCCCCCCCCCCCCCACCCCCCCCCCCCCCCACCCCCCCCCCCCCCCACCCCCCCCCCCCCCCACCCCCCCCCCCCCCCACCCCCCCCCCCCCCCACCCCCCCCCCCCCCCACCCCCCCCCCCCCCCACCCCCCCCCCCCCCCACCCCCCCCCCCCCCCACCCCCCCCCCCCCCCACCCCCCCCCCCCCCCACCCCCCCCCCCCCCCACCCCCCCCCCCCCCCACCCCCCCCCCCCCCCACCCCCCCCCCCCCCCACCCCCCCCCCCCCCCACCCCCCCCCCCCCCCACCCCCCCCCCCCCCCACCCCCCCCCCCCCCCACCCCCCCCCCCCCCCACCCCCCCCCCCCCCCACCCCCCCCCCCCCCCACCCCCCCCCCCCCCCACCCCCCCCCCCCCCCACCCCCCCCCCCCCCCACCCCCCCCCCCCCCCACCCCCCCCCCCCCCCACCCCCCCCCCCCCCCACCCCCCCCCCCCCCCACCCCCCCCCCCCCCCACCCCCCCCCCCCCCCACCCCCCCCCCCCCCCACCCCCCCCCCCCCCCACCCCCCCCCCCCCCCACCCCCCCCCCCCCCCACCCCCCCCCCCCCCCACCCCCCCCCCCCCCCACCCCCCCCCCCCCCCACCCCCCCCCCCCCCCACCCCCCCCCCCCCCCACCCCCCCCCCCCCCCACCCCCCCCCCCCCCCACCCCCCCCCCCCCCCACCCCCCCCCCCCCCCACCCCCCCCCCCCCCCACCCCCCCCCCCCCCCACCCCCCCCCCCCCCCACCCCCCCCCCCCCCCACCCCCCCCCCCCCCCACCCCCCCCCCCCCCCACCCCCCCCCCCCCCCACCCCCCCCCCCCCCCACCCCCCCCCCCCCCCACCCCCCCCCCCCCCCACCCCCCCCCCCCCCCACCCCCCCCCCCCCCCACCCCCCCCCCCCCCCACCCCCCCCCCCCCCCACCCCCCCCCCCCCCCACCCCCCCCCCCCCCCACCCCCCCCCCCCCCCACCCCCCCCCCCCCCCACCCCCCCCCCCCCCCACCCCCCCCCCCCCCCACCCCCCCCCCCCCCCACCCCCCCCCCCCCCCACCCCCCCCCCCCCCCACCCCCCCCCCCCCCCACCCCCCCCCCCCCCCACCCCCCCCCCCCCCCACCCCCCCCCCCCCCCACCCCCCCCCCCCCCCACCCCCCCCCCCCCCCACCCCCCCCCCCCCCCACCCCCCCCCCCCCCCACCCCCCCCCCCCCCCACCCCCCCCCCCCCCCACCCCCCCCCCCCCCCACCCCCCCCCCCCCCCACCCCCCCCCCCCCCCACCCCCCCCCCCCCCCACCCCCCCCCCCCCCCACCCCCCCCCCCCCCCACCCCCCCCCCCCCCCACCCCCCCCCCCCCCCACCCCCCCCCCCCCCCACCCCCCCCCCCCCCCACCCCCCCCCCCCCCCACCCCCCCCCCCCCCCACCCCCCCCCCCCCCCACCCCCCCCCCCCCCCACCCCCCCCCCCCCCCACCCCCCCCCCCCCCCACCCCCCCCCCCCCCCACCCCCCCCCCCCCCCACCCCCCCCCCCCCCCACCCCCCCCCCCCCCCACCCCCCCCCCCCCCCACCCCCCCCCCCCCCCACCCCCCCCCCCCCCCACCCCCCCCCCCCCCCACCCCCCCCCCCCCCCACCCCCCCCCCCCCCCACCCCCCCCCCCCCCCACCCCCCCCCCCCCCCACCCCCCCCCCCCCCCACCCCCCCCCCCCCCCACCCCCCCCCCCCCCCACCCCCCCCCCCCCCCACCCCCCCCCCCCCCCACCCCCCCCCCCCCCCACCCCCCCCCCCCCCCACCCCCCCCCCCCCCCACCCCCCCCCCCCCCCACCCCCCCCCCCCCCCACCCCCCCCCCCCCCCACCCCCCCCCCCCCCCACCCCCCCCCCCCCCCACCCCCCCCCCCCCCCACCCCCCCCCCCCCCCACCCCCCCCCCCCCCCACCCCCCCCCCCCCCCACCCCCCCCCCCCCCCACCCCCCCCCCCCCCCACCCCCCCCCCCCCCCACCCCCCCCCCCCCCCACCCCCCCCCCCCCCCACCCCCCCCCCCCCCCACCCCCCCCCCCCCCCACCCCCCCCCCCCCCCACCCCCCCCCCCCCCCACCCCCCCCCCCCCCCACCCCCCCCCCCCCCCACCCCCCCCCCCCCCCACCCCCCCCCCCCCCCACCCCCCCCCCCCCCCACCCCCCCCCCCCCCCACCCCCCCCCCCCCCCACCCCCCCCCCCCCCCACCCCCCCCCCCCCCCACCCCCCCCCCCCCCCACCCCCCCCCCCCCCCACCCCCCCCCCCCCCCACCCCCCCCCCCCCCCACCCCCCCCCCCCCCCACCCCCCCCCCCCCCCACCCCCCCCCCCCCCCACCCCCCCCCCCCCCCACCCCCCCCCCCCCCCACCCCCCCCCCCCCCCACCCCCCCCCCCCCCCACCCCCCCCCCCCCCCACCCCCCCCCCCCCCCACCCCCCCCCCCCCCCACCCCCCCCCCCCCCCACCCCCCCCCCCCCCCACCCCCCCCCCCCCCCACCCCCCCCCCCCCCCACCCCCCCCCCCCCCCACCCCCCCCCCCCCCCACCCCCCCCCCCCCCCACCCCCCCCCCCCCCCACCCCCCCCCCCCCCCACCCCCCCCCCCCCCCACCCCCCCCCCCCCCCACCCCCCCCCCCCCCCACCCCCCCCCCCCCCCACCCCCCCCCCCCCCCACCCCCCCCCCCCCCCACCCCCCCCCCCCCCCACCCCCCCCCCCCCCCACCCCCCCCCCCCCCCACCCCCCCCCCCCCCCACCCCCCCCCCCCCCCACCCCCCCCCCCCCCCACCCCCCCCCCCCCCCACCCCCCCCCCCCCCCACCCCCCCCCCCCCCCACCCCCCCCCCCCCCCACCCCCCCCCCCCCCCACCCCCCCCCCCCCCCACCCCCCCCCCCCCCCACCCCCCCCCCCCCCCACCCCCCCCCCCCCCCACCCCCCCCCCCCCCCACCCCCCCCCCCCCCCACCCCCCCCCCCCCCCACCCCCCCCCCCCCCCACCCCCCCCCCCCCCCACCCCCCCCCCCCCCCACCCCCCCCCCCCCCCACCCCCCCCCCCCCCCACCCCCCCCCCCCCCCACCCCCCCCCCCCCCCACCCCCCCCCCCCCCCACCCCCCCCCCCCCCCACCCCCCCCCCCCCCCACCCCCCCCCCCCCCCACCCCCCCCCCCCCCCACCCCCCCCCCCCCCCACCCCCCCCCCCCCCCACCCCCCCCCCCCCCCACCCCCCCCCCCCCCCACCCCCCCCCCCCCCCACCCCCCCCCCCCCCCACCCCCCCCCCCCCCCACCCCCCCCCCCCCCCACCCCCCCCCCCCCCCACCCCCCCCCCCCCCCACCCCCCCCCCCCCCCACCCCCCCCCCCCCCCACCCCCCCCCCCCCCCACCCCCCCCCCCCCCCACCCCCCCCCCCCCCCACCCCCCCCCCCCCCCACCCCCCCCCCCCCCCACCCCCCCCCCCCCCCACCCCCCCCCCCCCCCACCCCCCCCCCCCCCCACCCCCCCCCCCCCCCACCCCCCCCCCCCCCCACCCCCCCCCCCCCCCACCCCCCCCCCCCCCCACCCCCCCCCCCCCCCACCCCCCCCCCCCCCCACCCCCCCCCCCCCCCACCCCCCCCCCCCCCCACCCCCCCCCCCCCCCACCCCCCCCCCCCCCCACCCCCCCCCCCCCCCACCCCCCCCCCCCCCCACCCCCCCCCCCCCCCACCCCCCCCCCCCCCCACCCCCCCCCCCCCCCACCCCCCCCCCCCCCCACCCCCCCCCCCCCCCACCCCCCCCCCCCCCCACCCCCCCCCCCCCCCACCCCCCCCCCCCCCCACCCCCCCCCCCCCCCACCCCCCCCCCCCCCCACCCCCCCCCCCCCCCACCCCCCCCCCCCCCCACCCCCCCCCCCCCCCACCCCCCCCCCCCCCCACCCCCCCCCCCCCCCACCCCCCCCCCCCCCCACCCCCCCCCCCCCCCACCCCCCCCCCCCCCCACCCCCCCCCCCCCCCACCCCCCCCCCCCCCCACCCCCCCCCCCCCCCACCCCCCCCCCCCCCCACCCCCCCCCCCCCCCACCCCCCCCCCCCCCCACCCCCCCCCCCCCCCACCCCCCCCCCCCCCCACCCCCCCCCCCCCCCACCCCCCCCCCCCCCCACCCCCCCCCCCCCCCACCCCCCCCCCCCCCCACCCCCCCCCCCCCCCACCCCCCCCCCCCCCCACCCCCCCCCCCCCCCACCCCCCCCCCCCCCCACCCCCCCCCCCCCCCACCCCCCCCCCCCCCCACCCCCCCCCCCCCCCACCCCCCCCCCCCCCCACCCCCCCCCCCCCCCACCCCCCCCCCCCCCCACCCCCCCCCCCCCCCACCCCCCCCCCCCCCCACCCCCCCCCCCCCCCACCCCCCCCCCCCCCCACCCCCCCCCCCCCCCACCCCCCCCCCCCCCCACCCCCCCCCCCCCCCACCCCCCCCCCCCCCCACCCCCCCCCCCCCCCACCCCCCCCCCCCCCCACCCCCCCCCCCCCCCACCCCCCCCCCCCCCCACCCCCCCCCCCCCCCACCCCCCCCCCCCCCCACCCCCCCCCCCCCCCACCCCCCCCCCCCCCCACCCCCCCCCCCCCCCACCCCCCCCCCCCCCCACCCCCCCCCCCCCCCACCCCCCCCCCCCCCCACCCCCCCCCCCCCCCACCCCCCCCCCCCCCCACCCCCCCCCCCCCCCACCCCCCCCCCCCCCCACCCCCCCCCCCCCCCACCCCCCCCCCCCCCCACCCCCCCCCCCCCCCACCCCCCCCCCCCCCCACCCCCCCCCCCCCCCACCCCCCCCCCCCCCCACCCCCCCCCCCCCCCACCCCCCCCCCCCCCCACCCCCCCCCCCCCCCACCCCCCCCCCCCCCCACCCCCCCCCCCCCCCACCCCCCCCCCCCCCCACCCCCCCCCCCCCCCACCCCCCCCCCCCCCCACCCCCCCCCCCCCCCACCCCCCCCCCCCCCCACCCCCCCCCCCCCCCACCCCCCCCCCCCCCCACCCCCCCCCCCCCCCACCCCCCCCCCCCCCCACCCCCCCCCCCCCCCACCCCCCCCCCCCCCCACCCCCCCCCCCCCCCACCCCCCCCCCCCCCCACCCCCCCCCCCCCCCACCCCCCCCCCCCCCCACCCCCCCCCCCCCCCACCCCCCCCCCCCCCCACCCCCCCCCCCCCCCACCCCCCCCCCCCCCCACCCCCCCCCCCCCCCACCCCCCCCCCCCCCCACCCCCCCCCCCCCCCACCCCCCCCCCCCCCCACCCCCCCCCCCCCCCACCCCCCCCCCCCCCCACCCCCCCCCCCCCCCACCCCCCCCCCCCCCCACCCCCCCCCCCCCCCACCCCCCCCCCCCCCCACCCCCCCCCCCCCCCACCCCCCCCCCCCCCCACCCCCCCCCCCCCCCACCCCCCCCCCCCCCCACCCCCCCCCCCCCCCACCCCCCCCCCCCCCCACCCCCCCCCCCCCCCACCCCCCCCCCCCCCCACCCCCCCCCCCCCCCACCCCCCCCCCCCCCCACCCCCCCCCCCCCCCACCCCCCCCCCCCCCCACCCCCCCCCCCCCCCACCCCCCCCCCCCCCCACCCCCCCCCCCCCCCACCCCCCCCCCCCCCCACCCCCCCCCCCCCCCACCCCCCCCCCCCCCCACCCCCCCCCCCCCCCACCCCCCCCCCCCCCCACCCCCCCCCCCCCCCACCCCCCCCCCCCCCCACCCCCCCCCCCCCCCACCCCCCCCCCCCCCCACCCCCCCCCCCCCCCACCCCCCCCCCCCCCCACCCCCCCCCCCCCCCACCCCCCCCCCCCCCCACCCCCCCCCCCCCCCACCCCCCCCCCCCCCCACCCCCCCCCCCCCCCACCCCCCCCCCCCCCCACCCCCCCCCCCCCCCACCCCCCCCCCCCCCCACCCCCCCCCCCCCCCACCCCCCCCCCCCCCCACCCCCCCCCCCCCCCACCCCCCCCCCCCCCCACCCCCCCCCCCCCCCACCCCCCCCCCCCCCCACCCCCCCCCCCCCCCACCCCCCCCCCCCCCCACCCCCCCCCCCCCCCACCCCCCCCCCCCCCCACCCCCCCCCCCCCCCACCCCCCCCCCCCCCCACCCCCCCCCCCCCCCACCCCCCCCCCCCCCCACCCCCCCCCCCCCCCACCCCCCCCCCCCCCCACCCCCCCCCCCCCCCACCCCCCCCCCCCCCCACCCCCCCCCCCCCCCACCCCCCCCCCCCCCCACCCCCCCCCCCCCCCACCCCCCCCCCCCCCCACCCCCCCCCCCCCCCACCCCCCCCCCCCCCCACCCCCCCCCCCCCCCACCCCCCCCCCCCCCCACCCCCCCCCCCCCCCACCCCCCCCCCCCCCCACCCCCCCCCCCCCCCACCCCCCCCCCCCCCCACCCCCCCCCCCCCCCACCCCCCCCCCCCCCCACCCCCCCCCCCCCCCACCCCCCCCCCCCCCCACCCCCCCCCCCCCCCACCCCCCCCCCCCCCCACCCCCCCCCCCCCCCACCCCCCCCCCCCCCCACCCCCCCCCCCCCCCACCCCCCCCCCCCCCCACCCCCCCCCCCCCCCACCCCCCCCCCCCCCCACCCCCCCCCCCCCCCACCCCCCCCCCCCCCCACCCCCCCCCCCCCCCACCCCCCCCCCCCCCCACCCCCCCCCCCCCCCACCCCCCCCCCCCCCCACCCCCCCCCCCCCCCACCCCCCCCCCCCCCCACCCCCCCCCCCCCCCACCCCCCCCCCCCCCCACCCCCCCCCCCCCCCACCCCCCCCCCCCCCCACCCCCCCCCCCCCCCACCCCCCCCCCCCCCCACCCCCCCCCCCCCCCACCCCCCCCCCCCCCCACCCCCCCCCCCCCCCACCCCCCCCCCCCCCCACCCCCCCCCCCCCCCACCCCCCCCCCCCCCCACCCCCCCCCCCCCCCACCCCCCCCCCCCCCCACCCCCCCCCCCCCCCACCCCCCCCCCCCCCCACCCCCCCCCCCCCCCACCCCCCCCCCCCCCCACCCCCCCCCCCCCCCACCCCCCCCCCCCCCCACCCCCCCCCCCCCCCACCCCCCCCCCCCCCCACCCCCCCCCCCCCCCACCCCCCCCCCCCCCCACCCCCCCCCCCCCCCACCCCCCCCCCCCCCCACCCCCCCCCCCCCCCACCCCCCCCCCCCCCCACCCCCCCCCCCCCCCACCCCCCCCCCCCCCCACCCCCCCCCCCCCCCACCCCCCCCCCCCCCCACCCCCCCCCCCCCCCACCCCCCCCCCCCCCCACCCCCCCCCCCCCCCACCCCCCCCCCCCCCCACCCCCCCCCCCCCCCACCCCCCCCCCCCCCCACCCCCCCCCCCCCCCACCCCCCCCCCCCCCCACCCCCCCCCCCCCCCACCCCCCCCCCCCCCCACCCCCCCCCCCCCCCACCCCCCCCCCCCCCCACCCCCCCCCCCCCCCACCCCCCCCCCCCCCCACCCCCCCCCCCCCCCACCCCCCCCCCCCCCCACCCCCCCCCCCCCCCACCCCCCCCCCCCCCCACCCCCCCCCCCCCCCACCCCCCCCCCCCCCCACCCCCCCCCCCCCCCACCCCCCCCCCCCCCCACCCCCCCCCCCCCCCACCCCCCCCCCCCCCCACCCCCCCCCCCCCCCACCCCCCCCCCCCCCCACCCCCCCCCCCCCCCACCCCCCCCCCCCCCCACCCCCCCCCCCCCCCACCCCCCCCCCCCCCCACCCCCCCCCCCCCCCACCCCCCCCCCCCCCCACCCCCCCCCCCCCCCACCCCCCCCCCCCCCCACCCCCCCCCCCCCCCACCCCCCCCCCCCCCCACCCCCCCCCCCCCCCACCCCCCCCCCCCCCCACCCCCCCCCCCCCCCACCCCCCCCCCCCCCCACCCCCCCCCCCCCCCACCCCCCCCCCCCCCCACCCCCCCCCCCCCCCACCCCCCCCCCCCCCCACCCCCCCCCCCCCCCACCCCCCCCCCCCCCCACCCCCCCCCCCCCCCACCCCCCCCCCCCCCCACCCCCCCCCCCCCCCACCCCCCCCCCCCCCCACCCCCCCCCCCCCCCACCCCCCCCCCCCCCCACCCCCCCCCCCCCCCACCCCCCCCCCCCCCCACCCCCCCCCCCCCCCACCCCCCCCCCCCCCCACCCCCCCCCCCCCCCACCCCCCCCCCCCCCCACCCCCCCCCCCCCCCACCCCCCCCCCCCCCCACCCCCCCCCCCCCCCACCCCCCCCCCCCCCCACCCCCCCCCCCCCCCACCCCCCCCCCCCCCCACCCCCCCCCCCCCCCACCCCCCCCCCCCCCCACCCCCCCCCCCCCCCACCCCCCCCCCCCCCCACCCCCCCCCCCCCCCACCCCCCCCCCCCCCCACCCCCCCCCCCCCCCACCCCCCCCCCCCCCCACCCCCCCCCCCCCCCACCCCCCCCCCCCCCCACCCCCCCCCCCCCCCACCCCCCCCCCCCCCCACCCCCCCCCCCCCCCACCCCCCCCCCCCCCCACCCCCCCCCCCCCCCACCCCCCCCCCCCCCCACCCCCCCCCCCCCCCACCCCCCCCCCCCCCCACCCCCCCCCCCCCCCACCCCCCCCCCCCCCCACCCCCCCCCCCCCCCACCCCCCCCCCCCCCCACCCCCCCCCCCCCCCACCCCCCCCCCCCCCCACCCCCCCCCCCCCCCACCCCCCCCCCCCCCCACCCCCCCCCCCCCCCACCCCCCCCCCCCCCCACCCCCCCCCCCCCCCACCCCCCCCCCCCCCCACCCCCCCCCCCCCCCACCCCCCCCCCCCCCCACCCCCCCCCCCCCCCACCCCCCCCCCCCCCCACCCCCCCCCCCCCCCACCCCCCCCCCCCCCCACCCCCCCCCCCCCCCACCCCCCCCCCCCCCCACCCCCCCCCCCCCCCACCCCCCCCCCCCCCCACCCCCCCCCCCCCCCACCCCCCCCCCCCCCCACCCCCCCCCCCCCCCACCCCCCCCCCCCCCCACCCCCCCCCCCCCCCACCCCCCCCCCCCCCCACCCCCCCCCCCCCCCACCCCCCCCCCCCCCCACCCCCCCCCCCCCCCACCCCCCCCCCCCCCCACCCCCCCCCCCCCCCACCCCCCCCCCCCCCCACCCCCCCCCCCCCCCACCCCCCCCCCCCCCCACCCCCCCCCCCCCCCACCCCCCCCCCCCCCCACCCCCCCCCCCCCCCACCCCCCCCCCCCCCCACCCCCCCCCCCCCCCACCCCCCCCCCCCCCCACCCCCCCCCCCCCCCACCCCCCCCCCCCCCCACCCCCCCCCCCCCCCACCCCCCCCCCCCCCCACCCCCCCCCCCCCCCACCCCCCCCCCCCCCCACCCCCCCCCCCCCCCACCCCCCCCCCCCCCCACCCCCCCCCCCCCCCACCCCCCCCCCCCCCCACCCCCCCCCCCCCCCACCCCCCCCCCCCCCCACCCCCCCCCCCCCCCACCCCCCCCCCCCCCCACCCCCCCCCCCCCCCACCCCCCCCCCCCCCCACCCCCCCCCCCCCCCACCCCCCCCCCCCCCCACCCCCCCCCCCCCCCACCCCCCCCCCCCCCCACCCCCCCCCCCCCCCACCCCCCCCCCCCCCCACCCCCCCCCCCCCCCACCCCCCCCCCCCCCCACCCCCCCCCCCCCCCACCCCCCCCCCCCCCCACCCCCCCCCCCCCCCACCCCCCCCCCCCCCCACCCCCCCCCCCCCCCACCCCCCCCCCCCCCCACCCCCCCCCCCCCCCACCCCCCCCCCCCCCCACCCCCCCCCCCCCCCACCCCCCCCCCCCCCCACCCCCCCCCCCCCCCACCCCCCCCCCCCCCCACCCCCCCCCCCCCCCACCCCCCCCCCCCCCCACCCCCCCCCCCCCCCACCCCCCCCCCCCCCCACCCCCCCCCCCCCCCACCCCCCCCCCCCCCCACCCCCCCCCCCCCCCACCCCCCCCCCCCCCCACCCCCCCCCCCCCCCACCCCCCCCCCCCCCCACCCCCCCCCCCCCCCACCCCCCCCCCCCCCCACCCCCCCCCCCCCCCACCCCCCCCCCCCCCCACCCCCCCCCCCCCCCACCCCCCCCCCCCCCCACCCCCCCCCCCCCCCACCCCCCCCCCCCCCCACCCCCCCCCCCCCCCACCCCCCCCCCCCCCCACCCCCCCCCCCCCCCACCCCCCCCCCCCCCCACCCCCCCCCCCCCCCACCCCCCCCCCCCCCCACCCCCCCCCCCCCCCACCCCCCCCCCCCCCCACCCCCCCCCCCCCCCACCCCCCCCCCCCCCCACCCCCCCCCCCCCCCACCCCCCCCCCCCCCCACCCCCCCCCCCCCCCACCCCCCCCCCCCCCCACCCCCCCCCCCCCCCACCCCCCCCCCCCCCCACCCCCCCCCCCCCCCACCCCCCCCCCCCCCCACCCCCCCCCCCCCCCACCCCCCCCCCCCCCCACCCCCCCCCCCCCCCACCCCCCCCCCCCCCCACCCCCCCCCCCCCCCACCCCCCCCCCCCCCCACCCCCCCCCCCCCCCACCCCCCCCCCCCCCCACCCCCCCCCCCCCCCACCCCCCCCCCCCCCCACCCCCCCCCCCCCCCACCCCCCCCCCCCCCCACCCCCCCCCCCCCCCACCCCCCCCCCCCCCCACCCCCCCCCCCCCCCACCCCCCCCCCCCCCCACCCCCCCCCCCCCCCACCCCCCCCCCCCCCCACCCCCCCCCCCCCCCACCCCCCCCCCCCCCCACCCCCCCCCCCCCCCACCCCCCCCCCCCCCCACCCCCCCCCCCCCCCACCCCCCCCCCCCCCCACCCCCCCCCCCCCCCACCCCCCCCCCCCCCCACCCCCCCCCCCCCCCACCCCCCCCCCCCCCCACCCCCCCCCCCCCCCACCCCCCCCCCCCCCCACCCCCCCCCCCCCCCACCCCCCCCCCCCCCCACCCCCCCCCCCCCCCACCCCCCCCCCCCCCCACCCCCCCCCCCCCCCACCCCCCCCCCCCCCCACCCCCCCCCCCCCCCACCCCCCCCCCCCCCCACCCCCCCCCCCCCCCACCCCCCCCCCCCCCCACCCCCCCCCCCCCCCACCCCCCCCCCCCCCCACCCCCCCCCCCCCCCACCCCCCCCCCCCCCCACCCCCCCCCCCCCCCACCCCCCCCCCCCCCCACCCCCCCCCCCCCCCACCCCCCCCCCCCCCCACCCCCCCCCCCCCCCACCCCCCCCCCCCCCCACCCCCCCCCCCCCCCACCCCCCCCCCCCCCCACCCCCCCCCCCCCCCACCCCCCCCCCCCCCCACCCCCCCCCCCCCCCACCCCCCCCCCCCCCCACCCCCCCCCCCCCCCACCCCCCCCCCCCCCCACCCCCCCCCCCCCCCACCCCCCCCCCCCCCCACCCCCCCCCCCCCCCACCCCCCCCCCCCCCCACCCCCCCCCCCCCCCACCCCCCCCCCCCCCCACCCCCCCCCCCCCCCACCCCCCCCCCCCCCCACCCCCCCCCCCCCCCACCCCCCCCCCCCCCCACCCCCCCCCCCCCCCACCCCCCCCCCCCCCCACCCCCCCCCCCCCCCACCCCCCCCCCCCCCCACCCCCCCCCCCCCCCACCCCCCCCCCCCCCCACCCCCCCCCCCCCCCACCCCCCCCCCCCCCCACCCCCCCCCCCCCCCACCCCCCCCCCCCCCCACCCCCCCCCCCCCCCACCCCCCCCCCCCCCCACCCCCCCCCCCCCCCACCCCCCCCCCCCCCCACCCCCCCCCCCCCCCACCCCCCCCCCCCCCCACCCCCCCCCCCCCCCACCCCCCCCCCCCCCCACCCCCCCCCCCCCCCACCCCCCCCCCCCCCCACCCCCCCCCCCCCCCACCCCCCCCCCCCCCCACCCCCCCCCCCCCCCACCCCCCCCCCCCCCCACCCCCCCCCCCCCCCACCCCCCCCCCCCCCCACCCCCCCCCCCCCCCACCCCCCCCCCCCCCCACCCCCCCCCCCCCCCACCCCCCCCCCCCCCCACCCCCCCCCCCCCCCACCCCCCCCCCCCCCCACCCCCCCCCCCCCCCACCCCCCCCCCCCCCCACCCCCCCCCCCCCCCACCCCCCCCCCCCCCCACCCCCCCCCCCCCCCACCCCCCCCCCCCCCCACCCCCCCCCCCCCCCACCCCCCCCCCCCCCCACCCCCCCCCCCCCCCACCCCCCCCCCCCCCCACCCCCCCCCCCCCCCACCCCCCCCCCCCCCCACCCCCCCCCCCCCCCACCCCCCCCCCCCCCCACCCCCCCCCCCCCCCACCCCCCCCCCCCCCCACCCCCCCCCCCCCCCACCCCCCCCCCCCCCCACCCCCCCCCCCCCCCACCCCCCCCCCCCCCCACCCCCCCCCCCCCCCACCCCCCCCCCCCCCCACCCCCCCCCCCCCCCACCCCCCCCCCCCCCCACCCCCCCCCCCCCCCACCCCCCCCCCCCCCCACCCCCCCCCCCCCCCACCCCCCCCCCCCCCCACCCCCCCCCCCCCCCACCCCCCCCCCCCCCCACCCCCCCCCCCCCCCACCCCCCCCCCCCCCCACCCCCCCCCCCCCCCACCCCCCCCCCCCCCCACCCCCCCCCCCCCCCACCCCCCCCCCCCCCCACCCCCCCCCCCCCCCACCCCCCCCCCCCCCCACCCCCCCCCCCCCCCACCCCCCCCCCCCCCCACCCCCCCCCCCCCCCACCCCCCCCC
This sequence comes from Sphaerodactylus townsendi, assembly GCF_021028975.2. Taxonomy (NCBI): domain Eukaryota; kingdom Metazoa; phylum Chordata; class Lepidosauria; order Squamata; family Sphaerodactylidae; genus Sphaerodactylus; species Sphaerodactylus townsendi. Next base: position 422,404 of record NW_025950407.1, read on the forward strand.
CCCCCCACCCCCCCCCCCCCCCACCCCCCCCCCCCCCCACCCCCCCCCCCCCCCACCCCCCCCCCCCCCCACCCCCCCCCCCCCCCACCCCCCCCCCCCCCCACCCCCCCCCCCCCCCACCCCCCCCCCCCCCCACCCCCCCCCCCCCCCACCCCCCCCCCCCCCCACCCCCCCCCCCCCCCACCCCCCCCCCCCCCCACCCCCCCCCCCCCCCACCCCCCCCCCCCCCCACCCCCCCCCCCCCCCACCCCCCCCCCCCCCCACCCCCCCCCCCCCCCACCCCCCCCCCCCCCCACCCCCCCCCCCCCCCACCCCCCCCCCCCCCCACCCCCCCCCCCCCCCACCCCCCCCCCCCCCCACCCCCCCCCCCCCCCACCCCCCCCCCCCCCCACCCCCCCCCCCCCCCACCCCCCCCCCCCCCCACCCCCCCCCCCCCCCACCCCCCCCCCCCCCCACCCCCCCCCCCCCCCACCCCCCCCCCCCCCCACCCCCCCCCCCCCCCACCCCCCCCCCCCCCCACCCCCCCCCCCCCCCACCCCCCCCCCCCCCCACCCCCCCCCCCCCCCACCCCCCCCCCCCCCCACCCCCCCCCCCCCCCACCCCCCCCCCCCCCCACCCCCCCCCCCCCCCACCCCCCCCCCCCCCCACCCCCCCCCCCCCCCACCCCCCCCCCCCCCCACCCCCCCCCCCCCCCACCCCCCCCCCCCCCCACCCCCCCCCCCCCCCACCCCCCCCCCCCCCCACCCCCCCCCCCCCCCACCCCCCCCCCCCCCCACCCCCCCCCCCCCCCACCCCCCCCCCCCCCCACCCCCCCCCCCCCCCACCCCCCCCCCCCCCCACCCCCCCCCCCCCCCACCCCCCCCCCCCCCCACCCCCCCCCCCCCCCACCCCCCCCCCCCCCCACCCCCCCCCCCCCCCACCCCCCCCCCCCCCCACCCCCCCCCCCCCCCACCCCCCCCCCCCCCCACCCCCCCCCCCCCCCACCCCCCCCCCCCCCCACCCCCCCCCCCCCCCACCCCCCCCCCCCCCCACCCCCCCCCCCCCCCACCCCCCCCCCCCCCCACCCCCCCCCCCCCCCACCCCCCCCCCCCCCCACCCCCCCCCCCCCCCACCCCCCCCCCCCCCCACCCCCCCCCCCCCCCACCCCCCCCCCCCCCCACCCCCCCCCCCCCCCACCCCCCCCCCCCCCCACCCCCCCCCCCCCCCACCCCCCCCCCCCCCCACCCCCCCCCCCCCCCACCCCCCCCCCCCCCCACCCCCCCCCCCCCCCACCCCCCCCCCCCCCCACCCCCCCCCCCCCCCACCCCCCCCCCCCCCCACCCCCCCCCCCCCCCACCCCCCCCCCCCCCCACCCCCCCCCCCCCCCACCCCCCCCCCCCCCCACCCCCCCCCCCCCCCACCCCCCCCCCCCCCCACCCCCCCCCCCCCCCACCCCCCCCCCCCCCCACCCCCCCCCCCCCCCACCCCCCCCCCCCCCCACCCCCCCCCCCCCCCACCCCCCCCCCCCCCCACCCCCCCCCCCCCCCACCCCCCCCCCCCCCCACCCCCCCCCCCCCCCACCCCCCCCCCCCCCCACCCCCCCCCCCCCCCACCCCCCCCCCCCCCCACCCCCCCCCCCCCCCACCCCCCCCCCCCCCCACCCCCCCCCCCCCCCACCCCCCCCCCCCCCCACCCCCCCCCCCCCCCACCCCCCCCCCCCCCCACCCCCCCCCCCCCCCACCCCCCCCCCCCCCCACCCCCCCCCCCCCCCACCCCCCCCCCCCCATTCAAGCAAAAGAGCCGAACCATAAGGTGTAGAGGAAGGTGTGAGAAGCCCAGGGAATCACAACCTATATATATATATATATATATATAAATGCATACATATTCATACAAGTCTTTTTAATTATTTATTTCCTTTACGCTCCTTTTCTCTCCAACGGGCAGCTCAAGCCACTTATGCCGTTCTTGTCCATTTTATCCTTACAGCAACCCTGTGAATTAGGTCAGGATTGGACCACAGTTGGCTCAAGGTCACCCAGAAAACTTTGACGGCAGGGTCGGGATTCGAACTGGGGTCTCTAGTCCAACGCCGTAAAGACTACGCTACGTACCCACGCATTCACCAATCTGAATTCCTAGACGTCACGCTGTCTTTGTGGACTTGCTGTGGATATTAAATAGCATAAGGAGGAAACTTTGCACGTGCTCAAAGACGCTTTGATTTTTATGGGACAGGCTCCAGGATGGAGCTGGCATTGAAGGCAGCGTTCGCAGCTCCAAGGGGACGCTGGATTGGATTCAAGATCTAATGCCGACGGAGACCACAAAGACAATGAGCAAGGCAGGAAGGCGATAGCCCCTCCCACATTTGCCCAACCCCCACACCTGGCATTCCAAGGTAGGCTGCCTCTAAACATGGAGGTTCCACTCAGCTATCTTAAAAGAAAAATTGGAGAGGAAGGAACATGTTATGTCATATTATTATGCTTAAGATGCGATAATCTGTTATTGGGCTGTTTAGTTACGATGTTATTCTGCTATTGCGTTATGAAATGTTATTATGCTGTAATGTCATGATTACTGATATTTGGGGATATGTTTATTGATGCTGTTGTTTTGCTGTTTTGACATTTGTTGGTTTGATAGTTGCTGTCTGATACTGCTGTTTTGATATCTGATTAGCGTTTTGATGTTATTTGCTTGTTGTTCGCCGCCCTGAGCCCTGCAGGGGAAGGCGGGGTCCAAATCGAATAAACGAAATGGATGAAATGAAGGGCGGATCTTGTGCCATCCCCGAAAAAGCATCTATCCGTCATGCAGTCGACGGGGAACAAATCTGGCAACCAAAACCTTCTCAGAGGAAGTCATTATCTTCAGCCTTCCCCCTTCCGAATCGCCCCAAACCATGAGCATTTCCCATTGGTGTCGGAGGGGTAGAACAGTACAAACGATTTAATAAACAAGAATCAATTTTTAAAAACCAACACCGTTTCCCTACAACCGGATTGGTCCCGAAGCGCCAGAGGCACCCCGCTTCCCCGAGCCTTTTCGCCAACTTTGGCGCCGGCACACATTTACCCAGAATCCTCCAGCTTGCAGGCGCACCTTTCTGCTGACACCTAGCGCGCTTCCTTTTGGAGGAGATCCAATTCATTTCAAAAAGGCTTCATTGCCCTGACAAGGTAGATTCGAGCGCCGCTAACACAAATGCAAAGAGGCAACCTTCGTGGTTGGAGGCGGACGCTTTCGATGGAGAGCGGCCGTATCACCGGCCGGCCAGGCTCGCGTCTCTTCTGAACCCTGACCTGGAAACCAATTACGCTCCCATGCTTTTAAAAAAATAATAATCAACATTTCTGCAATAGGCACCTCTCCAGCTTTCAGCTATAAATTTGATGTCGTCAGCTCGGAATCGGAAATTTCCCTCGGCACCTCTTTCAGACGCTCTGAAAACGGTGCCGTCACCCACAGACGCATCCTGCATCCGCCATTTGCCGCCACAATGGCCGCAGAACAAAAAGACGGCAGGTCTCGACGAGCCGTGTGGAAGAGAGACTTTGGGGGACTGCAATTTCTTCCCACAACAGAATGAAGCCACACCTGCGAGGATTTCCTTATCTGGAATCAGAAAGAGGATCCTCAAATCCCGTCCTGTGGCTTGTTTCCCCAGATCTCACCTAGCAGAACCAACTTGGCTGATCCTATAGGAACCAGATCGATCCATTGATTCTGGATCGAAGCCAGAACAATTGAGGCTTGGAGAAGTGACATCTATCATACATTATTTGCATGAGGCAGTATTTTGTAGAATCATAGAGTTGGAAGAGACCCCAAGGGCCATCAAGTCCAACCCCCTGCTGTGCAGGAGCACACAGTCGAAGTACGCCTCATAGATGGCCATCCAGCCTCTCTTTAAAAACCTTTAAAGAAGGAGACTCCACCACACTCCGAGGTAGTGCATTCCAGAAGAACATAAGAACTAGCCTGCTGGATCAGACCAGAGTCCATCTAGTCCAGCACTCTGCTACTCGCAGTGGCCCACCAGGTGCCTTTGGGAGCTCACATGCAGGAGGTGAAAGCAATGGCCTTCTGCTGCTGCTGCTCCTGAGCACCTGGTCTGCTCAGGCATTTGCAATCTGAGATCAAGGCAGATCAAGATTGGTAGCCATGGCATAGATCAACTTCTCCTCCATAAATCTGTCCAAGCCCCTTTTAAAGCTATCCAGGTTAGTGGCCATCACCACCTCCTGTGGCAGCATATTCCATAAGAACATAAGAACATAAGAACAAGCCAGCTGGATCAGACCAGAGTCCATCTAGTCCAGCACTCTGCTACTCGCAGTGGCCCACCAGGTGCCTTTGGGAGCTCACATGCAGGAGGTGAACGCAATGGCCTTCTGCGGCTGTTGCTCCCAAGCACCTGTACTGTTAAGGCATTTGCAATCTCAGATCAAGAGGATCAAGATTGGTAGCCATAAATCGACTTCTCCTCCATAAATCTGTCCAAGCCCCTTTTAAAGCTAAACACCAATCTAAACACCAATTCCAAACACCAATCACACGTTGTGTGAAGAAGTGTTTCCTTTTATTAGTCCTAATTCTTCCCCCCAGCATTTTCAATGGATGCCCCCTGGTTCTAGCATTGTGAGAAAGAGAGAGAAAAATCCACTGTCCAACAGCCCTGACTGTCAAGAAGTTCTTCCTAATGTTTAGGTGGAATCTCTTTTCCTTCACCTTGAATCCATGACTCCTGGTCTCTGGAGCAGCAGAAAACAAGCTTGCTCCCTCACCAACATGACAGCCCTTCAAATATCTAAATGTGGCTATCATGTCACCCCTTAACCTTCTTTTCACCAAACTAAACACGCCCAGCTCCCTCAGTCTCTCCTCATAGGGCATGGATTCCAGACCTCTGACCATTTTGGTTGCCCTCCTCTGGACCCGTTCCAGATTGACAATATTCTTCTTACATTGTGGGGCCCAGAATTGGACACAATATTCCAGGTGAGGTCTGACCAATGCAGAATAGAGAGGTACAATTACATCCCTCGACCTTGACACTGTACTCCTATTGATACAGCCCAGAAATCATGTTGGCTTTCTTGGCTGCTGCATCACCCTGCTGACTCATGTTTAGCATGAGGTAGATAAGGTAGATAAAGCAGCCAAAACCCTAATGGGGATTCCAACTTCTGGGTGGGACCTGGGGTTCAGTCTTTTGGGGAGTGGGCAGCAGGAGCTCATCCCCCCAGAGAGAACGGATGCTACTCCGAATGGAGAAGAGGGAATTTTTGTTTGTTTTTCTCTGCTTATTTTTCCCCAGCTTGATTTTGGGGGAAAAACACACTAAAAATTGGAAGATAAAAGCAGCTCCTCGCTGCTCCATTCCAGCCGGAGTACAGCTTGCGCTGCCGCGCTTTGGGAGCAAACCCAAAGAAATACAGATCCAGAAATCTGCGTGCGAGAAAGCGCGTCTTTCGTTCCAGAGCAATCTGACCATCTCCAGAGACGAAACGAGTCTTCTGCACGGACGTACAAAGACCCAAAAGTTTAAAAAAAGAAAAAAGAAAAAGAAAGCCAGCTTTGCTTAACAGGATTAAGTTGAGTGCAGAAAATACCCCTTTAATCTCTACCCTAGGGTTAATCTGGATTAAGCCCCCCCAGCTGTGCCAATCCGGATCGAGCGCTGCTCGCTTCGCGGCTCGCTACTGGAGCAGCGTGCGAGGATCATGCTGCTCCGAGCCCGCGCCAGCCGCCCCTCCCCAAAAGACTGGAACACTCCCCGCCCCAGCGGTTGACGCTCCTCTTTTGTTGAAGAGGGCAGCTCCTTGAACGGATCTTAAATCAGGGATTTTCTCCCTGTGATCCATAATCCCTCTTTAAACAGGTACAAAGGAGCGGCAGAGGCCTGTTTACTCGAAGGCCGGCCTCCGTTTTTTATCAGGGCTAAAGATCCGCCATCCCCATTTTGGTCCCTTCCCTCTCATCGAGCCACCTTTTCGGTAACAGCAACCCGCGATTCTCCCCCGACTGGAACCAAAGGCGATCTTCAAGGTACAAACAACCTCGCCAGTGGCCAGGTCCAATCCAAGCCCTACGACACCCCTTTGAGGAAGGACTGTGGGGGGATTTAAAGTGGGAGGGAGGGGGGCTGCAGTTTCCACCCCCAACCGTTTCACCCCCAACTGCTCATTTTCAGTTGATGTTAGTTGCGGTAGGTCTGTTCGCGGAGTCCCGGCGCCGGGAAGATTCAAAGAGAGAAGAAATCTTAGAGGGTGAAAAAATACGAATGGATAAGCCACGCCCCCACTGACTAAACTGAACTAGAGTCACCACTACACACAGTTAGCGGCACACTGGTTTGTCACCGTAGCCACAACTTTACCAGCCCTCAGTTTACTATTGGGTGTTCAACCTGCGTTATTGTATGAGTCACTGCTTTCAACAGAGCAGTGACTCATGCAGAGACACAATAGGCACCTTCCCTAAGAGAGTGGGCAGTTACTTTGCATAGTAATATGGAAGAATGGGTTAATAAAAGGACCTTTGACTCTTTAAAGCTTACACCCCGAAAATCTTGTTGGTCTCCATGGTACCAGCGGACTCAAATCTAGCTGCTCTACTGCAGACCAACATAACTGCCTTCTGAAATTATTCAATGCTATCCCCAGGCTACGACAGGATAAGCACGCTTGTTGAGATGCAACGGGCAGCCTCCTCCCAAGCAGGCAGAAGCTGAATGATCGAAGCGCATCCAAAATCAAACGGCAGAATTATCCGCCTTCAAGAGAGGCTAACAGAGACCAAGCAGCAACTCCTGCAGAGAGGCAGCGAACAACCTCCCCCACAAAACAGTGCTCCCGGCTCGTCCAAATCTCCAGTTAATTGCAGCGTTCCCCCACCGCGCAGAAATGGTTCCTTATTGGCACACAATTCGAAACACCGGGGTCGGAGCGCAGATCACCGTTTCCCCGTTTGCTACGATATATTTTTTTTCCGGCGTGAAGAAAGCTAGCCAACGCCAGCACATCCGAACATCACGTTTTGCGCCTGCTTCGGCTTCAACGCCAAAGAGGTGTCTCGGCGCCCCTATCAAGAGAACGTTTCAGAAAAGGTAAGAACGCCGAGGGAAGAGAAGGTGCGAGAGCGTGAAAAAAAAAGCGTGCAACGGGGTGGGGGGGGAAATCGTGCGACAAGCTCGGGAGCCAGAATGGTGCGAAAAGTCACCAACACGAAACAAGAGAGAGAGAGAGAGAAAGAGAGAGAGAGAGGAGGGTAACATATCAGGCACCCGGCCACGAAAGCTGCTCGCCGCAATCAACCCGCTAGCTTTCAAGGTGCCTGCCACAAGACGTTTTTGTTTTGTTCGGCTCAGTGGCACCTGGAAGCAGCCGTTTCCAAGTGGTTTCTTAAAGGCCTCTCCAATTCCCGGGAGAGAACTGTTAAGTGTGCGGCAAGAAATCAGCAAAGTCACAAGCTAAGAGCTGCGCTCGCAGAAAGGGCTCCCCGCTGTGTCTCTGCCTGAGTCACCAGTCTCGACGACGCCCAATCAGCCTCGGCCACATCTTTGCGTTGGGTGAAAGTGAAAAGAGAGATGGCGCAGAAATTTCTCGCTCTTGGTGAAGGCTGCCTGCTGCATCTCTGCAGGAGGCACTGCTCTGTTCTCGCCTGGCTCCCTATCAGCCTCCACGGGAAGCAGGTACATCCAGAGTCTCTACATCAGCTGTGATTGCTCCCCCTGAACAGAGCTCCCCAACCTCAAAGCAGGGTGCCCGTCGCTTCTCTTCAAAGGAGACAAAACCAGAGCAGAGATACAGAACGGCACAACAGGAAGCCTCATAGAATCATAGAGTTGGAAGAGACCCCAAGGGCCATCAAGTCCAACCCCCTGCAATGCAGGAACACACAATGCAGGAACACACCTGACAGGTGACCATCCAGCCTTTCTTAAAAAACCTCCAAAGAAGTAGACTCCACCACCCTCCAAGGTAGTGCATTCCACTTCTGAACAGTCCTTACCATCAGGAAGTTTTTCCTGATGTTTAGGTGGAATCTCTTTTCCTTCACCTTGAACCCATGACTCCTGGTCCTAGTCTCTGGAGCCGCAGAAAACAAGCTTGCTCCCTCCCCAACATGACAGCCCTTCAGATATCTAAACACGGCTATCATGTTGCCCCTTAACCTTCTCTTCGCCAAACGAAACATCCCCGGCTCCCTGAGTCTCTCCTCCTCGTAGGGAACGGATTCCAGACCTTTGACCATTTTGGTCGCCCTCCTCTGGACCCGTTCCAGCTTGTCAATATCCTTCTTGAACTGTGGTGCCCAGAATTGTACAGAATATTCCAGGTGAGGTCTGACCAATGCAGAATAGAGAGGTACAATTATGTCCCTCGATCTAGGCACTATGCTCCTATTGATACAGACCAGAATCGCATTGGCTTTCTTGGCCGCCGCATCACACTGCTGACTCATGTTCAGTCTTAGTGGTCTACTATTCCTTTCACATGTAGTGTTGTCAAGGTGTTCTCCTTTGTGAACAACTAGTTCTTTCCAGACTCCACCTAAACTCAATGAAGATGCTTAGCAGAATCATATTTCGTCAGAGCACGACAGCCCCAGCGACTTGTGGAAGATGATGGAATAAAATCCTAAGAAATAATAAAATAAAATAACTCATTTCTCTGCATGAGCCTCTTTTACAGCCTCCATCTAATGGGGAAAACTATATTTTTCCCATGAAAAAATGGAAGGGGTGTTCGTCCAAAGGGCAAGCAATTCTGCCCAGATCCCAAACACACCCAGGGCAGAGGTACAACAAAATACCTGCTTCTCTGAAGAGGTTGCTTGTTGCATCTCTGCCTGAGTCATCTTTCTGTGTTCATGGGAGGTGTCCTCGGAATAATCCCTATTTTTTCATCACTCAGATCTTTTTCAAGTATTAAAGTGAAAACTGGAGGCATCTTGGATTCAGGCCCAGGACAGAGATACAACAAAATACCTGCTTCTCTGAAGAGGTTGCTTGTTGCACCTCTGCCTGAGACATCTCTCTGTGTTCATGGGAGGTGTCCTCGGAATAATCCCTACTTTTTCATCACTCAAATCTTTCTCAAGTGTAAGAGTGAAAACGGGAGACATCTTGGATTCAGGCCCAGGACAGAGATACAACAAAATACCTGCTTCTCTGAAGAGGTTGCTTGTTGCACCTCTGCCTGAGACATCTCTCTGTGTTCATGGGAGGTGTCCTCGGAACAATCCCTGCTTTCTCATCACTCAAATCTTTCCCAAGTATAAAAGTGAAAACTGGAGGCATCTTCGATTCAGGCGGAGCCGAGATATGCAAAGATTGGGAAACGGCCTACGGCAAGGCCCGGGTGGAGCATGGGAGGAGACCGAGGGAAGGGCAGATAAACAGGCCTTCTTGGGTGTTATGACAAACACAGACAAACCCCCCAGTCCTTTTGGACTGTTATTTGGGAGAAAGCCAAGAGGCCCAACGGACATCCTTAAAGAAACCTGGACTGGCCAAGAACACGTCGAGAGGCAGGAAATTGTCAACTATGCGCAGGACTTGCAGCAACATCTAAGTGAACTCAAAGAAACAGCACCCATGAACCTGTGGTTAAGAGCAGGTGCACTCTAATCTGGAGAACCGGGTTTGATTTCCCGCTCTGCCACTTGTACTGTGGAGGCTTATCTGGGGAACCAGGTTAGCTTGTGCACTCCAATGCACGCCAGCTGGGTGACCTTGGGCTAGTCACAGTTCTTCGGAGCTCTCTCAGCCCCGCCCACCTCACAGGGTGTTTGTTGTGGGGGGGGAAGGGAAAAGGGAGAAAGGGGGGTATAAATCCAAACTCTTCAAGATGTCCCTCTGGGACAGAGGCGGATTCCTGGCAACTTGTTCGTTTTATCTACTCATACAAAGACCTTCAACTCTCTTCTCCTCTTCCCAGATTCCCACACATGCCAGCTGGGTGATCTTGGGCTAGTCACAGTTCTTCAGAGCTCTCTCAGGCCCACCTACCTCACAGGGTGTTTGTTGTGGGGAGGGGGAGGGAAAGGAGTTCATAAGCCCCTTTGAATTTTCTTACAGCAGAGAAAGGGGCGATATAAATCCAACTCTTCTTCTTTTCAACCAGGAGATCAAATTTTAGTTCTACATCCCAGACAAAAGAAGAAACTTGAGGTTGCATGGGAAGGTCCATACAATGTTGTAGCAAAGATGTCAGATGCAAATTATTTGGTTAATGTGGGTTCAGGAAGAGGGACACTTCAGCTCAAAGCACCCTAAACTAGAAAATACTAAAAGACCTGTTACCCCCACGAAACCTGTACAGATAGTCTGAAAGGTAGAACAACCTGCTTGTGACAGAAGGAGGAGAAAGCCACCTCTCTTTTGTTACACACTTCTCTCTGTGACACACCTCTGAAGATGCCAGCCACAGAGCCAGGAGAAACGTTAGGAACAAGATCTACCAGACCACGGCCACGCAGCCCAGAAAACCCACCACAACCACCACCACAACCAGCAGTGGCGTAGGAGGTTAAGAGCTCGTGTATCTAATCTGGAGGAACCGGGTTTGATTCCCAGCTCTGCCGCCTGAGCTGTGGAGGCTTATCTGGGGAATTCAGATTAGCCTGTACACTCCCACACACGCCAGCTGGGTGACCCTGGGCTAGTCACAGCTTCTCAGAGCTCTCTCAGCCCCACCTACCTCACAGGGTGTTGTTGTGAGCGGGGAAGGGCGAGGAGATTGTCAGCCCCTTTGAGTCTCCTGCAAGAGAGAATGCGGGGATATAAATCCAAACTCTTCTTTTTCTTCTCTCTTGCTTCAGAACAGGAAGTCATCTCATCACTAAAATTCCTGTTTGTGCAAAAACAGCGGTGACTACATTTCTACCCCGTTTTCCCCACTATCAGTGGAACGCAGGGCGAAGTGAGGGGGAACAGCGCTCAGAGAATGCATGCTCCCTGCGCCCCTGCTACGCCCCCCCACGCCCTCCACATGGCCACGTGCCCAGTGCGTCGCGTACCCCCCTGTCCCCTTGGCGCTACGCCACTGGTGGCAGGCACAGTTCTCCTTTTCATCCTCACAACAACCCTGGAGAGTCGATTAGGCTGAGATGAAAAACGGCCGCAGAGGGCAGAAGTAGTCGGCAAAGAGGATTTTTCCTCCCTCTCCCAAAATACTAGAACGCACACGGGCAACCAACGAAGCTGATTGTTTGCAGATTTAGGACAGACACAAAGAAATATTTCTTTACCCAACAAGTGATTAGAAAGTGGGATTCGCTGCCAGGAGATGTATTGATGGCCACAGGCAGAGAGATTTAAAAAGGGTATTAGACAGATTCATGGAGGACAGGTCTATCGGCGGCTATTCGCCACGCTAACGAAAGGAAACCTCCCCGTTCACAGACAGCAAACCTCTGGATCCCAGGGCCCTCCAGAGGAAGTGGTTAGCTACTTTGTGGGATCAGATGATGGACTAGATCAGGGGTCTGCAACCTGTGGCTCTCCAGATGTTCATGGACTTCAATTCCCATCAGCCATCAGTCCATGAACATCTGGAGAGCCACAGGTTGCAGACCCCTGGACTAGATGGAGCACTGGTCTGATCCGGCAGGGCTCTTCTGATGTTCTTATGAAGGTCTTGGCCTCTATGCCCTGTTGTGGGACCTCCAGAGGAACTGGCCGGCCACTGTGTGAGACAGGATGCTGGACTAGATGGACCACTGGTCTGATCCAACAGGGCTCTTCTGATGTTCTTAAGAAGGCCTCAACCTCTGGGCTGGGCTGTTGGCCTTCCAGAAGAACTGATTGTCCACTGTGTGAGACGGGGTGTTGGACTATATCAGGGGTCTGCAACCTGCGCCTCTCCAGATGTTCATGGCTACAATTCCCATCAGCTATCAGTCCATGAACATCTGGAGAGCCACAGGTTGCAGACGCCTGGACTAGATGGAGCACTGGTCTGATCCAGAAGGCCCCTTCTGATGTTCTTATGAAGGTCTTGATCTCTAAGCCCTGTTGTGGGACCTCCAGAGGAACTGGTTGGCCACTGTGTGAGACAGGATGCCGGACTAGATGGACCACTGGTCTGATCCAATAGGGCTCTTCGGATGTCTTTAGGACTGGCCGAAAGTCGGCAGGCAGGATTTGCGACCAAGCAGGGATGCAAACAGGTTTCTAGAACAACCATCCAACTGCTACACCACATCGGCCATCTGGTCCACTAAGAGACACGGCCGGTGTCCTGACCTCGACACAAGATGCACGTGGAGGGGGGGGGCACGGTTTGCATGTAGGGAGTAGAGAAAGGGGGGCCTCCTAACTGTGTTGCTCTAACCAAAGCACACTCCGGGGGACGCGCCGAACAGCCCTTGGCACGAGGCAGGCTTTCTGAAGTTTTCGCCCACTGAGCCGAATCAGCCCACCGGCCACGTGTCGTGCCCCGCCAGCTGTTTGACAACCCCCTCCTGGTTCCGGCATCCCGGCCGGCAGCGAGTGCCTCGGCAGAGCGCCAGCCGCAGCTGGAGGGTCATGTTCCACTCGGCGGGTTCCCTCGCTTCCCGGCCCCGTCTCGGCAGCAGCTCCCCCGGCCACCTGCAACGAAGAGCTCCCCTCCCCAACCCTGTAACACCAGCCCCATTAGCTCAGCGTGGCATGCAACAACGCATGTCTGCCCAGTCAAGGAAGGGGAACCCTGTTTCCGCATGGGCCGTGGCCGCAGGTACTTTATTGCACGGAACAACAAACCACAACTTTTCAAAAAGAAGTGGAAGGAGAGAAGAGTTTGGATTTATACCCCGCTTTTCTCTCCCGTGAGGAGTCTCAAAGCGGCTGACGAGTTCCTTTCCCTTCCTCTCCCTCAGGGCTGAGTGGAAGTGTTTGTTTTCATGCCTCACTTTTTTCAATCTTTAAGGAGGCTCGAAGGGGCTTATAATAACCTTCCTTCCCCCTCTCCCCGAAAGAGGCCCCTTGAGAGGCAGGTGGGACCGAGAGAGGCCCCTTCCGCACAGGCGGAATAATGCACTTTCAATCCACTTTGCAGAAGCGCAGAAGAGCAAAATCCGCTTGGAAACAACTGCAAAAGTGGATCGAAAGTGCCTTATTCTGCATGAGCGGAAGGGGCCAGAGTTCTGAGAGAACTGTGACTGGCCCAAAGCCATCCAGCAGACCTTATGTGGAGAAAAAGAGTTGGTTTTTATACCCTTTAAGGAGGCTTATAATCACAATGCCCACCCCACAATAGACAACTCGAGAGATAGGTGGGTGGGGCTGAGTTCACAGAGAGCTGTGACTAGCCCAAGGTCACCTAGCAGGCTTCATGTGGCGGAGCAGGGAAAGAAAACAAACCCAGTTTACCAGATAAGTCCTCCACTCAGGTGCAAGAACGGGGAATCAAATCAAAAAGTGGGGTTTTCCGAAATTAAGAGTCCACTGCTCTTAACAAAACCATGCTGGCTCTCAGCCACCACATGTGCTGTGAACCGCTTGGTATACAAGGAGGAGGAGGAGGAGGAGGAGGAGGAGGAGGAGGAGGAGGAGGAGGAGGAGGAGGAGGAGGAAAAGGAGTTTGGATTCATATCCCCCCTTTTTCTCCTGGAAGGAGACTCAAAGGGGCTTACAAACTCTTTTCCCTTCCTCCCTGTGAGGTGGGTGGGGCTTAGAGAGCTTAGACAAGCTGTGAATAGCCCAAGTTCGCCCAGCTGGCATGTGTGGGAGTGCACAAACTAATCTTGTTCACCAGACAAGCCTCCACAGCTCAAATGGCAGAACAGGGAATCAAACCCAGTTCTCCAAATTAGAATGCATCTGTTCTTAACCACTACACCACGCTCACATGCACTGCATTGCACACAAGTCTGCCGATGTGCCGTCTATGGCGAGGGGTGGCTTCGCGGAACAAAGGATTCTGGGATAGCAGGCCCCAGATCCAGCGTCCGACCCTGAGCATCTCTCGTTTGAAAGTTTCAGATCACTGGCGGCAGCCCCTGACCCCATCAGAGACCTCGACGGCAGCTGCCAGCCAGAGCTGTTGATCGGCGCCCGGCTCCGCATGCAGATTGCGAAACGGTTGCCGCGACCGCGTCCTGCATCGAGCCCCCTCCGGCGTGCCATGCCGCAGCGGCAGACGCTCAAGCGTCGAGTAAAAGGACAGCTAGACGCGGAGGATGGAGAGAAAGAATCCTTAGCCGTATTTTCTCCCTGCAACAGTCTGCGGGGGGGCAGGGGGGGAGAGAAGGCGACGACCGCCTTTTCTTGCAGCAACTGTTTTTGCTTCCAGCGCCACTTCCCACTCACCCTCCAACGGTACCAGTTAAAACAGCACCCGCCAGCCAGCCGCCCGGCTCCTGTGAACGGCTGGAGACCGGCTGGGCCCGCCCGGCACGGATCGGCAGAAGAATCCAAGGAGGATGAGGCAAGAACGCCAACGGATGTCCCAACAGGTGTAGGAAGGAAAGGTGTACGTCGCCCAGAACTGGCTTAATGAGGCTGCTTTGCTAGATAAGCATTCGGCCCACGGCACTCCTCCATCCAAACATCTGGTGGCACAGACAAACAGACCAGGGAGAGGCCGTGGCTCAAGGTGGAACATCGGTGTGACCCCCCACCCGCAGAGGTAGAACGCTCAAGGGGACGTGTGGGTCACTTGTCCCCGGGCGCACGCCAGCTAGTCACGTGGGGGTGGAGAATAGCCCCCCCCACGCTCCATGGCAGACATTTTCTCGGGGGGAGAGAGAAGTTCATCCCCCCCCCTGGAAGTTGACAACTCCCCAAAAAGGCACCAATTTTGATCCACCATCCAAGTGGACTTTGAGGGGGTTCTTTTCTCTTTCAACACAAGAGAAATGTGTGAAACGGGGGTTCTATTGCTGGTCATCTGAATCATGTACAAAACAACAGACTTTTTACCCTCCCCCCCCCTTTTGCTTTGACGGGTAAAAATGGGCCCCAAAGAAGGGAACTTCTCCCTGCGTGAGAATATATACAGCGTTATCTTCATTTTAGATGTCAAAAAGTATTTGCGGCTCCAAGTGTTTTCCTTTCCATGGAAAACGGGTCCAAACGGAGCAGCAGTGGCGCAGGAGGTTAAGAGCAGGTGCACTCTGATATGGAGGAACCGGGTGTGATTCCCAGCTCTGCCGCCTGAGCTGTGGAGGCTTCTCTGGGGAATTCAGATTAGCCTGTGCACTCCCACACACGCCAGCTGGGTGACCTTGGGCTAGTCCCAGCTTCTCGGAGCTCTCTCAGCCCCACCCACCTCACAGGGTGTTTGTTGTGAGGGGGGAAGGGCAAGGAGATTGTCAGCCCCTTTGAGTCTCCTACAGGAGAGAAAGGGGGGATATAAATCCAAAACTCTTCTTCTTCTTCTTCTTTGGGTGTTAACGATTGCCGACCCCTGGAGTAGACAATCCGTCAGATTGATGGTCTGATTAAGCCTATGGCAGCTTCACAGGGGAAAGGCTGTGGCTCAGTGGCGTACAGAAGGACCCCAGTTCGATCCCTGGTATCTCCACCTGGTTGAAGGTGATGTGAAAGACTTCAGTCTGCGATACCAGAAAGCAGCTGCAGGTCAAAGTATGCCCTCCAAAGAGAGGCAGTGTACTGTAGTGGTTAGGGGAGGTGGATAGTGTTTGGATCGGAGACCACAGAGGAGGTTGCTACGCAGAGGCGGTCGACGGCAAACCGTCTCTGAACATCTTGTGCCTTGAAAAATCTACGGGGTTGCCATAAATCAACTCGGATTGAACACAGGCCGGGTCAGACTTTTGGGCGATCCAGCCTTATACTGCCAACTCCGACAGGCGGGGACCTTCCAGCGTTACAGGTACGAAAACCCTTTCTCTCATACCCTGAGATGCTCGAATTGGAAATGGCAGGATCTGAACCCAAGACCTCCTGCAACCCACAGAAGGGTTCTATTAGTAAGCTACAGACCCTTCCCAGCAGATGAAGGCAAACCTTTGATCCGCACAGCCAGCACTGTTTACTCTGGCTGGTGGCAGCCGTCCAAAGCGTTTAGCGAAGGTCTTTCCCAGCCCTTCTGTCAGAGATTCTTTAATTGGAGCTGGGAAAGCGGAGGCCCGAAACCTGACAGTCAGACTTCGTAGCCAACCACCGTTTCTGGTGGCCACGTGGCTTCGGCGCTCTCGCTTCTCGGCTGGCAAACAGAGCACCCCCACGGCACCCGCTACGAGAATTTCGAGCAGCGGCGCAGCGGCCTGCGGGATACACGAATGTTTCTCCAGCGAGCAATTCCACGCCTCGAACGCAGGATCCTTGAGCCGCATCCCCACGCGAGAGGCAGTCTGGCTCCATTTTGAAGGAGGCGCGCAGCGGCTCCATCTTGTCGACAGTTGATTTTTAAAAATTTTACAAGTGTCAACTGCTCTGGCAAAACACAGCCGTGCTTTCCCCGCGGGTCGCCGGAATAAAAATTTCTAGTTGCCATTGGTGATCGGTTGGCGGGGCTTTGCGCCAGAGAAGCTGAAACGCCGGCAATCTTCCACAGGCGAACCATGTGCGTCCTACCCAGACTCAGTATAGTCCGGGCAAGTGAAGCCACCCTCTACAGAGTCGGAAAACTGGTCTGTCGAGCACAATCCGGACGCGCCAGGCGGCGGTTTTTCAAGTACCCAGTCAAAATTGCTTGCTGCTTCAGATCCTTTATCTGGAAGATGTCAGGGACCGAAACAGGGAATTCCGGCATGCAGGAAAAACTAGACATGCTCTACAGATCAGCTACGCCTCGTCCCTGATATGATGCAGGCGTAGGCACGCAAAGCTGCTAAGAGAGCCGGATCGTCGGCCCATGAAGCTCAGAATCACGGTTCCCGCTGCACCATTTAAAAAAGGGATTTCAGACAGTAAGAGCTCTGCTGGATTGGACCAAAGGGAGCCAGCGTGGCGCAGTGGTCGGAGCGTCCGACTAGTATCATGGCCGGACTCAACTGGTTGTTGTGGGCTTTCCAGGCAGTGTGACCGTGGTCTGGTAGATCTTGTTCCTATCATTTTGCCTGTATCTGTGGCCAGCATCAGAGGTGTATCACAGAGGGAAGGGTGTTACACGCACCGGATCGAGCTCTGGACACAGTGTGTAGCAGACTTCTCTCTGTGATACACCTCTGAAGATGCCAGCCACAGATGCAGGCAAAACGTTAGGAACAAGATCTACCAGACCACGGCCACGCAGCCCGGGAAACCCACAACAACCAGTAGTATCTGGGAGGTTCGAATCCCTATGTCTGTGGTAAGCTTGCTGGGGGTCCTTGGGCCGGTCACGCATGCTCTGCCTAACCGACTGTTAAGAGAGGATCCATCTTGAAGGAATTTTGGAGCTTAAAGTCTTTTTCCTGACACTTCGCAGGGGCTGCAAAACCTCCCACCCGGCAACTTCTTCCCAAGGACGAGTTCCCCAGCCAACTAAATTAGCTCATGAAATTTAGCTGTGGATCTGGAATGGGGGGGGGGGCTTGCTCACACCTCAGAAAGCCCCATGGGTACTGAGGTATTACCGTGTTTCCCCGAATATAAGACAATGTCTTATATTAAATTTTGCTCCCAAAGATGCGCTATGTCTTATTTTCAGGGGATGTCTTATTTTTCTGTGTTCTGTTCGTCGGGCATACTTCCAAACAAAAACTTTGCTATGTCTTACTTTCAGGGGATGCCTTATATTTTGCACTTCAGCAAAACCTCTACTATGTCTTATTTTGGGGGGATGTCTTATATTCGGGGAAACAGGGTAGGAGGTTGCAGCCAACCGTTTCCCATAAGTGTAGCTAGCGAGAAGAATTCCTTATCCCTTTTCCTCTTCCTCTCACTCCGTCTTGCCGCCAGGAAGATACTTGTATCATGCTCTGGAAACTATCTGCCTTAAGAACCAACTGGACTGTGACGGAACTCCGGTAAGTAAGATAGCGATGCTCTTTTCCACCAAAAGATATAAGTGCAAGTCTGAATTCACCCACAGCCGCAGCCTGGACTTTCTTTGTTGTAGAATGCTCCTGCTAGGTCCTAGTGCCTACCTTGTTCCTCCCCCCCTCCCATTCAAATGGAAAAAATAAAAAAACCTTTCCATTCCCTAGCCTACCCTTTCCTCAGCCCAAACACCAAGCCAGACCTAGGACCAGCCTTCCCATTCCCCCCTCCCCCCCCATCACAAACACCGAACCAGGCCCGGCGCTGCTTCTACCTCCTACCTCCCAAACCCCCAACATATTTGGTTACTCCGTCTGATTAGTTAATCTCTCTCTGGGGCAGTAGAGTTGGTGGGGACAGTACAGGGGGGGGGGG
This sequence comes from Sphaerodactylus townsendi, assembly GCF_021028975.2. Lineage (NCBI taxonomy): Eukaryota > Metazoa > Chordata > Lepidosauria > Squamata > Sphaerodactylidae > Sphaerodactylus > Sphaerodactylus townsendi. The sequence continues at coordinate 440,687 of NW_025950407.1, forward strand.
GCAATCTAAGTCACTGCAAGGGCCCAGGTTAAGAACATAAGAACATAAGAACAAGCCAGCTGGATCAGACCAGAGTCCATCTAGTCCAGCTCTCTGCTACTCGCAATGGCCCACCAGGTGCCTTTGGAAGCTCACATGCAGGAGGTGAAAGCAATGGCCTTCTGCGGCTGTTGCTCCCGAGCACCTGGTCTGTTAAGGCATTTGCAATCTCAGATCAAGGAGGATCAAGATTGCTAGCCATAGATCAACTTCTCCTCCATAAAATCTGGTTCAGAAAGCCCCCTCTTTTAAAGCTATCCAGGTTAGTGGCGGTCACCACCTCCTGTGGCAGCTCTATTCCAAAACACCCATCACACGCTATAGCAGTGAAGAAGTGTTTCCTTTTATTAGTCCTAATTCTTCCCCCCAGCATTTTCAATGGATGCCCCCTGGTTCTAGTATTGTGAGAAAGAGAGGAAAAATTTCTCTCAGTCAACATTTTCTACCCCGTGCATAATTTTATAGACTTCAATCATATCCCCCCTCAGACGTCTCCTCTCCAAACTAAAGAGTCCCAAACGCTGCAGCCTCTCCTCAAAGGGAAGGTGCTCCAGTCCAATTTAGGTTATAATGCTCATAGTCATTTGGGACTATTTTCTACTACAGAAGCGTTCTATTCTCTCTTCTGCCGCGCCGCTACTGACCGCACTTCTATCTTTTGGTGGAAAAGGCTACGGTCAGCTTTGTTCTTTTGTGCATTTTACTGCCATTGAACGATCGACCGTCCTTTTAATACCTTTCTCTGCTTTCTTTGATAAAGCTTCATTTTGCTTTATGGTGTGGGTTCCTCAAGGGGCCAGTCGCACCGAACCCAGGTGAGTTTGGCTGCGTTACTGCACTGCGGAAGGGTGGGACACCTACCTCAAAGGGTTGTTGTGAGGATAAAATGGAAGAGATGAGCATGATGCAAGCAGCTTGGAGCCCCCATCAGGCAGAGAGGCAGGGAATAAATCACGTAAATAATTGATCATAATAATCTCAAGTTGTTCCCACTTGCGGCTAATCAGACAGCCATAGAAGGCCGACAAGCAACGTACCGAAGGCTTCTCTTGTTCTGCATTTGTTTCTTTAGCACATTTTTATTCCATCCTTCCTACGAGGAACGAGGCTGCTAGACATGATGAGCCCTGCCTTCTCCCTGCTATCCCCAAAACAACCCCATGAGATAGATTAGGCTGAGAGAGCGGTTAACCCTGTAAGGTTGTCCATTCAGCTACATGGCAAATAAGGATTTCACCCCTAGTCTAGTCATAAGAACATCAGAAGAGTCCTGCTGGATCAGACCACTGAGGGGCCGTCTAGTCCACGGGTCTGCAACCTGCGGCTCTCTAGATGTTCACGGGACTACAATTCCCATCAGCCCTGCCACTTGGCCATGCTGGCAGGGGCTGATGGGAACTGTAGCCATGAACATCTGGAGAGGCGCAGGTTGCAGACCCCTGATCTAGTCCAACATCCCATCTCACACAGCGGACAATCCGTTCTTCTGGAAGGCCAACAGCACAGCCCAGAGGTTGAGGCCTTCTTAAGAACATCAGAAGAGCCCTGCTGGATCAGACCAGTGGTCCATCTAGTCCAGCATCCCATCTCACACAGTGGCCAACCAGTTCCTCTGGAGGTCCCGCAACAGGGCATAGAGACCAAGACCTTCATAAGAACATCAGAAGAGCCCTGTTGGATCAGACCAGTGGTCCATCTAGTCCAGCATCCTGTCTCTCACAGTGGCCGGCCAGTTCCTCTAAAGGTCGCACAACAGGGCACAGAGGCCAAGACCTTCATTAGAACATCATAAGAGCCCTTCTCCATGCTGTCCCCAAAACAACCCCATGAGGTAGATTAGGCCGAGAGAAGGGTTAACCCTGTAAGGTTGTCCATTAAGTTACATGGCAAGGATTCCAACCAAGGTCTAGCCATAAGAACATCAGAAGAGCCCTGCTGGATCAGACCAATGGTCCATCTAGTCTAGCATCTCATCTCACACGGTGGCCAACCAGTTCCTCTAGAGGTCCAACAACAAGACACAAAGGTCTAGGCCAGGGGTAGGGAACCTGCGGCTCTCCAGATGTTCAGGAACTACAATTCCCATCAGCCTCTGTCAGCATGGCCAATTGGCCATGCTGGTAGAAACTTGAAGAATTGAACTGGCCTCTGGAGAAGCTACAATCCTAGGCTATCACTCGTATCAGAAGAGCACTCTATGGATCAGACGTGGTCCATCTGGTCGAGCATCTCTAAATGCTCACGGTGGCCAACCAGTTCCTCCTCTAGAGGTCCAACAACAAGACACTGGGGCAGCCTAGGTTGGTGGAATCATGTTTTCCAGATGTGCTCAGGAACTACACCCCATCAGTTTTCTGTCAGCATGGCCAATTGGCCATGCTGGTAGGAGCTGATGGGAATTGTAGTTCCTGAACATCTGGAGAGCTGCAGGTTCCCTACCCCTGGTCTAGGCCTTCATAAGAACATCAGAAGAGCCTCTATGGATCAGACCAATGGTCCATCTAGTCCAGCATCTCATCTCACACAGTGGCCAACCAGTTCCTCTGGAGATCCAACAACAAGACACAAAGGTTAAGGCCTTCATAAGAACATTAGAAGAGCCTCTATGGATCAGATCAGTGGTCCATCTAGTCCAACATCCTGTCTCACACAGTGGCCAACCAGTTCAACAACAGGGCACAGAGGCCTTCATCTGACGTTGCCTCCCGGCAGTAGGCAGTAGGGACTGTGTATATGGAGTTCCCTTAACCAAATATGACTAGTAGCTACTGCTGATGGACCTCTTCTCCACGAACAAAGCCTAACACACTAAGCATTACACCTCACTGACTCTCAGCAACCATGCTCTGAACATGGAGACAGCCACCAATGAATTTATCTTAAAAGGGATGACCTTTTAAGTCATTAGGGGATGACCCTTTAAGGTCTTCATCACACCTTGTGGCCCTGAGTTCCACAAGCTAACCATGTGCTGGGAGAAGTCCTCTCTTTCATCCATTCGGCATCTACGGTGGATCAATTTGATCACATGACCCACGCTACTAGAAATCCTTTTAACAAGAGACTTCCACTGACCTCCCAATTATTCCGTCCCTTACTGCATTTGTGTCGACCAAGACGCTGCTCTCACTTGTGGTGTTTGGGAAGGCAATGCTCCTATCAAGCAAATTCTGCATTCTCAGGAATACCAAATTATAACCCCATCTTGGGGGAGCTGGGGGGAACCGTAACACAGCCAGAATGGTGTAGTGGTTAAGAGCAGGTGGATTCTAATCAGGAGAACAGAATTTGATTCCCCTTTCCTCCACCTGAGTGGCGGAGGCTTATCCGGTGAACCAGATGTGTTTCCGCACTCCTGCATATCCGCTGGGAGACCTTGGGCTAGTCACAGTTCTCTCTGAACTCTCTCAGCCCCACCTGCCTCACAAGGTGTCTGTTGTGGGCAGAGGAAGGGAAAGGAGCTCGTCAGCCACCTTGAGCCTCCTTACAGGAGAGAAAGGCGGGGTATAAATCCAAAAAACCCCTCTTCTTTCAAAGCACCCCCGAGTCTGAAAACCCCGCCGGCCTCTGGGAACCTGCCGTATCATCAGGCAGAAGAAACCTCCCGGCCGAAGCTTCTAAGCACACCGCGTGCCCACCTTGAATGCCTGAATCAGCTCATCTGTTGAATCATTTCGAATCAAAAGATTGCGTTCGCAAGGGACGCATAAAAACCGCTTCTGCAGTCCTGGCACATCTGCAGAAGAGGCAAACCGAGTCATGCCGTCTGGGCCCAGATGTTAAGGGCTCCAAAAAACCCCTTTTTAAAAAACTGTCCCCTTCAGGGTTTTGTTTTCCTTAGTGTGAGACAGGTCGGGCCTTGATATTCCTGGCTTGTTCAAAGAGATGGATAATGCACCGGGAAGGCTCTGGCCTAGGCCTCAGAGAGGTGTCTCGCCTGTGTCGCTAATGTGTCAGCCTGCAGACAGGCCGCTCGTGCGACTTAATGCTCCCTTACACTGAAATAAGGCCCTGCAAAGAGAAAACTAGCTTCTTAGGGCAGAAGGCAAGGCGAGGACTCCTTTTGATGGCGTGCACAAGGAATGTTTTAGCATCAAGGAACGTACTTCCACATCAACCTCCACTTATAGATCCAGAGACAGGCTTGTCATTTTAGTGAACATTAGATAGTTGGAAGAGACCTCAAGGGCCATCCAGTCCAACCCCCTGCAATACAGGAACACACAATCAAAGCACTCCTGATAGACGGCCACCCAGCCTCTCTTTAAAAACCTCCAAAGAAGGAGACTCCTCCGAGGTAGTGCATTCCACTGTCAGACAGCCCTGACGGTCAGGAAGTTCTTCCTGATGTTTAGGTGGAATCTCTTCTCCTTCCCCTTGAACCCATTATTCCTGATCCTAGTCTAGTGATGACGAACCTATGGCACGGGTGCCAGAGGTGGCACTCAGAGCCCTTTCTGTGGGCACGCGTGCACAGAGTTCATCATGTGGGGGGGGGGAATCACCCCACACACACACACACCTAACCTGACCTGGGCATGATCCTTTACCCAGGAGTAAGCTTCGGGTTGGATGGCAATGGGGCTTCCTTCCCTGAGGTAAACCCATTCGAAGCATTGCATTGTCTACATTGCATCCAAGGGCTGGTCTTCCTCCACCGGTAAAATCGAAGCATTAAACGCATTGCTTCACCAAGCTTACTCCCGAGTAACATGCTCCGGAGTCAACGCATTTTTTTCTAAACTAAGAAACTTACTCAGTTAATACATTGTCACAGGCTTTTCGGCGAATCGTCGGAGTCATACTAGGTTGTCAAGGCTGTATGGAGTCAGAAATTCTAGCAGTTTGTTTTATGTTGAGACCAGAGGATCCAAGCATTAGATCCTCTGAAGACAGCCATGATGGTATGCAAAACGTCAGGAGAGAATGCTGCTAGAATACGCCATACAGCCTCAGGAAAATACCACTAACAGCTGACTTTCCAAGTAAACTTCCTCAGCATTCAGGTTAGAATCTCTGCCATATTGGCACTTTTGCGACGTAAATAAGTGGGCTCTTCTTTGGGCTTCGCAGCTTTGGGCACTTTCGCCACTTCGAAAAGGTTCACAAGCTATCACTGTCCTAGTCTCTGGAGCAGCAGAAAACAAGCTTGCTCCCTCACCAACATGACATCCCTTCAAATATCTGAACGTGGCTATCATGTCACCTCTTAACCTTCTCTTCACCAAACTAAACATACCCAGCTCCCTAAGTCTCTCCTCATAGGGCACCCTTGACCATTTTGGTCGCCCTCCTCTGGACCTGTTCCAGCTTGTCAATATCCTTCCTGAATTGAAGTCCAGAACTGCACAATGTATTCTAGGTGAGGTCTGACCAATGCATAACAGAGAGGTAAAATTAAATCCCTCGCTCTTGACACTATACTACTGATACAGCCCAGAATCGCATTTGCTTTCTTGGCCGCCGCATCACACTGCTGACTCATGTTCAGTTTGTGGTCTACTAAGATGTAAGGGTGCGGGCAGCAGAAACTACTAAGAAGAATCTGTCGCCCCTCCACGATCAATATTTATTTTAATGTAAAATCTGCCGGTTATCATTCAGGTACGCAACGGCCAGTTCCGGCACTGGGCAGGGTGGCCCAAATAAACAACCTTGCAAATAAGTCTACAAAAGTTGCTAGTCCTCAACCACCCATCGCACCGAGCAAATAAACTGCTTGGCTTTGCGGAGGAACATGCATGCATAACATTTATATTCCACCCTAGCCCCAAGCAGCTACGTTCCATATTCATGGGGTTTCCCCAGTCTTGCAAATAAGACTTCAACATTTCCTTATGCGCCAAATCTGGCTGTGTACATTTGGGTCAGAGACTGGTAAACTGGAAGAGATTATTTTGCTTCCTTCCCACCTGCAGGGGAGGACTCTGACTTGCCGGAAATGACCAGCAAGAGGGGAATCAGGAAGTAGACGCAAGCAGGCCGCTATTCAGGAGATGGAGAGCAGGGATAAAAATGGGGTACAGCAAGAGAAGAAGAAGAGAATTGGATTCATACCCCACCTTTCTCTCCTGTAAGCATAAGCATTTTATTGTCATTGTGCACGCACAACGAAATTTACAGCAGCATTCCTCGATGCACACAATTTCAGACTCATACCCCATCCTCACTTTCCCCTTCCTCCACCCATCCCTACACAGCCCCAAACACATCAAACACATCAACACGAAGCCGCAGAGTAAGGAGACTCAAGGTGGCTGACAAGCTCCTTTCCCTTCCTCTCCCCCCAACATTGTGAGGCAGGTGGGGCTGAGAGAGTTCAGAGAGAACTTTGACTAGCCCAAGGTCACCCAGCAGGAATGGAGGAGTGCGGAAACACATCTGGCTCACCGGATAAGCCTCCGCCACTCAGGCGGAGGAAAAAGGAATCAAACCCGGTTCTCCAGATTGGAGTGCACCTGCTCTTAACCACGACACCGCGCTGGCTCTCAAGAGGTCGCAATTAGCAAACTTCACGGGTATTTGGAGCCAGGTCTCCAGAGCCTGCCGGTCCAAAGGCTACAACTTGATGGCTCACGGTACTTTTTTTACCGCCAGCTGACTCATGGCAACGCAGCTGGGTTTTCAAGGCAAGAAATATTCGGAGGCGGCTTGGCTTTTGCCTGCTATTTGGACTTCCTCGGCGGTCTCCAAACACCGATCCCGGTGGATTTTAGCTTCTGAGATCTGACCAGATCGGGTTAGCCAAGTCAGGGCCGAGCTACATGCAAACCCCAAAAGTCCCCCCTGTCCGATAATTGATTACACACAAGCTGCGCGTTCCTTTCAACAGATGCCCTTCGGGTAGGAACTTCGTGACATGCAAAATACCCCTATTTTCTTTGTCAAGCCATCCGTGGGGCTGGAGACGCTAAGCGGATGAAGCCCGCTGCTAGAAAAGACTCCTTCCAGCCTCGTTACGAGGCCTCGCTCATATCGCACGCGCGCACGCTTTCTCTCGCTCTCTCTTTAATTACGTGGGATAAGAATTTTAATGCCCCTTAATGTGAGATCTTTTGTTCGCCGGTTGCTTCTCGGCGAAGAAGGAGCTTTTGACCCCTCCTCGGGGAAGAGCGGGGTCGAGAGACACGCAGGCCGAGCCCGCTACGGAGACCCCTGCTCGAGTGGCTTTCCACTGCTCATCGACACCCCACTCACATCCGCCCTTGAGATACACACCCACACGAGGGGCGACACAAGGAAAAGAGACACACACGCCCGACGAGGTCTTGGGAAACGCAGAACGGAACCGCTGCGGGGTGGCGACAGGAGCGGCGCACGAGCGGCACACTCTGCGCTCTCCTTGGAGCAGGGAGGACCGATCAGGGGGACCAAGCAGGGGTTGGAGGAGGCAGGATTGGAGGAGTCTCCAGGAAGCCGAAAGGTCAAAGGTCAGAGCTGGAACCGGGCCAGGGTTTGCGCAGAAGATCCCTCAATCCCTGGGATCTCCGCTTAAAGGACCTCAGATGTCGAGCAAGACCCCCGTGGTCCCCAATTCCTTTGAAAGGCAGGGCAGCAGCTGCTTTGCGTTCAGAAAGACACGGATTCGAGAGTCTCTGAAAGCTTGGCTGAGAGGTTGTTAAAATTGAGCGTCAGGAAAAACCTGACAGCAAGGGCCGTTCGACAGGGGAATGCAGTACCTCGGAGGGGGGTGGAGTCTCCTTCTTTGGGGGTTTTTAAAGAGAGGCTGGATGGCCATGGGGGTTGGACTTGATGGCCCTTGGGGTCTCTTCCAACTCTATGATTCTAGTTCACTAGGCCAACGGTCTGGCTTAACATAAGGCAACTTCCTGTGAACAATCCCAGCCTGCAGGTTGCCCAGGCACCAAAACATTTGATGCCAAAGATGTTTTGAACGCCTGAACGTGACAGGCACGATATTTAAAGGCTGGCTTGCAGAAACTGGCAAACGCTTCTGTAAGACTGGGGTATGTGTGTGCGTGTGTGTCTCAGACAACATGGACTCTTGCGTGGGTTGTCAAAACACCCAACGAAAAAAGGGTCAGGCAGTGAAAACTGAAAAGGGTATGATTCTAGCAGGGTTGGTGGGATCCCAATGCGGTTTTTGCTTCATATCGATCTTCACGAGACGGACAGCGGACAGGGTACAGTAGCAGAGGAACAGGGGCAAACAGTGGCGGATGAAAGAACAATGAGAGCAAGGCACTGAAATATACGGGTCTGGACTACCGCCGAGCCAACATTCGTGCGAACGAGCAAACAAGCGAACATTCACAAGCACAAATGAGATTTTCACGGGATGAGATTCTCGGATAGCTCTAACGTATTTCCGAGGAACTGAAAGGACGTCGGTTCTCTGGAGAAGGCAGGCCGGAGAAAGGGCATTTTATTCTTAGGAAGGGGCGATTGCCCTTAAACCTGGTCCCTGAAAGCTGGGTGACAATATATCCCAGGTCCAGCTGCAGGCAGTGTCAGAAGAAGGCAATCAGGTCTCCGGAGTCGCCGAACGCCACAGGGACGGGGGTGGGGGGAGGGAAGGTGTCTAGCCGAGGCTTGTTTACGGCCTGCGAAACACCCGGTGACCAGGCCTACAAGGACCAATTCCGCCGATAATTTATCCCCAAAATCCCGGCGCGAGGGTATGCGCGGCTGCGATTGAGCCAGCGCTGCCGCACTGCCTCGCCATAAATATCCCCAACGCGCCGGCAACACGGCTCTGCGGCAGGCGCCCCCCCCCCCCCTCCCCCCAACACCCCCCCCCCCCCCCACCCCCCCCCACCCCCCCCCACCCCCCCCCCCCCCCCCCCCCCCCCCCCCCCCCCCACCCCCCCCCCCCCCCCCCCCCCCCCCCCACCCCCCCCCACCCCCACCCCCCCCCCCCCCCACCCCCCCCCCCCCCCACCCCCCCCCCCCCCCACCCCCCCCCCCCCCCACCCCCCCCCCCCCCCACCCCCCCCCCCCCCCACCCCCCCCCCCCCCCACCCCCCCCCCCCCCCACCCCCCCCCCCCCCCACCCCCCCCCCCCCCCACCCCCCCCCCCCCCCACCCCCCCCCCCCCCCACCCCCCCCCCCCCCCACCCCCCCCCCCCCCCACCCCCCCCCCCCCCCACCCCCCCCCCCCCCCACCCCCCCCCCCCCCCACCCCCCCCCCCCCCCACCCCCCCCCCCCCCCACCCCCCCCCCCCCCCACCCCCCCCCCCCCCCACCCCCCCCCCCCCCCACCCCCCCCCCCCCCCACCCCCCCCCCCCCCCACCCCCCCCCCCCCCCACCCCCCCCCCCCCCCACCCCCCCCCCCCCCCACCCCCCCCCCCCCCCACCCCCCCCCCCCCCCACCCCCCCCCCCCCCCACCCCCCCCCCCCCCCACCCCCCCCCCCCCCCACCCCCCCCCCCCCCCACCCCCCCCCCCCCCCACCCCCCCCCCCCCCCACCCCCCCCCCCCCCCACCCCCCCCCCCCCCCACCCCCCCCCCCCCCCACCCCCCCCCCCCCCCACCCCCCCCCCCCCCCACCCCCCCCCCCCCCCACCCCCCCCCCCCCCCACCCCCCCCCCCCCCCACCCCCCCCCCCCCCCACCCCCCCCCCCCCCCACCCCCCCCCCCCCCCACCCCCCCCCCCCCCCACCCCCCCCCCCCCCCACCCCCCCCCCCCCCCACCCCCCCCCCCCCCCACCCCCCCCCCCCCCCACCCCCCCCCCCCCCCACCCCCCCCCCCCCCCACCCCCCCCCCCCCCCACCCCCCCCCCCCCCCACCCCCCCCCCCCCCCACCCCCCCCCCCCCCCACCCCCCCCCCCCCCCACCCCCCCCCCCCCCCACCCCCCCCCCCCCCCACCCCCCCCCCCCCCCACCCCCCCCCCCCCCCACCCCCCCCCCCCCCCACCCCCCCCCCCCCCCACCCCCCCCCCCCCCCACCCCCCCCCCCCCCCACCCCCCCCCCCCCCCACCCCCCCCCCCCCCCACCCCCCCCCCCCCCCACCCCCCCCCCCCCCCACCCCCCCCCCCCCCCACCCCCCCCCCCCCCCACCCCCCCCCCCCCCCACCCCCCCCCCCCCCCACCCCCCCCCCCCCCCACCCCCCCCCCCCCCCACCCCCCCCCCCCCCCACCCCCCCCCCCCCCCACCCCCCCCCCCCCCCACCCCCCCCCCCCCCCACCCCCCCCCCCCCCCACCCCCCCCCCCCCCCACCCCCCCCCCCCCCCACCCCCCCCCCCCCCCACCCCCCCCCCCCCCCACCCCCCCCCCCCCCCACCCCCCCCCCCCCCCACCCCCCCCCCCCCCCACCCCCCCCCCCCCCCACCCCCCCCCCCCCCCACCCCCCCCCCCCCCCACCCCCCCCCCCCCCCACCCCCCCCCCCCCCCACCCCCCCCCCCCCCCACCCCCCCCCCCCCCCACCCCCCCCCCCCCCCACCCCCCCCCCCCCCCACCCCCCCCCCCCCCCACCCCCCCCCCCCCCCACCCCCCCCCCCCCCCACCCCCCCCCCCCCCCACCCCCCCCCCCCCCCACCCCCCCCCCCCCCCACCCCCCCCCCCCCCCACCCCCCCCCCCCCCCACCCCCCCCCCCCCCCACCCCCCCCCCCCCCCACCCCCCCCCCCCCCCACCCCCCCCCCCCCCCACCCCCCCCCCCCCCCACCCCCCCCCCCCCCCACCCCCCCCCCCCCCCACCCCCCCCCCCCCCCACCCCCCCCCCCCCCCACCCCCCCCCCCCCCCACCCCCCCCCCCCCCCACCCCCCCCCCCCCCCACCCCCCCCCCCCCCCACCCCCCCCCCCCCCCACCCCCCCCCCCCCCCACCCCCCCCCCCCCCCACCCCCCCCCCCCCCCACCCCCCCCCCCCCCCACCCCCCCCCCCCCCCACCCCCCCCCCCCCCCACCCCCCCCCCCCCCCACCCCCCCCCCCCCCCACCCCCCCCCCCCCCCACCCCCCCCCCCCCCCACCCCCCCCCCCCCCCACCCCCCCCCCCCCCCACCCCCCCCCCCCCCCACCCCCCCCCCCCCCCACCCCCCCCCCCCCCCACCCCCCCCCCCCCCCACCCCCCCCCCCCCCCACCCCCCCCCCCCCCCACCCCCCCCCCCCCCCACCCCCCCCCCCCCCCACCCCCCCCCCCCCCCACCCCCCCCCCCCCCCACCCCCCCCCCCCCCCACCCCCCCCCCCCCCCACCCCCCCCCCCCCCCACCCCCCCCCCCCCCCACCCCCCCCCCCCCCCACCCCCCCCCCCCCCCACCCCCCCCCCCCCCCACCCCCCCCCCCCCCCACCCCCCCCCCCCCCCACCCCCCCCCCCCCCCACCCCCCCCCCCCCCCACCCCCCCCCCCCCCCACCCCCCCCCCCCCCCACCCCCCCCCCCCCCCACCCCCCCCCCCCCCCACCCCCCCCCCCCCCCACCCCCCCCCCCCCCCACCCCCCCCCCCCCCCACCCCCCCCCCCCCCCACCCCCCCCCCCCCCCACCCCCCCCCCCCCCCACCCCCCCCCCCCCCCACCCCCCCCCCCCCCCACCCCCCCCCCCCCCCACCCCCCCCCCCCCCCACCCCCCCCCCCCCCCACCCCCCCCCCCCCCCACCCCCCCCCCCCCCCACCCCCCCCCCCCCCCACCCCCCCCCCCCCCCACCCCCCCCCCCCCCCACCCCCCCCCCCCCCCACCCCCCCCCCCCCCCACCCCCCCCCCCCCCCACCCCCCCCCCCCCCCACCCCCCCCCCCCCCCACCCCCCCCCCCCCCCACCCCCCCCCCCCCCCACCCCCCCCCCCCCCCACCCCCCCCCCCCCCCACCCCCCCCCCCCCCCACCCCCCCCCCCCCCCACCCCCCCCCCCCCCCACCCCCCCCCCCCCCCACCCCCCCCCCCCCCCACCCCCCCCCCCCCCCACCCCCCCCCCCCCCCACCCCCCCCCCCCCCCACCCCCCCCCCCCCCCACCCCCCCCCCCCCCCACCCCCCCCCCCCCCCACCCCCCCCCCCCCCCACCCCCCCCCCCCCCCACCCCCCCCCCCCCCCACCCCCCCCCCCCCCCACCCCCCCCCCCCCCCACCCCCCCCCCCCCCCACCCCCCCCCCCCCCCACCCCCCCCCCCCCCCACCCCCCCCCCCCCCCACCCCCCCCCCCCCCCACCCCCCCCCCCCCCCACCCCCCCCCCCCCCCACCCCCCCCCCCCCCCACCCCCCCCCCCCCCCACCCCCCCCCCCCCCCACCCCCCCCCCCCCCCACCCCCCCCCCCCCCCACCCCCCCCCCCCCCCACCCCCCCCCCCCCCCACCCCCCCCCCCCCCCACCCCCCCCCCCCCCCACCCCCCCCCCCCCCCACCCCCCCCCCCCCCCACCCCCCCCCCCCCCCACCCCCCCCCCCCCCCACCCCCCCCCCCCCCCACCCCCCCCCCCCCCCACCCCCCCCCCCCCCCACCCCCCCCCCCCCCCACCCCCCCCCCCCCCCACCCCCCCCCCCCCCCACCCCCCCCCCCCCCCACCCCCCCCCCCCCCCACCCCCCCCCCCCCCCACCCCCCCCCCCCCCCACCCCCCCCCCCCCCCACCCCCCCCCCCCCCCACCCCCCCCCCCCCCCACCCCCCCCCCCCCCCACCCCCCCCCCCCCCCACCCCCCCCCCCCCCCACCCCCCCCCCCCCCCACCCCCCCCCCCCCCCACCCCCCCCCCCCCCCACCCCCCCCCCCCCCCACCCCCCCCCCCCCCCACCCCCCCCCCCCCCCACCCCCCCCCCCCCCCACCCCCCCCCCCCCCCACCCCCCCCCCCCCCCACCCCCCCCCCCCCCCACCCCCCCCCCCCCCCACCCCCCCCCCCCCCCACCCCCCCCCCCCCCCACCCCCCCCCCCCCCCACCCCCCCCCCCCCCCACCCCCCCCCCCCCCCACCCCCCCCCCCCCCCACCCCCCCCCCCCCCCACCCCCCCCCCCCCCCACCCCCCCCCCCCCCCACCCCCCCCCCCCCCCACCCCCCCCCCCCCCCACCCCCCCCCCCCCCCACCCCCCCCCCCCCCCACCCCCCCCCCCCCCCACCCCCCCCCCCCCCCACCCCCCCCCCCCCCCACCCCCCCCCCCCCCCACCCCCCCCCCCCCCCACCCCCCCCCCCCCCCACCCCCCCCCCCCCCCACCCCCCCCCCCCCCCACCCCCCCCCCCCCCCACCCCCCCCCCCCCCCACCCCCCCCCCCCCCCACCCCCCCCCCCCCCCACCCCCCCCCCCCCCCACCCCCCCCCCCCCCCACCCCCCCCCCCCCCCACCCCCCCCCCCCCCCACCCCCCCCCCCCCCCACCCCCCCCCCCCCCCACCCCCCCCCCCCCCCACCCCCCCCCCCCCCCACCCCCCCCCCCCCCCACCCCCCCCCCCCCCCACCCCCCCCCCCCCCCACCCCCCCCCCCCCCCACCCCCCCCCCCCCCCACCCCCCCCCCCCCCCACCCCCCCCCCCCCCCACCCCCCCCCCCCCCCACCCCCCCCCCCCCCCACCCCCCCCCCCCCCCACCCCCCCCCCCCCCCACCCCCCCCCCCCCCCACCCCCCCCCCCCCCCACCCCCCCCCCCCCCCACCCCCCCCCCCCCCCACCCCCCCCCCCCCCCACCCCCCCCCCCCCCCACCCCCCCCCCCCCCCACCCCCCCCCCCCCCCACCCCCCCCCCCCCCCACCCCCCCCCCCCCCCACCCCCCCCCCCCCCCACCCCCCCCCCCCCCCACCCCCCCCCCCCCCCACCCCCCCCCCCCCCCACCCCCCCCCCCCCCCACCCCCCCCCCCCCCCACCCCCCCCCCCCCCCACCCCCCCCCCCCCCCACCCCCCCCCCCCCCCACCCCCCCCCCCCCCCACCCCCCCCCCCCCCCACCCCCCCCCCCCCCCACCCCCCCCCCCCCCCACCCCCCCCCCCCCCCACCCCCCCCCCCCCCCACCCCCCCCCCCCCCCACCCCCCCCCCCCCCCACCCCCCCCCCCCCCCACCCCCCCCCCCCCCCACCCCCCCCCCCCCCCACCCCCCCCCCCCCCCACCCCCCCCCCCCCCCACCCCCCCCCCCCCCCACCCCCCCCCCCCCCCACCCCCCCCCCCCCCCACCCCCCCCCCCCCCCACCCCCCCCCCCCCCCACCCCCCCCCCCCCCCACCCCCCCCCCCCCCCACCCCCCCCCCCCCCCACCCCCCCCCCCCCCCACCCCCCCCCCCCCCCACCCCCCCCCCCCCCCACCCCCCCCCCCCCCCACCCCCCCCCCCCCCCACCCCCCCCCCCCCCCACCCCCCCCCCCCCCCACCCCCCCCCCCCCCCACCCCCCCCCCCCCCCACCCCCCCCCCCCCCCACCCCCCCCCCCCCCCACCCCCCCCCCCCCCCACCCCCCCCCCCCCCCACCCCCCCCCCCCCCCACCCCCCCCCCCCCCCACCCCCCCCCCCCCCCACCCCCCCCCCCCCCCACCCCCCCCCCCCCCCACCCCCCCCCCCCCCCACCCCCCCCCCCCCCCACCCCCCCCCCCCCCCACCCCCCCCCCCCCCCACCCCCCCCCCCCCCCACCCCCCCCCCCCCCCACCCCCCCCCCCCCCCACCCCCCCCCCCCCCCACCCCCCCCCCCCCCCACCCCCCCCCCCCCCCACCCCCCCCCCCCCCCACCCCCCCCCCCCCCCACCCCCCCCCCCCCCCACCCCCCCCCCCCCCCACCCCCCCCCCCCCCCACCCCCCCCCCCCCCCACCCCCCCCCCCCCCCACCCCCCCCCCCCCCCACCCCCCCCCCCCCCCACCCCCCCCCCCCCCCACCCCCCCCCCCCCCCACCCCCCCCCCCCCCCACCCCCCCCCCCCCCCACCCCCCCCCCCCCCCACCCCCCCCCCCCCCCACCCCCCCCCCCCCCCACCCCCCCCCCCCCCCACCCCCCCCCCCCCCCACCCCCCCCCCCCCCCACCCCCCCCCCCCCCCACCCCCCCCCCCCCCCACCCCCCCCCCCCCCCACCCCCCCCCCCCCCCACCCCCCCCCCCCCCCACCCCCCCCCCCCCCCACCCCCCCCCCCCCCCACCCCCCCCCCCCCCCACCCCCCCCCCCCCCCACCCCCCCCCCCCCCCACCCCCCCCCCCCCCCACCCCCCCCCCCCCCCACCCCCCCCCCCCCCCACCCCCCCCCCCCCCCACCCCCCCCCCCCCCCACCCCCCCCCCCCCCCACCCCCCCCCCCCCCCACCCCCCCCCCCCCCCACCCCCCCCCCCCCCCACCCCCCCCCCCCCCCACCCCCCCCCCCCCCCACCCCCCCCCCCCCCCACCCCCCCCCCCCCCCACCCCCCCCCCCCCCCACCCCCCCCCCCCCCCACCCCCCCCCCCCCCCACCCCCCCCCCCCCCCACCCCCCCCCCCCCCCACCCCCCCCCCCCCCCACCCCCCCCCCCCCCCACCCCCCCCCCCCCCCACCCCCCCCCCCCCCCACCCCCCCCCCCCCCCACCCCCCCCCCCCCCCACCCCCCCCCCCCCCCACCCCCCCCCCCCCCCACCCCCCCCCCCCCCCACCCCCCCCCCCCCCCACCCCCCCCCCCCCCCACCCCCCCCCCCCCCCACCCCCCCCCCCCCCCACCCCCCCCCCCCCCCACCCCCCCCCCCCCCCACCCCCCCCCCCCCCCACCCCCCCCCCCCCCCACCCCCCCCCCCCCCCACCCCCCCCCCCCCCCACCCCCCCCCCCCCCCACCCCCCCCCCCCCCCACCCCCCCCCCCCCCCACCCCCCCCCCCCCCCACCCCCCCCCCCCCCCACCCCCCCCCCCCCCCACCCCCCCCCCCCCCCACCCCCCCCCCCCCCCACCCCCCCCCCCCCCCACCCCCCCCCCCCCCCACCCCCCCCCCCCCCCACCCCCCCCCCCCCCCACCCCCCCCCCCCCCCACCCCCCCCCCCCCCCACCCCCCCCCCCCCCCACCCCCCCCCCCCCCCACCCCCCCCCCCCCCCACCCCCCCCCCCCCCCACCCCCCCCCCCCCCCACCCCCCCCCCCCCCCACCCCCCCCCCCCCCCACCCCCCCCCCCCCCCACCCCCCCCCCCCCCCACCCCCCCCCCCCCCCACCCCCCCCCCCCCCCACCCCCCCCCCCCCCCACCCCCCCCCCCCCCCACCCCCCCCCCCCCCCACCCCCCCCCCCCCCCACCCCCCCCCCCCCCCACCCCCCCCCCCCCCCACCCCCCCCCCCCCCCACCCCCCCCCCCCCCCACCCCCCCCCCCCCCCACCCCCCCCCCCCCCCACCCCCCCCCCCCCCCACCCCCCCCCCCCCCCACCCCCCCCCCCCCCCACCCCCCCCCCCCCCCACCCCCCCCCCCCCCCACCCCCCCCCCCCCCCACCCCCCCCCCCCCCCACCCCCCCCCCCCCCCACCCCCCCCCCCCCCCACCCCCCCCCCCCCCCACCCCCCCCCCCCCCCACCCCCCCCCCCCCCCACCCCCCCCCCCCCCCACCCCCCCCCCCCCCCACCCCCCCCCCCCCCCACCCCCCCCCCCCCCCACCCCCCCCCCCCCCCACCCCCCCCCCCCCCCACCCCCCCCCCCCCCCACCCCCCCCCCCCCCCACCCCCCCCCCCCCCCACCCCCCCCCCCCCCCACCCCCCCCCCCCCCCACCCCCCCCCCCCCCCACCCCCCCCCCCCCCCACCCCCCCCCCCCCCCACCCCCCCCCCCCCCCACCCCCCCCCCCCCCCACCCCCCCCCCCCCCCACCCCCCCCCCCCCCCACCCCCCCCCCCCCCCACCCCCCCCCCCCCCCACCCCCCCCCCCCCCCACCCCCCCCCCCCCCCACCCCCCCCCCCCCCCACCCCCCCCCCCCCCCACCCCCCCCCCCCCCCACCCCCCCCCCCCCCCACCCCCCCCCCCCCCCACCCCCCCCCCCCCCCACCCCCCCCCCCCCCCACCCCCCCCCCCCCCCACCCCCCCCCCCCCCCACCCCCCCCCCCCCCCACCCCCCCCCCCCCCCACCCCCCCCCCCCCCCACCCCCCCCCCCCCCCACCCCCCCCCCCCCCCACCCCCCCCCCCCCCCACCCCCCCCCCCCCCCACCCCCCCCCCCCCCCACCCCCCCCCCCCCCCACCCCCCCCCCCCCCCACCCCCCCCCCCCCCCACCCCCCCCCCCCCCCACCCCCCCCCCCCCCCACCCCCCCCCCCCCCCACCCCCCCCCCCCCCCACCCCCCCCCCCCCCCACCCCCCCCCCCCCCCACCCCCCCCCCCCCCCACCCCCCCCCCCCCCCACCCCCCCCCCCCCCCACCCCCCCCCCCCCCCACCCCCCCCCCCCCCCACCCCCCCCCCCCCCCACCCCCCCCCCCCCCCA
This sequence comes from Sphaerodactylus townsendi, assembly GCF_021028975.2. Classification (NCBI taxonomy): domain Eukaryota; kingdom Metazoa; phylum Chordata; class Lepidosauria; order Squamata; family Sphaerodactylidae; genus Sphaerodactylus; species Sphaerodactylus townsendi. The sequence goes on from NW_025950407.1 coordinate 457,979, forward strand.
CCCCCCCCCCCCCCCACCCCCCCCCCCCCCCACCCCCCCCCCCCCCCACCCCCCCCCCCCCCCACCCCCCCCCCCCCCCACCCCCCCCCCCCCCCACCCCCCCCCCCCCCCACCCCCCCCCCCCCCCACCCCCCCCCCCCCCCACCCCCCCCCCCCCCCACCCCCCCCCCCCCCCACCCCCCCCCCCCCCCACCCCCCCCCCCCCCCACCCCCCCCCCCCCCCACCCCCCCCCCCCCCCACCCCCCCCCCCCCCCACCCCCCCCCCCCCCCACCCCCCCCCCCCCCCACCCCCCCCCCCCCCCACCCCCCCCCCCCCCCACCCCCCCCCCCCCCCACCCCCCCCCCCCCCCACCCCCCCCCCCCCCCACCCCCCCCCCCCCCCACCCCCCCCCCCCCCCACCCCCCCCCCCCCCCACCCCCCCCCCCCCCCACCCCCCCCCCCCCCCACCCCCCCCCCCCCCCACCCCCCCCCCCCCCCACCCCCCCCCCCCCCCACCCCCCCCCCCCCCCACCCCCCCCCCCCCCCACCCCCCCCCCCCCCCACCCCCCCCCCCCCCCACCCCCCCCCCCCCCCACCCCCCCCCCCCCCCACCCCCCCCCCCCCCCACCCCCCCCCCCCCCCACCCCCCCCCCCCCCCACCCCCCCCCCCCCCCACCCCCCCCCCCCCCCACCCCCCCCCCCCCCCACCCCCCCCCCCCCCCACCCCCCCCCCCCCCCACCCCCCCCCCCCCCCACCCCCCCCCCCCCCCACCCCCCCCCCCCCCCACCCCCCCCCCCCCCCACCCCCCCCCCCCCCCACCCCCCCCCCCCCCCACCCCCCCCCCCCCCCACCCCCCCCCCCCCCCACCCCCCCCCCCCCCCACCCCCCCCCCCCCCCACCCCCCCCCCCCCCCACCCCCCCCCCCCCCCACCCCCCCCCCCCCCCACCCCCCCCCCCCCCCACCCCCCCCCCCCCCCACCCCCCCCCCCCCCCACCCCCCCCCCCCCCCACCCCCCCCCCCCCCCACCCCCCCCCCCCCCCACCCCCCCCCCCCCCCACCCCCCCCCCCCCCCACCCCCCCCCCCCCCCACCCCCCCCCCCCCCCACCCCCCCCCCCCCCCACCCCCCCCCCCCCCCACCCCCCCCCCCCCCCACCCCCCCCCCCCCCCACCCCCCCCCCCCCCCACCCCCCCCCCCCCCCACCCCCCCCCCCCCCCACCCCCCCCCCCCCCCACCCCCCCCCCCCCCCACCCCCCCCCCCCCCCACCCCCCCCCCCCCCCACCCCCCCCCCCCCCCACCCCCCCCCCCCCCCACCCCCCCCCCCCCCCACCCCCCCCCCCCCCCACCCCCCCCCCCCCCCACCCCCCCCCCCCCCCACCCCCCCCCCCCCCCACCCCCCCCCCCCCCCACCCCCCCCCCCCCCCACCCCCCCCCCCCCCCACCCCCCCCCCCCCCCACCCCCCCCCCCCCCCACCCCCCCCCCCCCCCACCCCCCCCCCCCCCCACCCCCCCCCCCCCCCACCCCCCCCCCCCCCCACCCCCCCCCCCCCCCACCCCCCCCCCCCCCCACCCCCCCCCCCCCCCACCCCCCCCCCCCCCCACCCCCCCCCCCCCCCACCCCCCCCCCCCCCCACCCCCCCCCCCCCCCACCCCCCCCCCCCCCCACCCCCCCCCCCCCCCACCCCCCCCCCCCCCCACCCCCCCCCCCCCCCACCCCCCCCCCCCCCCACCCCCCCCCCCCCCCACCCCCCCCCCCCCCCACCCCCCCCCCCCCCCACCCCCCCCCCCCCCCACCCCCCCCCCCCCCCACCCCCCCCCCCCCCCACCCCCCCCCCCCCCCACCCCCCCCCCCCCCCACCCCCCCCCCCCCCCACCCCCCCCCCCCCCCACCCCCCCCCCCCCCCACCCCCCCCCCCCCCCACCCCCCCCCCCCCCCACCCCCCCCCCCCCCCACCCCCCCCCCCCCCCACCCCCCCCCCCCCCCACCCCCCCCCCCCCCCACCCCCCCCCCCCCCCACCCCCCCCCCCCCCCACCCCCCCCCCCCCCCACCCCCCCCCCCCCCCACCCCCCCCCCCCCCCACCCCCCCCCCCCCCCACCCCCCCCCCCCCCCACCCCCCCCCCCCCCCACCCCCCCCCCCCCCCACCCCCCCCCCCCCCCACCCCCCCCCCCCCCCACCCCCCCCCCCCCCCACCCCCCCCCCCCCCCACCCCCCCCCCCCCCCACCCCCCCCCCCCCCCACCCCCCCCCCCCCCCACCCCCCCCCCCCCCCACCCCCCCCCCCCCCCACCCCCCCCCCCCCCCACCCCCCCCCCCCCCCACCCCCCCCCCCCCCCACCCCCCCCCCCCCCCACCCCCCCCCCCCCCCACCCCCCCCCCCCCCCACCCCCCCCCCCCCCCACCCCCCCCCCCCCCCACCCCCCCCCCCCCCCACCCCCCCCCCCCCCCACCCCCCCCCCCCCCCACCCCCCCCCCCCCCCACCCCCCCCCCCCCCCACCCCCCCCCCCCCCCACCCCCCCCCCCCCCCACCCCCCCCCCCCCCCACCCCCCCCCCCCCCCACCCCCCCCCCCCCCCACCCCCCCCCCCCCCCACCCCCCCCCCCCCCCACCCCCCCCCCCCCCCACCCCCCCCCCCCCCCACCCCCCCCCCCCCCCACCCCCCCCCCCCCCCACCCCCCCCCCCCCCCACCCCCCCCCCCCCCCACCCCCCCCCCCCCCCACCCCCCCCCCCCCCCACCCCCCCCCCCCCCCACCCCCCCCCCCCCCCACCCCCCCCCCCCCCCACCCCCCCCCCCCCCCACCCCCCCCCCCCCCCACCCCCCCCCCCCCCCACCCCCCCCCCCCCCCACCCCCCCCCCCCCCCACCCCCCCCCCCCCCCACCCCCCCCCCCCCCCACCCCCCCCCCCCCCCACCCCCCCCCCCCCCCACCCCCCCCCCCCCCCACCCCCCCCCCCCCCCACCCCCCCCCCCCCCCACCCCCCCCCCCCCCCACCCCCCCCCCCCCCCACCCCCCCCCCCCCCCACCCCCCCCCCCCCCCACCCCCCCCCCCCCCCACCCCCCCCCCCCCCCACCCCCCCCCCCCCCCACCCCCCCCCCCCCCCACCCCCCCCCCCCCCCACCCCCCCCCCCCCCCACCCCCCCCCCCCCCCACCCCCCCCCCCCCCCACCCCCCCCCCCCCCCACCCCCCCCCCCCCCCACCCCCCCCCCCCCCCACCCCCCCCCCCCCCCACCCCCCCCCCCCCCCACCCCCCCCCCCCCCCACCCCCCCCCCCCCCCACCCCCCCCCCCCCCCACCCCCCCCCCCCCCCACCCCCCCCCCCCCCCACCCCCCCCCCCCCCCACCCCCCCCCCCCCCCACCCCCCCCCCCCCCCACCCCCCCCCCCCCCCACCCCCCCCCCCCCCCACCCCCCCCCCCCCCCACCCCCCCCCCCCCCCACCCCCCCCCCCCCCCACCCCCCCCCCCCCCCACCCCCCCCCCCCCCCACCCCCCCCCCCCCCCACCCCCCCCCCCCCCCACCCCCCCCCCCCCCCACCCCCCCCCCCCCCCACCCCCCCCCCCCCCCACCCCCCCCCCCCCCCACCCCCCCCCCCCCCCACCCCCCCCCCCCCCCACCCCCCCCCCCCCCCACCCCCCCCCCCCCCCACCCCCCCCCCCCCCCACCCCCCCCCCCCCCCACCCCCCCCCCCCCCCACCCCCCCCCCCCCCCACCCCCCCCCCCCCCCACCCCCCCCCCCCCCCACCCCCCCCCCCCCCCACCCCCCCCCCCCCCCACCCCCCCCCCCCCCCACCCCCCCCCCCCCCCACCCCCCCCCCCCCCCACCCCCCCCCCCCCCCACCCCCCCCCCCCCCCACCCCCCCCCCCCCCCACCCCCCCCCCCCCCCACCCCCCCCCCCCCCCACCCCCCCCCCCCCCCACCCCCCCCCCCCCCCACCCCCCCCCCCCCCCACCCCCCCCCCCCCCCACCCCCCCCCCCCCCCACCCCCCCCCCCCCCCACCCCCCCCCCCCCCCACCCCCCCCCCCCCCCACCCCCCCCCCCCCCCACCCCCCCCCCCCCCCACCCCCCCCCCCCCCCACCCCCCCCCCCCCCCACCCCCCCCCCCCCCCACCCCCCCCCCCCCCCACCCCCCCCCCCCCCCACCCCCCCCCCCCCCCACCCCCCCCCCCCCCCACCCCCCCCCCCCCCCACCCCCCCCCCCCCCCACCCCCCCCCCCCCCCACCCCCCCCCCCCCCCACCCCCCCCCCCCCCCACCCCCCCCCCCCCCCACCCCCCCCCCCCCCCACCCCCCCCCCCCCCCACCCCCCCCCCCCCCCACCCCCCCCCCCCCCCACCCCCCCCCCCCCCCACCCCCCCCCCCCCCCACCCCCCCCCCCCCCCACCCCCCCCCCCCCCCACCCCCCCCCCCCCCCACCCCCCCCCCCCCCCACCCCCCCCCCCCCCCACCCCCCCCCCCCCCCACCCCCCCCCCCCCCCACCCCCCCCCCCCCCCACCCCCCCCCCCCCCCACCCCCCCCCCCCCCCACCCCCCCCCCCCCCCACCCCCCCCCCCCCCCACCCCCCCCCCCCCCCACCCCCCCCCCCCCCCACCCCCCCCCCCCCCCACCCCCCCCCCCCCCCACCCCCCCCCCCCCCCACCCCCCCCCCCCCCCACCCCCCCCCCCCCCCACCCCCCCCCCCCCCCACCCCCCCCCCCCCCCACCCCCCCCCCCCCCCACCCCCCCCCCCCCCCACCCCCCCCCCCCCCCACCCCCCCCCCCCCCCACCCCCCCCCCCCCCCACCCCCCCCCCCCCCCACCCCCCCCCCCCCCCACCCCCCCCCCCCCCCACCCCCCCCCCCCCCCACCCCCCCCCCCCCCCACCCCCCCCCCCCCCCACCCCCCCCCCCCCCCACCCCCCCCCCCCCCCACCCCCCCCCCCCCCCACCCCCCCCCCCCCCCACCCCCCCCCCCCCCCACCCCCCCCCCCCCCCACCCCCCCCCCCCCCCACCCCCCCCCCCCCCCACCCCCCCCCCCCCCCACCCCCCCCCCCCCCCACCCCCCCCCCCCCCCACCCCCCCCCCCCCCCACCCCCCCCCCCCCCCACCCCCCCCCCCCCCCACCCCCCCCCCCCCCCACCCCCCCCCCCCCCCACCCCCCCCCCCCCCCACCCCCCCCCCCCCCCACCCCCCCCCCCCCCCACCCCCCCCCCCCCCCACCCCCCCCCCCCCCCACCCCCCCCCCCCCCCACCCCCCCCCCCCCCCACCCCCCCCCCCCCCCACCCCCCCCCCCCCCCACCCCCCCCCCCCCCCACCCCCCCCCCCCCCCACCCCCCCCCCCCCCCACCCCCCCCCCCCCCCACCCCCCCCCCCCCCCACCCCCCCCCCCCCCCACCCCCCCCCCCCCCCACCCCCCCCCCCCCCCACCCCCCCCCCCCCCCACCCCCCCCCCCCCCCACCCCCCCCCCCCCCCACCCCCCCCCCCCCCCACCCCCCCCCCCCCCCACCCCCCCCCCCCCCCACCCCCCCCCCCCCCCACCCCCCCCCCCCCCCACCCCCCCCCCCCCCCACCCCCCCCCCCCCCCACCCCCCCCCCCCCCCACCCCCCCCCCCCCCCACCCCCCCCCCCCCCCACCCCCCCCCCCCCCCACCCCCCCCCCCCCCCACCCCCCCCCCCCCCCACCCCCCCCCCCCCCCACCCCCCCCCCCCCCCACCCCCCCCCCCCCCCACCCCCCCCCCCCCCCACCCCCCCCCCCCCCCACCCCCCCCCCCCCCCACCCCCCCCCCCCCCCACCCCCCCCCCCCCCCACCCCCCCCCCCCCCCACCCCCCCCCCCCCCCACCCCCCCCCCCCCCCACCCCCCCCCCCCCCCACCCCCCCCCCCCCCCACCCCCCCCCCCCCCCACCCCCCCCCCCCCCCACCCCCCCCCCCCCCCACCCCCCCCCCCCCCCACCCCCCCCCCCCCCCACCCCCCCCCCCCCCCACCCCCCCCCCCCCCCACCCCCCCCCCCCCCCACCCCCCCCCCCCCCCACCCCCCCCCCCCCCCACCCCCCCCCCCCCCCACCCCCCCCCCCCCCCACCCCCCCCCCCCCCCACCCCCCCCCCCCCCCACCCCCCCCCCCCCCCACCCCCCCCCCCCCCCACCCCCCCCCCCCCCCACCCCCCCCCCCCCCCACCCCCCCCCCCCCCCACCCCCCCCCCCCCCCACCCCCCCCCCCCCCCACCCCCCCCCCCCCCCACCCCCCCCCCCCCCCACCCCCCCCCCCCCCCACCCCCCCCCCCCCCCACCCCCCCCCCCCCCCACCCCCCCCCCCCCCCACCCCCCCCCCCCCCCACCCCCCCCCCCCCCCACCCCCCCCCCCCCCCACCCCCCCCCCCCCCCACCCCCCCCCCCCCCCACCCCCCCCCCCCCCCACCCCCCCCCCCCCCCACCCCCCCCCCCCCCCACCCCCCCCCCCCCCCACCCCCCCCCCCCCCCACCCCCCCCCCCCCCCACCCCCCCCCCCCCCCACCCCCCCCCCCCCCCACCCCCCCCCCCCCCCACCCCCCCCCCCCCCCACCCCCCCCCCCCCCCACCCCCCCCCCCCCCCACCCCCCCCCCCCCCCACCCCCCCCCCCCCCCACCCCCCCCCCCCCCCACCCCCCCCCCCCCCCACCCCCCCCCCCCCCCACCCCCCCCCCCCCCCACCCCCCCCCCCCCCCACCCCCCCCCCCCCCCACCCCCCCCCCCCCCCACCCCCCCCCCCCCCCACCCCCCCCCCCCCCCACCCCCCCCCCCCCCCACCCCCCCCCCCCCCCACCCCCCCCCCCCCCCACCCCCCCCCCCCCCCACCCCCCCCCCCCCCCACCCCCCCCCCCCCCCACCCCCCCCCCCCCCCACCCCCCCCCCCCCCCACCCCCCCCCCCCCCCACCCCCCCCCCCCCCCACCCCCCCCCCCCCCCACCCCCCCCCCCCCCCACCCCCCCCCCCCCCCACCCCCCCCCCCCCCCACCCCCCCCCCCCCCCACCCCCCCCCCCCCCCACCCCCCCCCCCCCCCACCCCCCCCCCCCCCCACCCCCCCCCCCCCCCACCCCCCCCCCCCCCCACCCCCCCCCCCCCCCACCCCCCCCCCCCCCCACCCCCCCCCCCCCCCACCCCCCCCCCCCCCCACCCCCCCCCCCCCCCACCCCCCCCCCCCCCCACCCCCCCCCCCCCCCACCCCCCCCCCCCCCCACCCCCCCCCCCCCCCACCCCCCCCCCCCCCCACCCCCCCCCCCCCCCACCCCCCCCCCCCCCCACCCCCCCCCCCCCCCACCCCCCCCCCCCCCCACCCCCCCCCCCCCCCACCCCCCCCCCCCCCCACCCCCCCCCCCCCCCACCCCCCCCCCCCCCCACCCCCCCCCCCCCCCACCCCCCCCCCCCCCCACCCCCCCCCCCCCCCACCCCCCCCCCCCCCCACCCCCCCCCCCCCCCACCCCCCCCCCCCCCCACCCCCCCCCCCCCCCACCCCCCCCCCCCCCCACCCCCCCCCCCCCCCACCCCCCCCCCCCCCCACCCCCCCCCCCCCCCACCCCCCCCCCCCCCCACCCCCCCCCCCCCCCACCCCCCCCCCCCCCCACCCCCCCCCCCCCCCACCCCCCCCCCCCCCCACCCCCCCCCCCCCCCACCCCCCCCCCCCCCCACCCCCCCCCCCCCCCACCCCCCCCCCCCCCCACCCCCCCCCCCCCCCACCCCCCCCCCCCCCCACCCCCCCCCCCCCCCACCCCCCCCCCCCCCCACCCCCCCCCCCCCCCACCCCCCCCCCCCCCCACCCCCCCCCCCCCCCACCCCCCCCCCCCCCCACCCCCCCCCCCCCCCACCCCCCCCCCCCCCCACCCCCCCCCCCCCCCACCCCCCCCCCCCCCCACCCCCCCCCCCCCCCACCCCCCCCCCCCCCCACCCCCCCCCCCCCCCACCCCCCCCCCCCCCCACCCCCCCCCCCCCCCACCCCCCCCCCCCCCCACCCCCCCCCCCCCCCACCCCCCCCCCCCCCCACCCCCCCCCCCCCCCACCCCCCCCCCCCCCCACCCCCCCCCCCCCCCACCCCCCCCCCCCCCCACCCCCCCCCCCCCCCACCCCCCCCCCCCCCCACCCCCCCCCCCCCCCACCCCCCCCCCCCCCCACCCCCCCCCCCCCCCACCCCCCCCCCCCCCCACCCCCCCCCCCCCCCACCCCCCCCCCCCCCCACCCCCCCCCCCCCCCACCCCCCCCCCCCCCCACCCCCCCCCCCCCCCACCCCCCCCCCCCCCCACCCCCCCCCCCCCCCACCCCCCCCCCCCCCCACCCCCCCCCCCCCCCACCCCCCCCCCCCCCCACCCCCCCCCCCCCCCACCCCCCCCCCCCCCCACCCCCCCCCCCCCCCACCCCCCCCCCCCCCCACCCCCCCCCCCCCCCACCCCCCCCCCCCCCCACCCCCCCCCCCCCCCACCCCCCCCCCCCCCCACCCCCCCCCCCCCCCACCCCCCCCCCCCCCCACCCCCCCCCCCCCCCACCCCCCCCCCCCCCCACCCCCCCCCCCCCCCACCCCCCCCCCCCCCCACCCCCCCCCCCCCCCACCCCCCCCCCCCCCCACCCCCCCCCCCCCCCACCCCCCCCCCCCCCCACCCCCCCCCCCCCCCACCCCCCCCCCCCCCCACCCCCCCCCCCCCCCACCCCCCCCCCCCCCCACCCCCCCCCCCCCCCACCCCCCCCCCCCCCCACCCCCCCCCCCCCCCACCCCCCCCCCCCCCCACCCCCCCCCCCCCCCACCCCCCCCCCCCCCCACCCCCCCCCCCCCCCACCCCCCCCCCCCCCCACCCCCCCCCCCCCCCACCCCCCCCCCCCCCCACCCCCCCCCCCCCCCACCCCCCCCCCCCCCCACCCCCCCCCCCCCCCACCCCCCCCCCCCCCCACCCCCCCCCCCCCCCACCCCCCCCCCCCCCCACCCCCCCCCCCCCCCACCCCCCCCCCCCCCCACCCCCCCCCCCCCCCACCCCCCCCCCCCCCCACCCCCCCCCCCCCCCACCCCCCCCCCCCCCCACCCCCCCCCCCCCCCACCCCCCCCCCCCCCCACCCCCCCCCCCCCCCACCCCCCCCCCCCCCCACCCCCCCCCCCCCCCACCCCCCCCCCCCCCCACCCCCCCCCCCCCCCACCCCCCCCCCCCCCCACCCCCCCCCCCCCCCACCCCCCCCCCCCCCCACCCCCCCCCCCCCCCACCCCCCCCCCCCCCCACCCCCCCCCCCCCCCACCCCCCCCCCCCCCCACCCCCCCCCCCCCCCACCCCCCCCCCCCCCCACCCCCCCCCCCCCCCACCCCCCCCCCCCCCCACCCCCCCCCCCCCCCACCCCCCCCCCCCCCCACCCCCCCCCCCCCCCACCCCCCCCCCCCCCCACCCCCCCCCCCCCCCACCCCCCCCCCCCCCCACCCCCCCCCCCCCCCACCCCCCCCCCCCCCCACCCCCCCCCCCCCCCACCCCCCCCCCCCCCCACCCCCCCCCCCCCCCACCCCCCCCCCCCCCCACCCCCCCCCCCCCCCACCCCCCCCCCCCCCCACCCCCCCCCCCCCCCACCCCCCCCCCCCCCCACCCCCCCCCCCCCCCACCCCCCCCCCCCCCCACCCCCCCCCCCCCCCACCCCCCCCCCCCCCCACCCCCCCCCCCCCCCACCCCCCCCCCCCCCCACCCCCCCCCCCCCCCACCCCCCCCCCCCCCCACCCCCCCCCCCCCCCACCCCCCCCCCCCCCCACCCCCCCCCCCCCCCACCCCCCCCCCCCCCCACCCCCCCCCCCCCCCACCCCCCCCCCCCCCCACCCCCCCCCCCCCCCACCCCCCCCCCCCCCCACCCCCCCCCCCCCCCACCCCCCCCCCCCCCCACCCCCCCCCCCCCCCACCCCCCCCCCCCCCCACCCCCCCCCCCCCCCACCCCCCCCCCCCCCCACCCCCCCCCCCCCCCACCCCCCCCCCCCCCCACCCCCCCCCCCCCCCACCCCCCCCCCCCCCCACCCCCCCCCCCCCCCACCCCCCCCCCCCCCCACCCCCCCCCCCCCCCACCCCCCCCCCCCCCCACCCCCCCCCCCCCCCACCCCCCCCCCCCCCCACCCCCCCCCCCCCCCACCCCCCCCCCCCCCCACCCCCCCCCCCCCCCACCCCCCCCCCCCCCCACCCCCCCCCCCCCCCACCCCCCCCCCCCCCCACCCCCCCCCCCCCCCACCCCCCCCCCCCCCCACCCCCCCCCCCCCCCACCCCCCCCCCCCCCCACCCCCCCCCCCCCCCACCCCCCCCCCCCCCCACCCCCCCCCCCCCCCACCCCCCCCCCCCCCCACCCCCCCCCCCCCCCACCCCCCCCCCCCCCCACCCCCCCCCCCCCCCACCCCCCCCCCCCCCCACCCCCCCCCCCCCCCACCCCCCCCCCCCCCCACCCCCCCCCCCCCCCACCCCCCCCCCCCCCCACCCCCCCCCCCCCCCACCCCCCCCCCCCCCCACCCCCCCCCCCCCCCACCCCCCCCCCCCCCCACCCCCCCCCCCCCCCACCCCCCCCCCCCCCCACCCCCCCCCCCCCCCACCCCCCCCCCCCCCCACCCCCCCCCCCCCCCACCCCCCCCCCCCCCCACCCCCCCCCCCCCCCACCCCCCCCCCCCCCCACCCCCCCCCCCCCCCACCCCCCCCCCCCCCCACCCCCCCCCCCCCCCACCCCCCCCCCCCCCCACCCCCCCCCCCCCCCACCCCCCCCCCCCCCCACCCCCCCCCCCCCCCACCCCCCCCCCCCCCCACCCCCCCCCCCCCCCACCCCCCCCCCCCCCCACCCCCCCCCCCCCCCACCCCCCCCCCCCCCCACCCCCCCCCCCCCCCACCCCCCCCCCCCCCCACCCCCCCCCCCCCCCACCCCCCCCCCCCCCCACCCCCCCCCCCCCCCACCCCCCCCCCCCCCCACCCCCCCCCCCCCCCACCCCCCCCCCCCCCCACCCCCCCCCCCCCCCACCCCCCCCCCCCCCCACCCCCCCCCCCCCCCACCCCCCCCCCCCCCCACCCCCCCCCCCCCCCACCCCCCCCCCCCCCCACCCCCCCCCCCCCCCACCCCCCCCCCCCCCCACCCCCCCCCCCCCCCACCCCCCCCCCCCCCCACCCCCCCCCCCCCCCACCCCCCCCCCCCCCCACCCCCCCCCCCCCCCACCCCCCCCCCCCCCCACCCCCCCCCCCCCCCACCCCCCCCCCCCCCCACCCCCCCCCCCCCCCACCCCCCCCCCCCCCCACCCCCCCCCCCCCCCACCCCCCCCCCCCCCCACCCCCCCCCCCCCCCACCCCCCCCCCCCCCCACCCCCCCCCCCCCCCACCCCCCCCCCCCCCCACCCCCCCCCCCCCCCACCCCCCCCCCCCCCCACCCCCCCCCCCCCCCACCCCCCCCCCCCCCCACCCCCCCCCCCCCCCACCCCCCCCCCCCCCCACCCCCCCCCCCCCCCACCCCCCCCCCCCCCCACCCCCCCCCCCCCCCACCCCCCCCCCCCCCCACCCCCCCCCCCCCCCACCCCCCCCCCCCCCCACCCCCCCCCCCCCCCACCCCCCCCCCCCCCCACCCCCCCCCCCCCCCACCCCCCCCCCCCCCCACCCCCCCCCCCCCCCACCCCCCCCCCCCCCCACCCCCCCCCCCCCCCACCCCCCCCCCCCCCCACCCCCCCCCCCCCCCACCCCCCCCCCCCCCCACCCCCCCCCCCCCCCACCCCCCCCCCCCCCCACCCCCCCCCCCCCCCACCCCCCCCCCCCCCCACCCCCCCCCCCCCCCACCCCCCCCCCCCCCCACCCCCCCCCCCCCCCACCCCCCCCCCCCCCCACCCCCCCCCCCCCCCACCCCCCCCCCCCCCCACCCCCCCCCCCCCCCACCCCCCCCCCCCCCCACCCCCCCCCCCCCCCACCCCCCCCCCCCCCCACCCCCCCCCCCCCCCACCCCCCCCCCCCCCCACCCCCCCCCCCCCCCACCCCCCCCCCCCCCCACCCCCCCCCCCCCCCACCCCCCCCCCCCCCCACCCCCCCCCCCCCCCACCCCCCCCCCCCCCCACCCCCCCCCCCCCCCACCCCCCCCCCCCCCCACCCCCCCCCCCCCCCACCCCCCCCCCCCCCCACCCCCCCCCCCCCCCACCCCCCCCCCCCCCCACCCCCCCCCCCCCCCACCCCCCCCCCCCCCCACCCCCCCCCCCCCCCACCCCCCCCCCCCCCCACCCCCCCCCCCCCCCACCCCCCCCCCCCCCCACCCCCCCCCCCCCCCACCCCCCCCCCCCCCCACCCCCCCCCCCCCCCACCCCCCCCCCCCCCCACCCCCCCCCCCCCCCACCCCCCCCCCCCCCCACCCCCCCCCCCCCCCACCCCCCCCCCCCCCCACCCCCCCCCCCCCCCACCCCCCCCCCCCCCCACCCCCCCCCCCCCCCACCCCCCCCCCCCCCCACCCCCCCCCCCCCCCACCCCCCCCCCCCCCCACCCCCCCCCCCCCCCACCCCCCCCCCCCCCCACCCCCCCCCCCCCCCACCCCCCCCCCCCCCCACCCCCCCCCCCCCCCACCCCCCCCCCCCCCCACCCCCCCCCCCCCCCACCCCCCCCCCCCCCCACCCCCCCCCCCCCCCACCCCCCCCCCCCCCCACCCCCCCCCCCCCCCACCCCCCCCCCCCCCCACCCCCCCCCCCCCCCACCCCCCCCCCCCCCCACCCCCCCCCCCCCCCACCCCCCCCCCCCCCCACCCCCCCCCCCCCCCACCCCCCCCCCCCCCCACCCCCCCCCCCCCCCACCCCCCCCCCCCCCCACCCCCCCCCCCCCCCACCCCCCCCCCCCCCCACCCCCCCCCCCCCCCACCCCCCCCCCCCCCCACCCCCCCCCCCCCCCACCCCCCCCCCCCCCCACCCCCCCCCCCCCCCACCCCCCCCCCCCCCCACCCCCCCCCCCCCCCACCCCCCCCCCCCCCCACCCCCCCCCCCCCCCACCCCCCCCCCCCCCCACCCCCCCCCCCCCCCACCCCCCCCCCCCCCCACCCCCCCCCCCCCCCACCCCCCCCCCCCCCCACCCCCCCCCCCCCCCACCCCCCCCCCCCCCCACCCCCCCCCCCCCCCACCCCCCCCCCCCCCCACCCCCCCCCCCCCCCACCCCCCCCCCCCCCCACCCCCCCCCCCCCCCACCCCCCCCCCCCCCCACCCCCCCCCCCCCCCACCCCCCCCCCCCCCCACCCCCCCCCCCCCCCACCCCCCCCCCCCCCCACCCCCCCCCCCCCCCACCCCCCCCCCCCCCCACCCCCCCCCCCCCCCACCCCCCCCCCCCCCCACCCCCCCCCCCCCCCACCCCCCCCCCCCCCCACCCCCCCCCCCCCCCACCCCCCCCCCCCCCCACCCCCCCCCCCCCCCACCCCCCCCCCCCCCCACCCCCCCCCCCCCCCACCCCCCCCCCCCCCCACCCCCCCCCCCCCCCACCCCCCCCCCCCCCCACCCCCCCCCCCCCCCACCCCCCCCCCCCCCCACCCCCCCCCCCCCCCACCCCCCCCCCCCCCCACCCCCCCCCCCCCCCACCCCCCCCCCCCCCCACCCCCCCCCCCCCCCACCCCCCCCCCCCCCCACCCCCCCCCCCCCCCACCCCCCCCCCCCCCCACCCCCCCCCCCCCCCACCCCCCCCCCCCCCCACCCCCCCCCCCCCCCACCCCCCCCCCCCCCCACCCCCCCCCCCCCCCACCCCCCCCCCCCCCCACCCCCCCCCCCCCCCACCCCCCCCCCCCCCCACCCCCCCCCCCCCCCACCCCCCCCCCCCCCCACCCCCCCCCCCCCCCACCCCCCCCCCCCCCCACCCCCCCCCCCCCCCACCCCCCCCCCCCCCCACCCCCCCCCCCCCCCACCCCCCCCCCCCCCCACCCCCCCCCCCCCCCACCCCCCCCCCCCCCCACCCCCCCCCCCCCCCACCCCCCCCCCCCCCCACCCCCCCCCCCCCCCACCCCCCCCCCCCCCCACCCCCCCCCCCCCCCACCCCCCCCCCCCCCCACCCCCCCCCCCCCCCACCCCCCCCCCCCCCCACCCCCCCCCCCCCCCACCCCCCCCCCCCCCCACCCCCCCCCCCCCCCACCCCCCCCCCCCCCCACCCCCCCCCCCCCCCACCCCCCCCCCCCCCCACCCCCCCCCCCCCCCACCCCCCCCCCCCCCCACCCCCCCCCCCCCCCACCCCCCCCCCCCCCCACCCCCCCCCCCCCCCACCCCCCCCCCCCCCCACCCCCCCCCCCCCCCACCCCCCCCCCCCCCCACCCCCCCCCCCCCCCACCCCCCCCCCCCCCCACCCCCCCCCCCCCCCACCCCCCCCCCCCCCCACCCCCCCCCCCCCCCACCCCCCCCCCCCCCCACCCCCCCCCCCCCCCACCCCCCCCCCCCCCCACCCCCCCCCCCCCCCACCCCCCCCCCCCCCCACCCCCCCCCCCCCCCACCCCCCCCCCCCCCCACCCCCCCCCCCCCCCACCCCCCCCCCCCCCCACCCCCCCCCCCCCCCACCCCCCCCCCCCCCCACCCCCCCCCCCCCCCACCCCCCCCCCCCCCCACCCCCCCCCCCCCCCACCCCCCCCCCCCCCCACCCCCCCCCCCCCCCACCCCCCCCCCCCCCCACCCCCCCCCCCCCCCACCCCCCCCCCCCCCCACCCCCCCCCCCCCCCACCCCCCCCCCCCCCCACCCCCCCCCCCCCCCACCCCCCCCCCCCCCCACCCCCCCCCCCCCCCACCCCCCCCCCCCCCCACCCCCCCCCCCCCCCACCCCCCCCCCCCCCCACCCCCCCCCCCCCCCACCCCCCCCCCCCCCCACCCCCCCCCCCCCCCACCCCCCCCCCCCCCCACCCCCCCCCCCCCCCACCCCCCCCCCCCCCCACCCCCCCCCCCCCCCACCCCCCCCCCCCCCCACCCCCCCCCCCCCCCACCCCCCCCCCCCCCCACCCCCCCCCCCCCCCACCCCCCCCCCCCCCCACCCCCCCCCCCCCCCACCCCCCCCCCCCCCCACCCCCCCCCCCCCCCACCCCCCCCCCCCCCCACCCCCCCCCCCCCCCACCCCCCCCCCCCCCCACCCCCCCCCCCCCCCACCCCCCCCCCCCCCCACCCCCCCCCCCCCCCACCCCCCCCCCCCCCCACCCCCCCCCCCCCCCACCCCCCCCCCCCCCCACCCCCCCCCCCCCCCACCCCCCCCCCCCCCCACCCCCCCCCCCCCCCACCCCCCCCCCCCCCCACCCCCCCCCCCCCCCACCCCCCCCCCCCCCCACCCCCCCCCCCCCCCACCCCCCCCCCCCCCCACCCCCCCCCCCCCCCACCCCCCCCCCCCCCCACCCCCCCCCCCCCCCACCCCCCCCCCCCCCCACCCCCCCCCCCCCCCACCCCCCCCCCCCCCCACCCCCCCCCCCCCCCACCCCCCCCCCCCCCCACCCCCCCCCCCCCCCACCCCCCCCCCCCCCCACCCCCCCCCCCCCCCACCCCCCCCCCCCCCCACCCCCCCCCCCCCCCACCCCCCCCCCCCCCCACCCCCCCCCCCCCCCACCCCCCCCCCCCCCCACCCCCCCCCCCCCCCACCCCCCCCCCCCCCCACCCCCCCCCCCCCCCACCCCCCCCCCCCCCCACCCCCCCCCCCCCCCACCCCCCCCCCCCCCCACCCCCCCCCCCCCCCACCCCCCCCCCCCCCCACCCCCCCCCCCCCCCACCCCCCCCCCCCCCCACCCCCCCCCCCCCCCACCCCCCCCCCCCCCCACCCCCCCCCCCCCCCACCCCCCCCCCCCCCCACCCCCCCCCCCCCCCACCCCCCCCCCCCCCCACCCCCCCCCCCCCCCACCCCCCCCCCCCCCCACCCCCCCCCCCCCCCACCCCCCCCCCCCCCCACCCCCCCCCCCCCCCACCCCCCCCCCCCCCCACCCCCCCCCCCCCCCACCCCCCCCCCCCCCCACCCCCCCCCCCCCCCACCCCCCCCCCCCCCCACCCCCCCCCCCCCCCACCCCCCCCCCCCCCCACCCCCCCCCCCCCCCACCCCCCCCCCCCCCCACCCCCCCCCCCCCCCACCCCCCCCCCCCCCCACCCCCCCCCCCCCCCACCCCCCCCCCCCCCCACCCCCCCCCCCCCCCACCCCCCCCCCCCCCCACCCCCCCCCCCCCCCACCCCCCCCCCCCCCCACCCCCCCCCCCCCCCACCCCCCCCCCCCCCCACCCCCCCCCCCCCCCACCCCCCCCCCCCCCCACCCCCCCCCCCCCCCACCCCCCCCCCCCCCCACCCCCCCCCCCCCCCACCCCCCCCCCCCCCCACCCCCCCCCCCCCCCACCCCCCCCCCCCCCCACCCCCCCCCCCCCCCACCCCCCCCCCCCCCCACCCCCCCCCCCCCCCACCCCCCCCCCCCCCCACCCCCCCCCCCCCCCACCCCCCCCCCCCCCCACCCCCCCCCCCCCCCACCCCCCCCCCCCCCCACCCCCCCCCCCCCCCACCCCCCCCCCCCCCCACCCCCCCCCCCCCCCACCCCCCCCCCCCCCCACCCCCCCCCCCCCCCACCCCCCCCCCCCCCCACCCCCCCCCCCCCCCACCCCCCCCCCCCCCCACCCCCCCCCCCCCCCACCCCCCCCCCCCCCCACCCCCCCCCCCCCCCACCCCCCCCCCCCCCCACCCCCCCCCCCCCCCACCCCCCCCCCCCCCCACCCCCCCCCCCCCCCACCCCCCCCCCCCCCCACCCCCCCCCCCCCCCACCCCCCCCCCCCCCCACCCCCCCCCCCCCCCACCCCCCCCCCCCCCCACCCCCCCCCCCCCCCACCCCCCCCCCCCCCCACCCCCCCCCCCCCCCACCCCCCCCCCCCCCCACCCCCCCCCCCCCCCACCCCCCCCCCCCCCCACCCCCCCCCCCCCCCACCCCCCCCCCCCCCCACCCCCCCCCCCCCCCACCCCCCCCCCCCCCCACCCCCCCCCCCCCCCACCCCCCCCCCCCCCCACCCCCCCCCCCCCCCACCCCCCCCCCCCCCCACCCCCCCCCCCCCCCACCCCCCCCCCCCCCCACCCCCCCCCCCCCCCACCCCCCCCCCCCCCCACCCCCCCCCCCCCCCACCCCCCCCCCCCCCCACCCCCCCCCCCCCCCACCCCCCCCCCCCCCCACCCCCCCCCCCCCCCACCCCCCCCCCCCCCCACCCCCCCCCCCCCCCACCCCCCCCCCCCCCCACCCCCCCCCCCCCCCACCCCCCCCCCCCCCCACCCCCCCCCCCCCCCACCCCCCCCCCCCCCCACCCCCCCCCCCCCCCACCCCCCCCCCCCCCCACCCCCCCCCCCCCCCACCCCCCCCCCCCCCCACCCCCCCCCCCCCCCACCCCCCCCCCCCCCCACCCCCCCCCCCCCCCACCCCCCCCCCCCCCCACCCCCCCCCCCCCCCACCCCCCCCCCCCCCCACCCCCCCCCCCCCCCACCCCCCCCCCCCCCCACCCCCCCCCCCCCCCACCCCCCCCCCCCCCCACCCCCCCCCCCCCCCACCCCCCCCCCCCCCCACCCCCCCCCCCCCCCACCCCCCCCCCCCCCCACCCCCCCCCCCCCCCACCCCCCCCCCCCCCCACCCCCCCCCCCCCCCACCCCCCCCCCCCCCCACCCCCCCCCCCCCCCACCCCCCCCCCCCCCCACCCCCCCCCCCCCCCACCCCCCCCCCCCCCCACCCCCCCCCCCCCCCACCCCCCCCCCCCCCCACCCCCCCCCCCCCCCACCCCCCCCCCCCCCCACCCCCCCCCCCCCCCACCCCCCCCCCCCCCCACCCCCCCCCCCCCCCACCCCCCCCCCCCCCCACCCCCCCCCCCCCCCACCCCCCCCCCCCCCCACCCCCCCCCCCCCCCACCCCCCCCCCCCCCCACCCCCCCCCCCCCCCACCCCCCCCCCCCCCCACCCCCCCCCCCCCCCACCCCCCCCCCCCCCCACCCCCCCCCCCCCCCACCCCCCCCCCCCCCCACCCCCCCCCCCCCCCACCCCCCCCCCCCCCCACCCCCCCCCCCCCCCACCCCCCCCCCCCCCCACCCCCCCCCCCCCCCACCCCCCCCCCCCCCCACCCCCCCCCCCCCCCACCCCCCCCCCCCCCCACCCCCCCCCCCCCCCACCCCCCCCCCCCCCCACCCCCCCCCCCCCCCACCCCCCCCCCCCCCCACCCCCCCCCCCCCCCACCCCCCCCCCCCCCCACCCCCCCCCCCCCCCACCCCCCCCCCCCCCCACCCCCCCCCCCCCCCACCCCCCCCCCCCCCCACCCCCCCCCCCCCCCACCCCCCCCCCCCCCCACCCCCCCCCCCCCCCACCCCCCCCCCCCCCCACCCCCCCCCCCCCCCACCCCCCCCCCCCCCCACCCCCCCCCCCCCCCACCCCCCCCCCCCCCCACCCCCCCCCCCCCCCACCCCCCCCCCCCCCCACCCCCCCCCCCCCCCACCCCCCCCCCCCCCCACCCCCCCCCCCCCCCACCCCCCCCCCCCCCCACCCCCCCCCCCCCCCACCCCCCCCCCCCCCCACCCCCCCCCCCCCCCACCCCCCCCCCCCCCCACCCCCCCCCCCCCCCACCCCCCCCCCCCCCCACCCCCCCCCCCCCCCACCCCCCCCCCCCCCCACCCCCCCCCCCCCCCACCCCCCCCCCCCCCCACCCCCCCCCCCCCCCACCCCCCCCCCCCCCCACCCCCCCCCCCCCCCACCCCCCCCCCCCCCCACCCCCCCCCCCCCCCACCCCCCCCCCCCCCCACCCCCCCCCCCCCCCACCCCCCCCCCCCCCCACCCCCCCCCCCCCCCACCCCCCCCCCCCCCCACCCCCCCCCCCCCCCACCCCCCCCCCCCCCCACCCCCCCCCCCCCCCACCCCCCCCCCCCCCCACCCCCCCCCCCCCCCACCCCCCCCCCCCCCCACCCCCCCCCCCCCCCACCCCCCCCCCCCCCCACCCCCCCCCCCCCCCACCCCCCCCCCCCCCCACCCCCCCCCCCCCCCACCCCCCCCCCCCCCCACCCCCCCCCCCCCCCACCCCCCCCCCCCCCCACCCCCCCCCCCCCCCACCCCCCCCCCCCCCCACCCCCCCCCCCCCCCACCCCCCCCCCCCCCCACCCCCCCCCCCCCCCACCCCCCCCCCCCCCCACCCCCCCCCCCCCCCACCCCCCCCCCCCCCCACCCCCCCCCCCCCCCACCCCCCCCCCCCCCCACCCCCCCCCCCCCCCACCCCCCCCCCCCCCCACCCCCCCCCCCCCCCACCCCCCCCCCCCCCCACCCCCCCCCCCCCCCACCCCCCCCCCCCCCCACCCCCCCCCCCCCCCACCCCCCCCCCCCCCCACCCCCCCCCCCCCCCACCCCCCCCCCCCCCCACCCCCCCCCCCCCCCACCCCCCCCCCCCCCCACCCCCCCCCCCCCCCACCCCCCCCCCCCCCCACCCCCCCCCCCCCCCACCCCCCCCCCCCCCCACCCCCCCCCCCCCCCACCCCCCCCCCCCCCCACCCCCCCCCCCCCCCACCCCCCCCCCCCCCCACCCCCCCCCCCCCCCACCCCCCCCCCCCCCCACCCCCCCCCCCCCCCACCCCCCCCCCCCCCCACCCCCCCCCCCCCCCACCCCCCCCCCCCCCCACCCCCCCCCCCCCCCACCCCCCCCCCCCCCCACCCCCCCCCCCCCCCACCCCCCCCCCCCCCCACCCCCCCCCCCCCCCACCCCCCCCCCCCCCCACCCCCCCCCCCCCCCACCCCCCCCCCCCCCCACCCCCCCCCCCCCCCACCCCCCCCCCCCCCCACCCCCCCCCCCCCCCACCCCCCCCCCCCCCCACCCCCCCCCCCCCCCACCCCCCCCCCCCCCCACCCCCCCCCCCCCCCACCCCCCCCCCCCCCCACCCCCCCCCCCCCCCACCCCCCCCCCCCCCCACCCCCCCCCCCCCCCACCCCCCCCCCCCCCCACCCCCCCCCCCCCCCACCCCCCCCCCCCCCCACCCCCCCCCCCCCCCACCCCCCCCCCCCCCCACCCCCCCCCCCCCCCACCCCCCCCCCCCCCCACCCCCCCCCCCCCCCACCCCCCCCCCCCCCCACCCCCCCCCCCCCCCACCCCCCCCCCCCCCCACCCCCCCCCCCCCCCACCCCCCCCCCCCCCCACCCCCCCCCCCCCCCACCCCCCCCCCCCCCCACCCCCCCCCCCCCCCACCCCCCCCCCCCCCCACCCCCCCCCCCCCCCACCCCCCCCCCCCCCCACCCCCCCCCCCCCCCACCCCCCCCCCCCCCCACCCCCCCCCCCCCCCACCCCCCCCCCCCCCCACCCCCCCCCCCCCCCACCCCCCCCCCCCCCCACCCCCCCCCCCCCCCACCCCCCCCCCCCCCCACCCCCCCCCCCCCCCACCCCCCCCCCCCCCCACCCCCCCCCCCCCCCACCCCCCCCCCCCCCCACCCCCCCCCCCCCCCACCCCCCCCCCCCCCCACCCCCCCCCCCCCCCACCCCCCCCCCCCCCCACCCCCCCCCCCCCCCACCCCCCCCCCCCCCCACCCCCCCCCCCCCCCACCCCCCCCCCCCCCCACCCCCCCCCCCCCCCACCCCCCCCCCCCCCCACCCCCCCCCCCCCCCACCCCCCCCCCCCCCCACCCCCCCCCCCCCCCACCCCCCCCCCCCCCCACCCCCCCCCCCCCCCACCCCCCCCCCCCCCCACCCCCCCCCCCCCCCACCCCCCCCCCCCCCCACCCCCCCCCCCCCCCACCCCCCCCCCCCCCCACCCCCCCCCCCCCCCACCCCCCCCCCCCCCCACCCCCCCCCCCCCCCACCCCCCCCCCCCCCCACCCCCCCCCCCCCCCACCCCCCCCCCCCCCCACCCCCCCCCCCCCCCACCCCCCCCCCCCCCCACCCCCCCCCCCCCCCACCCCCCCCCCCCCCCACCCCCCCCCCCCCCCACCCCCCCCCCCCCCCACCCCCCCCCCCCCCCACCCCCCCCCCCCCCCACCCCCCCCCCCCCCCACCCCCCCCCCCCCCCACCCCCCCCCCCCCCCACCCCCCCCCCCCCCCACCCCCCCCCCCCCCCACCCCCCCCCCCCCCCACCCCCCCCCCCCCCCACCCCCCCCCCCCCCCACCCCCCCCCCCCCCCACCCCCCCCCCCCCCCACCCCCCCCCCCCCCCACCCCCCCCCCCCCCCACCCCCCCCCCCCCCCACCCCCCCCCCCCCCCACCCCCCCCCCCCCCCACCCCCCCCCCCCCCCACCCCCCCCCCCCCCCACCCCCCCCCCCCCCCACCCCCCCCCCCCCCCACCCCCCCCCCCCCCCACCCCCCCCCCCCCCCACCCCCCCCCCCCCCCACCCCCCCCCCCCCCCACCCCCCCCCCCCCCCACCCCCCCCCCCCCCCACCCCCCCCCCCCCCCACCCCCCCCCCCCCCCACCCCCCCCCCCCCCCACCCCCCCCCCCCCCCACCCCCCCCCCCCCCCACCCCCCCCCCCCCCCACCCCCCCCCCCCCCCACCCCCCCCCCCCCCCACCCCCCCCCCCCCCCACCCCCCCCCCCCCCCACCCCCCCCCCCCCCCACCCCCCCCCCCCCCCACCCCCCCCCCCCCCCACCCCCCCCCCCCCCCACCCCCCCCCCCCCCCACCCCCCCCCCCCCCCACCCCCCCCCCCCCCCACCCCCCCCCCCCCCCACCCCCCCCCCCCCCCACCCCCCCCCCCCCCCACCCCCCCCCCCCCCCACCCCCCCCCCCCCCCACCCCCCCCCCCCCCCACCCCCCCCCCCCCCCACCCCCCCCCCCCCCCACCCCCCCCCCCCCCCACCCCCCCCCCCCCCCACCCCCCCCCCCCCCCACCCCCCCCCCCCCCCACCCCCCCCCCCCCCCACCCCCCCCCCCCCCCACCCCCCCCCCCCCCCACCCCCCCCCCCCCCCACCCCCCCCCCCCCCCACCCCCCCCCCCCCCCACCCCCCCCCCCCCCCACCCCCCCCCCCCCCCACCCCCCCCCCCCCCCACCCCCCCCCCCCCCCACCCCCCCCCCCCCCCACCCCCCCCCCCCCCCACCCCCCCCCCCCCCCACCCCCCCCCCCCCCCACCCCCCCCCCCCCCCACCCCCCCCCCCCCCCACCCCCCCCCCCCCCCACCCCCCCCCCCCCCCACCCCCCCCCCCCCCCACCCCCCCCCCCCCCCACCCCCCCCCCCCCCCACCCCCCCCCCCCCCCACCCCCCCCCCCCCCCACCCCCCCCCCCCCCCACCCCCCCCCCCCCCCACCCCCCCCCCCCCCCACCCCCCCCCCCCCCCACCCCCCCCCCCCCCCACCCCCCCCCCCCCCCACCCCCCCCCCCCCCCACCCCCCCCCCCCCCCACCCCCCCCCCCCCCCACCCCCCCCCCCCCCCACCCCCCCCCCCCCCCACCCCCCCCCCCCCCCACCCCCCCCCCCCCCCACCCCCCCCCCCCCCCACCCCCCCCCCCCCCCACCCCCCCCCCCCCCCACCCCCCCCCCCCCCCACCCCCCCCCCCCCCCACCCCCCCCCCCCCCCACCCCCCCCCCCCCCCACCCCCCCCCCCCCCCACCCCCCCCCCCCCCCACCCCCCCCCCCCCCCACCCCCCCCCCCCCCCACCCCCCCCCCCCCCCACCCCCCCCCCCCCCCACCCCCCCCCCCCCCCACCCCCCCCCCCCCCCACCCCCCCCCCCCCCCACCCCCCCCCCCCCCCACCCCCCCCCCCCCCCACCCCCCCCCCCCCCCACCCCCCCCCCCCCCCACCCCCCCCCCCCCCCACCCCCCCCCCCCCCCACCCCCCCCCCCCCCCACCCCCCCCCCCCCCCACCCCCCCCCCCCCCCACCCCCCCCCCCCCCCACCCCCCCCCCCCCCCACCCCCCCCCCCCCCCACCCCCCCCCCCCCCCACCCCCCCCCCCCCCCACCCCCCCCCCCCCCCACCCCCCCCCCCCCCCACCCCCCCCCCCCCCCACCCCCCCCCCCCCCCACCCCCCCCCCCCCCCACCCCCCCCCCCCCCCACCCCCCCCCCCCCCCACCCCCCCCCCCCCCCACCCCCCCCCCCCCCCACCCCCCCCCCCCCCCACCCCCCCCCCCCCCCACCCCCCCCCCCCCCCACCCCCCCCCCCCCCCACCCCCCCCCCCCCCCACCCCCCCCCCCCCCCACCCCCCCCCCCCCCCACCCCCCCCCCCCCCCACCCCCCCCCCCCCCCACCCCCCCCCCCCCCCACCCCCCCCCCCCCCCACCCCCCCCCCCCCCCACCCCCCCCCCCCCCCACCCCCCCCCCCCCCCACCCCCCCCCCCCCCCACCCCCCCCCCCCCCCACCCCCCCCCCCCCCCACCCCCCCCCCCCCCCACCCCCCCCCCCCCCCACCCCCCCCCCCCCCCACCCCCCCCCCCCCCCACCCCCCCCCCCCCCCACCCCCCCCCCCCCCCACCCCCCCCCCCCCCCACCCCCCCCCCCCCCCACCCCCCCCCCCCCCCACCCCCCCCCCCCCCCACCCCCCCCCCCCCCCACCCCCCCCCCCCCCCACCCCCCCCCCCCCCCACCCCCCCCCCCCCCCACCCCCCCCCCCCCCCACCCCCCCCCCCCCCCACCCCCCCCCCCCCCCACCCCCCCCCCCCCCCACCCCCCCCCCCCCCCACCCCCCCCCCCCCCCACCCCCCCCCCCCCCCACCCCCCCCCCCCCCCACCCCCCCCCCCCCCCACCCCCCCCCCCCCCCACCCCCCCCCCCCCCCACCCCCCCCCCCCCCCACCCCCCCCCCCCCCCACCCCCCCCCCCCCCCACCCCCCCCCCCCCCCACCCCCCCCCCCCCCCACCCCCCCCCCCCCCCACCCCCCCCCCCCCCCACCCCCCCCCCCCCCCACCCCCCCCCCCCCCCACCCCCCCCCCCCCCCACCCCCCCCCCCCCCCACCCCCCCCCCCCCCCACCCCCCCCCCCCCCCACCCCCCCCCCCCCCCACCCCCCCCCCCCCCCACCCCCCCCCCCCCCCACCCCCCCCCCCCCCCACCCCCCCCCCCCCCCACCCCCCCCCCCCCCCACCCCCCCCCCCCCCCACCCCCCCCCCCCCCCACCCCCCCCCCCCCCCACCCCCCCCCCCCCCCACCCCCCCCCCCCCCCACCCCCCCCCCCCCCCACCCCCCCCCCCCCCCACCCCCCCCCCCCCCCACCCCCCCCCCCCCCCACCCCCCCCCCCCCCCACCCCCCCCCCCCCCCACCCCCCCCCCCCCCCACCCCCCCCCCCCCCCACCCCCCCCCCCCCCCACCCCCCCCCCCCCCCACCCCCCCCCCCCCCCACCCCCCCCCCCCCCCACCCCCCCCCCCCCCCACCCCCCCCCCCCCCCACCCCCCCCCCCCCCCACCCCCCCCCCCCCCCACCCCCCCCCCCCCCCACCCCCCCCCCCCCCCACCCCCCCCCCCCCCCACCCCCCCCCCCCCCCACCCCCCCCCCCCCCCACCCCCCCCCCCCCCCACCCCCCCCCCCCCCCACCCCCCCCCCCCCCCACCCCCCCCCCCCCCCACCCCCCCCCCCCCCCACCCCCCCCCCCCCCCACCCCCCCCCCCCCCCACCCCCCCCCCCCCCCACCCCCCCCCCCCCCCACCCCCCCCCCCCCCCACCCCCCCCCCCCCCCACCCCCCCCCCCCCCCACCCCCCCCCCCCCCCACCCCCCCCCCCCCCCACCCCCCCCCCCCCCCACCCCCCCCCCCCCCCACCCCCCCCCCCCCCCACCCCCCCCCCCCCCCACCCCCCCCCCCCCCCACCCCCCCCCCCCCCCACCCCCCCCCCCCCCCACCCCCCCCCCCCCCCACCCCCCCCCCCCCCCACCCCCCCCCCCCCCCACCCCCCCCCCCCCCCACCCCCCCCCCCCCCCACCCCCCCCCCCCCCCACCCCCCCCCCCCCCCACCCCCCCCCCCCCCCACCCCCCCCCCCCCCCACCCCCCCCCCCCCCCACCCCCCCCCCCCCCCACCCCCCCCCCCCCCCACCCCCCCCCCCCCCCACCCCCCCCCCCCCCCACCCCCCCCCCCCCCCACCCCCCCCCCCCCCCACCCCCCCCCCCCCCCACCCCCCCCCCCCCCCACCCCCCCCCCCCCCCACCCCCCCCCCCCCCCACCCCCCCCCCCCCCCACCCCCCCCCCCCCCCACCCCCCCCCCCCCCCACCCCCCCCCCCCCCCACCCCCCCCCCCCCCCACCCCCCCCCCCCCCCACCCCCCCCCCCCCCCACCCCCCCCCCCCCCCACCCCCCCCCCCCCCCACCCCCCCCCCCCCCCACCCCCCCCCCCCCCCACCCCCCCCCCCCCCCACCCCCCCCCCCCCCCACCCCCCCCCCCCCCCACCCCCCCCCCCCCCCACCCCCCCCCCCCCCCACCCCCCCCCCCCCCCACCCCCCCCCCCCCCCACCCCCCCCCCCCCCCACCCCCCCCCCCCCCCACCCCCCCCCCCCCCCACCCCCCCCCCCCCCCACCCCCCCCCCCCCCCACCCCCCCCCCCCCCCACCCCCCCCCCCCCCCACCCCCCCCCCCCCCCACCCCCCCCCCCCCCCACCCCCCCCCCCCCCCACCCCCCCCCCCCCCCACCCCCCCCCCCCCCCACCCCCCCCCCCCCCCACCCCCCCCCCCCCCCACCCCCCCCCCCCCCCACCCCCCCCCCCCCCCACCCCCCCCCCCCCCCACCCCCCCCCCCCCCCACCCCCCCCCCCCCCCACCCCCCCCCCCCCCCACCCCCCCCCCCCCCCACCCCCCCCCCCCCCCACCCCCCCCCCCCCCCACCCCCCCCCCCCCCCACCCCCCCCCCCCCCCACCCCCCCCCCCCCCCACCCCCCCCCCCCCCCACCCCCCCCCCCCCCCACCCCCCCCCCCCCCCACCCCCCCCCCCCCCCACCCCCCCCCCCCCCCACCCCCCCCCCCCCCCACCCCCCCCCCCCCCCACCCCCCCCCCCCCCCACCCCCCCCCCCCCCCACCCCCCCCCCCCCCCACCCCCCCCCCCCCCCACCCCCCCCCCCCCCCACCCCCCCCCCCCCCCACCCCCCCCCCCCCCCACCCCCCCCCCCCCCCACCCCCCCCCCCCCCCACCCCCCCCCCCCCCCACCCCCCCCCCCCCCCACCCCCCCCCCCCCCCACCCCCCCCCCCCCCCACCCCCCCCCCCCCCCACCCCCCCCCCCCCCCACCCCCCCCCCCCCCCACCCCCCCCCCCCCCCACCCCCCCCCCCCCCCACCCCCCCCCCCCCCCACCCCCCCCCCCCCCCACCCCCCCCCCCCCCCACCCCCCCCCCCCCCCACCCCCCCCCCCCCCCACCCCCCCCCCCCCCCACCCCCCCCCCCCCCCACCCCCCCCCCCCCCCACCCCCCCCCCCCCCCACCCCCCCCCCCCCCCACCCCCCCCCCCCCCCACCCCCCCCCCCCCCCACCCCCCCCCCCCCCCACCCCCCCCCCCCCCCACCCCCCCCCCCCCCCACCCCCCCCCCCCCCCACCCCCCCCCCCCCCCACCCCCCCCCCCCCCCACCCCCCCCCCCCCCCACCCCCCCCCCCCCCCACCCCCCCCCCCCCCCAGCCCACCCCCCCCAACCACCCCCCCCCTCCCTCACCCCCCCCCCCCCCCACCCCCCGGAGGCCGAGCTGTCGGAAAAGAAATCCGGTCCTCGCTTTTGAAAAAGCCCCCGGGAGGAACGAAGATATGATATTCTTTTTTCCACCGGACCCCCTCCTGTGCTTCTAATTGCAACCCGGCAAGCCGAACGTTCGCAAAATCCAAACACACCCTGCCTGCGCACATCTGCGCACGCAGTGAACATCCTGTGCTTTGGTTCATTTCCACAATCTCTGCACAGGAAAAAAAAAAACGTCTCTTTATGGACCCTCATGTGGAGTGAGGCTGGAGGGGGGTGGGGTACTTAGCCCCCCCCCCCATTAACCAAGAGACATTGACTTCTCTCCCCACCCCTCGCTCAGACCCATATATTCATGTGCTGGTGGGAAATCGGAGGGGGAAGTGAGGCAGAACAAGGATACTGGGAAGGTATTTTCCTCTTGCCACCCCTTCCCCGGCGCTAGACTCCCCAACTCAAAGGGGATTATGGAAAGCAGAGGAAGATGCCGGCAGAGGATTAATGTTCCCTGGGGGGGCCACGGCTGGATTTCAATAGCAAGGGAATTCTCCAGGCTTACCGCAGGCTGGAAAAAGGGGAGGCGATCGGGACGGATTTGCATTTGAATGGGATCGAGCTATTTCCAATTTCAAAAGTGGCACCAAAGGCCCGGTGTTTGGGGAGCCCTGAGTGGGGGGGGGGGAGAGGCAGGAGGGGGAGAGAAAGATGGAGAGGAAGGGACCCTTCTCTCCCCCCCCCCATGGAATCCACATGATATTCATGCACCCTATCTCTATAGGCTTAGAAGTCAAGACAAAAGGTCTTTCCAGAGTAGCGTCCTCTATGGGACAGCCAGATGTTTTGGGGGGCAGCACAGAGAAGAGGGAACAGAAGGAAGAGAAGTTTGGATGTATGCCTCCCTTTTAAGAACATAAGAACATAAGAACCAGCCAGCTGGATCACACCAGAGTCCATCTAGTCCAGCTCTCTGCTACTCGCAGTGGCCCACCAGGTGCCTATGGGAGCTCACCTGCAGGATGTGAAAGCAATGGCCTTCTGCTGCTGCTGGTTTTCTTAACCATAAGTGGTTTGCAAACTGCTTTGCCTTCCTCTGTACACCCCAGACATCTTGTCAGGTGGGTGGGGCTGAGAGAGTTCTGAGAGAACTGGGGCTGGCCCAAGGTCACCCAGTAGGAGTGGGGAAACAAACCCAGTTCACCAGATCAGAGTCCCCCTACGCTTAACCGCTGCACCACATTAGCTGTCCTCTGTTGCTTTACAGGGACAGGGCTGTTGAACATCGAGGTATAGCCAATGCTCACGTTGGGAGGGACTGATGGGAATTGCAGTTCCTAAACATCTGGAGGGCCACGAGTTTGACACCCCTGACCTATCGTTTAACCCATTAGCCTTCTCCGTAATGTCCTGATTTTTGAAGAAGGCTCAGAAAAGCTTCCAAAACAGGGCAGCCTTTCGGGCGCCAGGATACCTTGTGCCTATTGAGCGGCAGCCAACTCACAAAGCTCTTCTTGTGCCATGGATTAGTTGTCAAATCACAGATTTGGAAGGGAACCCAGGAGGCCATCTAGTCTAACCCCTTGTTCAGTCCGGGATCAACTTAGAGCATCCCTGCCAAGTGTTCCTCTAGCCCCGTGGTGGCGAACCTTTGGCGCTCCAGATGTTGTGGACTACAATTCCCATCAGCCCCTGTCAGCAGGGCCAATTGGCCAAGAGCTTTGTGAGCCAATTGGCCATGCTGGCAGGGGCTGATGGGAATTGCAGTCCATAACATCTGGACTGCCAAAGGTTCGCCACCACTGCTTGAAGACTATCAGTGAGGGGAACTCAGCAGAGGCGTAGCAAGGGGGGAACGGTGCGCCCTCCGTCTCGCCCCAGAATGCCCCCGCCTCACCCCCGCCATACCGTCACCACACCCCCACAGGGGAGCATGCCTGGTGCGTCGTCCCCCCTCGCGCTTACTGTAAAATTTCTGCTGCCAACAGGAACAGCTCCCTGCCCTCCTCCAAGCGACAGCCCTTCCAACACTTCAAGAGAGCAGCCACATCCCACTCAACCTCCTCTTCCCCAGGCTGAACATTCACCGAGGCAACAGTGCTCTACCGCTTTAGAGCAACAGTGCCTCTGAACACGAGAGCCAGCATGGCGTAGTGGTTAAGACTCATGACTGATGAACCAGATTTGTTTCCCTGTTCCTACACACGAAGCCTGCTTGGGTCAGTCCCAGTTCTCTCAGAACTCTCTCAGCCCCACCTACCTCACAAGGTGTCTGTTGCGGGGAGAGGAAGGAAAAGGAGTTTGTCAGCCACCTTGAGTCTCCTTACGGTAGGCTGACCAGACATCCCGCTTTTGGCAGGACAGTCCCGCCTTAAAACAATTTGTCCCGCATCCCGCGGGTTTTTTGAAGTGTCCCGATTTTTGGAAGGCTGCCGCACTGCCCTCTGGGGCGCAAGGCAGTGCGGCAGCCTCCTGTGCATGCGGCTGCAGGAGCATGGCCTTCTGGGGCGCTCCCATTTCCCGCCCTGTGACAGGGCGGGAAACGGGAGCACCCCAGAAGGCAGTGCGCTCCTGTGGCTGCGCACGCATGCGCGCACGCATCCGCCCACCTACCCGCCCGTCCCGGCTACCCGCCCGTCTCCTTACAGGAGAGAAAGGTGGGATATAAGTCCAAACTCCTCCTCCTCCTCCTCCTACTCCTAAGAACATAAGAACATAAGAACTAGCCTGCTGGATCAGACCAGAGTCCATCTAGTCCAGCTCTCTACTACTCGCAGTGGCCCACCAGGTGCCTTTGGGAGCTCACCTGCAGGAGGTGAAAGCAATGGCCTTCTGCTGCTCCTGAGCACCTGGTCTGCTAAGGCATTTGCAATCTGAGATCAAGGAGGATCAAGATTGGTAGCCATAGATCGACTTCTCCTCCATCAATCTGTCCAAGCCCCTTTTAAAGCTATCCAGGTTAGTGGCCATCACCACCTCCTGTGGCAGCATATTCCAAACACCCATCACACGTTGCGTGAAGAAGTATTTCCTTTTATTAGTCCTAATTCTTCCCCCCAGCATTTTCAATGGATGCCCCCTGGTTCTAGTATTGTGAGAAAGAGAGAAAAATTTCTCTCTGTCAACATTTTCTACCCCATGCATAATTGTATAGACTTCAATCATATCCCCCCTCAGCCGTCTCCTCTCCAAACTAAAGAGTCCCAAACGCTGCAGCCTCTCCTCATAAGGAAGGTGCTCCAATCCTTCAATCATCCTCGTTGCCCTTCTCTGCACTTTTTCTATCTCTTCGATATCCTTTTTGAGATGCGGCGACCAGAACTGGACACAGTACCCCAAGTGCAGTCGCACCACTGCTTTATATGAGGGCATGACAATCCTTGCAGTTTTATTATCAACTCCTTTCCTAATTATCCCCAGCATAGAGTTTGCCTTTTTCACAGCTGCCATGCATTGAGTTGACATTCCCATGGAACTATCAACTAAGACGCCCAAATCCCTTTCCTGGTCTGTGACTGATAGCACTGACCCCTGTAGCGTGTATGTGAAGTTTGGATTTTTTGCCCCTATGTGCATCACTTTACATTTAGCTATATTGAACTGCATTTGCCATTTCTTAGCCCACTCACCTAATTTATCAAGGTCTGCTTGGAGCTCTTCACAATCCTTTGTGGTTCTTACCACCCTACATAATTTGGTATCATCTGCAAACTTGGCCACCACACTACCCACCCCTACTTCCAGGTCATTTATGAATAGGTTAAAGAGCACTGGTCCCAAAACGGATCCTTGGGGGACACCACTCCCTACATCTCTCCATTGTGAGAACTTCCCATTTATACCCACCCTTTGTTTCCTGTTCCTCAACCAGTTTTTAATCCATAGGAGGACTTCTCCTCCTCCTCTTCTTCTTCTTCTCGGTCTGAACGGGCAATTTCTTGGTTGAAACTCCCTGCTGACAGTCAGCAACTTATGTTTATTTACAGACCACTTGACTCGCCCCCGTGGATTTACGCTGTATAGAACAATGCAATCAGATAGCATGACGAGGCATCCGCTAAATGCCGCAATAGGGTTAGGTTTGCAAATATATATATTTTTTGAAAAAAATGCCAACTGAAAAGGAGTCTGTCAGCCAGATAATAACCAATGCGACTGTAAATGGAATGACTAACGGAAAAGACAGTGCCTTGAGAGCAAGATAATAGGTACAATAAAAGGGGAAATAGAGTACAGCCCAATTTCCAAGCTCAATTAAAGCCCACATATTTGAAGGACGGTCTCCTTCCGTATGTCTTTGTGCACGAACGACATTCATCAGGCTGCAGACTGTTGGCTAGTCCATCGTTTAAGGTGGTCCGTCTGGCAAGCCCAGAGCAAGGCCTTTTCGGTCAGGGCCCCAGCTCTGGGAAGGTTTATTTTATTTTTGGTTTTAACTGAAAAGGTGTTAAGCTTTTAATACAGGTTGTGCTTAATCACAAGGGAAGGCGGGATATAAATTGTTTGTTTCTTTATAATGATTCCCCCCCCCCCCGCCCCGAATATTAAAGAAAAGAAGACAGTAAAATGATAAGAACAGCATTAACGGAAAACGGATGATATCTTGGTTACAATTCTGGACACGGAGAAAGTTAATATAATTAAGTCATACGAGGCTCTATAAAATCATGAGACAACTTATTTGACAGTGATTTTTTTTTACCGACTATCGTTCTAATATCAAGTTATAAACTCGATATTTAATATATTTATACGTTTTTTTCCTCCTTTTTTCTTTTTAACGTTTTCTCAACACAGTTAACAAATTATTAAAGCCTTAACAGATTCTGAACAGTTTGCATTATAACACTTCCACCATAGAAATGTCCTTTGGGATCCATTTTTATGTGTGAAAATAGTATGCAAAATGTATTTTCCATTTATCCTGACATTCCGGATTAGGTCTCTTGTTATCAGGGTTTGTTAATTGTGCCATTGTTACCTATTCTCTTGCTTTATTTTCCCCGTTTTCTAAGCCGACAGGACATTCTTCTAGTTTCCAAGGATAAAAAGATTTAAACCAATATGTGAAACAAAAACGCTCTCCTAAGCAATTGTGTGTTATACAACCTGTGAGCTGATAGACGGCG
Organism: Sphaerodactylus townsendi; assembly: GCF_021028975.2. Lineage (NCBI taxonomy): Eukaryota > Metazoa > Chordata > Lepidosauria > Squamata > Sphaerodactylidae > Sphaerodactylus > Sphaerodactylus townsendi. Next base: position 489,590 of record NW_025950407.1, read on the forward strand.
TGACCTCAGGAGAGCCATTTCACAAAGCAGGAGCCAGAAGAGAGGCCCTTTCTGCGCAAACCAAATAAAACGCTTGGAGGCAGGAAATAAAACGTTTCCTCCGTGGAGTTCCGCGTGGGTTTTAGCCCGAAACGTTTTACTTCCTGCCTCAAAAATGTTTTATCTGAATGCGGTTCCCGAGCAATCTTTCTCTGAAAACGGTTTTCTGGAAATGTTTCTTTCTGGAACCATTTTTCACTTGCTGTGCGGAGCGGAACTCTTTAAAATGTTTCCCCACTCCACTCCACAGTTACCGGACTTCCTGGTTGGCACCATTTTGTGAGCTTGCATGAGCTTGCACCTCGCGCTTTATTTCTGTCATGTTTTTTTAAATTTCGGAGGGGGGTTGTGTCTATGCAGCTATGTGGACACGATCCATGACAGCACTGAATCTACAGATCTGTAAAAACAAAACCAGAATGTTCCTGAGATCATAACCATGTACAGAGTGCTGCCTCTCTCCTTGTTGTGCAGTTGAGTACAGCTAAGCCTGGGGGAACTGAGGCTTTTGGCCTTGCAAGCTGGCTTGAGGCCCCCCCCCCCCACTTTTTAAGCATTAAGCAAAGCAAAGGACATTGAGACCAGACAGGAGAGAACCTGTTATCTGAGAGCGTGCAGGAAGAGAGGAGAGGACCAGCATGTGCAGTGATGAGAGTGTCTGACTAGGATCTGAGAGAGACCGGTTCGAATCCCCACGGTGCTGTGATGGTTTGCTGGGCAATCTTAGGCCAGTCACATACTGTTAGCCTACTTCACAGGGGTGTTGTGAAGAAAAAATGGAAGAGGGGAGTACAATCCCTGTTTCTGTTTAAAGTGCCATCAAGTTGTAGGCGACCAAAATGATAAAACGTCTGGAATCCATTCCCTACAAGGAGGGACTTAGGGAGCTGGGGATGTTTAGTTTGGTGAAGAGAAGGTGAAGAGGTGACATGTTAGCCATATTTAAATATTTGAAGGGATGTCATGTTGGTGAGGGAGCGAGCTTGTTTTCTGCTGCTCCAGAGACTAGGACCAGGAGTCATGGGTTCAAGGTGAAGGAGAAGAGATTCCACTTAAACATCTGGGAAAACTTCCTGACAGTAAGGGCTGTTCGACAGAGGAATGCTCTACCTCGGAGGGTGGTGGAGTCTCCTTCTTGGGAGGTTTTTCAAGAGAGGCTGGATGGCCATCTGTCAGGAGCGCTTTGATTGTGAGTTCCTGCATGGCAGGTGGATTGGGCTTGATGGCCCTCGGGGTCTCTTCCAACTCTATGATTCTATTTGGAGGTTGTCAAAACCTAACAAGTGATTCCCTTTGGGTCAACGCCTTTTGGACTCTGGGGCAGAGTCCGGCCCGTGCAAAGCTGGTGAGATGGGAAATGTAGCCCCTGTTTCAAACTGCTCACTAAATATTGTTTGCAATTGGTGCTAAATACATATGACTTATGCATGGATATATATATATCCACAAGTATCGGATGTCCTTAAGTTACAAATAACAGAACAGAATAAAAGAACGGGAACGATTTATAAATAAAGGTAACGGTGAGCCGTTTTATCCGAGATTTATACCAGACAGTAGAGCGCAGTGCTGTAATAAGAAGCAGTGAATGCAATAGTTCATCTGTGTTTATCCTGTATTTGGGGTTCCAGGTCAGATATAGTCATCGCTTCTTCACAGACCATCGGCTCATGCCAACGCGTCCCCCTCCCCGTTCTGGGCTGGCCAAAGTCTTGCACAAGCGCCTCAGTCCAGCCAAGCATAAACCCCAGCAGAGTGACTCCGGCCAAACCCCAAGATTGCAAGAGGTCAAAGCCTTGTAGGACTTAACCCTTTGCAGGCCGGGCTCCCGAGGAGGCACTTGCCAGGCAGAGACACAGCAGATCCAAAGAAACGCCAAGCGAGGTGTGAAGAGAGATGGAGGCACGGCTTTGCCGAAACCACTGGGCTCTGAAGGGAGCAGGCCGGCAAGACAGCGGCCAGCAGCACAGAGCTGGTTGGCAGATACTCCTGCTGGTCCGAGAGCTAGCTAGCAAGGGAGAGAAAACAGGATTTTCACGGCCGGAATCACTAGAGTGTTGTGGGTTTTCCGGGTTGTATGGCCGTGTTCCAGTAGCATTTTCTCCTGACATTTCGCCTGCATCTGTGGCTGGCATCTTCCGATCCTCGGAAGATGCCGGCCACAGATGCAGGCAAAACGTCAGGAGAAAATGCTACTGGAACATGGCCAAACAACCCCGAAAACCCACAACACTCTAGGATTTTACTTGTTGGAACCAGAGGATCTGAATGGGACCCTCTTGAAGATGCCGGCCATAGATGCAGGCGAAACGTCAGGAGAAAATGCTACTGGAACACGGCCATACAACCTGGAAAACACACAACACTCTAGGATTTTACTTGTTGGAACCAGAGGATCTGAATGGGACCCTCTTGAAGATGCCAGCCACAGATGCAGGCGAAACGTCAGGAGAAAATGCTACTGGAACACGGCCAAACAACCCGGAAAACCCACAACACTCTAGGATTTTACTTGCTGGAACCAGAGGATCTGAATGGGACCCTCTTGAAGATGCCGGCCACAGATGCAGGTGAAACGTCAGGAGAAAATGCTACTGGAACACGGCCATACAAACCCAGAAAACCCACAACACTCTAGGATTTTACTTGTTGGAACCAGAGGATCTGAATGGGACCCTCTTGAAGATGCCAGCCACAGATGCAGGCGAAACGTCAGGAGAAAATGCTACTGGAACACGGCCATACAACCCGGAAAACCCACAACACTCTAGGATTTTACTTGTTGGAACCAGGGGGTCTGGATGGGACCCTCTTTTCCACACAATGCAGAGTTGCTCCCTGGCTGGGGAGCCCAATCAAAGGGGCGTAGCTAGACAGAGTCAGGCCTGCCCGACGGGATCGTCTAGCCCAAATTCATGGATTTATTACTTATGCATCGAAAAGACTCGCCTCCTGCCGACTCCATCAGCAATTCCGAGGATGGCTTTAAAACACTCAGTCAAAACAATTTTTTTTTAAAAAAGAAAGCAATCACAAAACCAGGAGCGCAAAATATACATATTAAAAAGGCAGGTGAGACAAATCAACCCGAAACCGTAGATCTTTCTGTCCGATGTTTTAATCCTGCCTGGCTTATGTGGCTGCCAATCTCCAGGTGGGAACGGGAGCATTGGAAGAAGGATGAAACCCCAACTACAAAGATCAATTCCGCTAGAGCAGGGGTGTCCAACTCTGGCGCTTCAGACATTCATGGACGACAATTCCAACCAGACCTTGCTGGCATGGGCCAGCAGGGGATGATGGGAGTTGTAGTCCATGAACATCTGAAGCACCAGAGTTGGACACTCCTGCCAAACAGAACGTGACAGCTTCCGAGGGAAAACTCTATGGTATACCACAGACCCTAGGCGAGAGCCCTCTCCAAATTCTACCCCCAAATAGGCACTGCCCCCATATTTCCAGGAATTTCTCAGGCCAGAGCTGGCAACCCTACTGCTTAAAGGGCTTGGGTAGGGTGGCATGCGTAGCTCTCTTTTTTTTGATGCTCATGACGACCCTGTGAGGTAGGCCAGACTGAGAAACAATGCTTATTACGGCGGTGAGGTTTTGAATCCAGAACTTGTCAACTCTAACCCCACTGCCTCCCTGGCTTTTGATACACAATCCTTAACAAAGCAGAGATTATTTTTTTAAAAAGGGGCTGGGTGGTGAGGAACAGTTTATCAAAGACAAGGGGGAAGCTATTTCAGGGGTCTGGCCCCAGCCCCCGGCACAATAACGAGGCACGAGGCCTATTACATCTTTCAGCCCCTTTCCCCTAAGACAAAGACGGTTGCCAGCTCCAGATCGGGAAATATCTGGAGATTTGGGAGGTGGGACTTCACTGGGGTATAACGCAATAGAGCAGTGGTGGCGAACCTATGACACGGGTGCCAGAGGTTGCACTCAGAGCCCTCTCTGTGGGCACGCACAAACAGAGTCGCCTCCACCCCCCACCCCCGCACACATCTAGGCTGGTCTGGGCCGCTGGGCTCGAATATTAGCATTATTAAACCTAAGACCTAGTTTTGGGGAAGCAGTGTAGGTAACCCTGTTGAGTGCTGTTAAACCCCACTGATTTTCACGCAAAGAACTAAAGCGCAATCCTTTACCTGGGAGTAAGCTCGGTTGCTGGCAATGGGGCTTGCTTCTGAGTAAACCCTCCTAGGGTCGTGATTCACTCGTTCGAAGTGTTGCACGGTTGCTTCAAAGCAAAGCCACCGACTACCATCAAGCTTACTCCCGAGTAACGGACGCCTCGGAGCCAACCGCTTTTTCTAAACTAAAACCTCAGTATTCAGGTTAAATTGCCGTGTTGGCACTTTGCGATAAATAAGTGGGTTTGGGGTTGCCATTTGGGCACTCGGTCTCAAAAAGGTTTGCCATCACTGCAATAGAGTCCACCTTCCAAAGCGGCCATTTTGTCTCTGGGAACTGAACTCTATGGTCTGGAGAGCTCCAGCCACCCCCAGGAGATTGGTAACCTTATCGCCAAGACAGGGGCAACTGCCTCTTTAAATCCTCACTCTTCCCCTGCATAAACCTCAGTAAAGGGCTCCCTTTACACCTCTCAGCCGTTTACGAGCCGGTAGCAAGACAACATTTGCTTTACTTGCAGACTATTCTACAAGCAACATGTACAAAGGGCTCCTTAACCCCTTCCTCCAGCCGTGGCGTAGTGATTAAGAGCAGGTGGATTCTAATCTGGAGAACCAGGTTTGATTCCCCACCCCTCCACCCGAGCGGCGGAGGCTTATCTGGTGAACCAGATGTGTTTCCGCACTCCTATGTTCCTGCTGGGTGACCTTGGGCCAGTCACGGTTCTCTCAGGACTCTCTCAGCCCCACCTGCCTCGCGAGGTGTCTGTTGTGGGGAGAGGAAAGGAAAGGAGTTTGTAAGCCCCTTTGTGTCTCCTTACAGGAGAGAAAGGTGGGGTATGAATTCAAATTCCTCCTCCTCCTCCTTAACCATTTCTAGTGTACAGCTACAGAAACTTTGGGAAAGTTCTCTCATTTCCTAGAGTCTTTTTGTTTCATTCAAAGGTTGCAAACTCCGGCCTGGGAAATACCAGGATATTTTGTGGGTGGAGCCCAATGAAAATGATGTTTGGAGAGGGGAGGGGCTTCAATGGGGTATAATAACATATAGAGACTATTTTCCATTTTCTCCAGGCGAACTGATCTCCGTCACTTGGAGATCAGTTGTCCTCCCAAGAGATCTACTGGAGATCAGTTGTCATCCTAGGAGATTTCCAGGTTGTCACACACAGGGGTATGCTTCTGAAGTCTATGGAGAGGGCTCTGCTAAGGCCTCCGTTGCTGGACAGGAAGAGGTTAAAGAGCCCTTTGCCCGTGTCTCTTGGAATTTCTCAACGGGGTGGAGTCAGGGCTGTTTTTGAGATTCCTGCAGCTCTTGCTCAATTCTGTTGCTCAACCGCCAAACCCTCTTAAAAGTGAGATGTTGATCTGGAATTTAGAAAGCTAACAAGACTGAACACTAAAGAATGCCCCTGCGTCTCTGCCTCCACCCTCAACATCCTTTCCAGTTTTTTATGATTATTATTTTTAAAGTCTGAATCTTACACTACGATTCCCAAAATCTGTACAAATTTCCCGGCAGGTCCCTGTGAGCCACCCGAAAGGCATTTGAAGAAGCCAGAGGGGTGTCGTGTTTAAGAGCGGTAAAGTCTACTCAGGAGAAGCAAGTTGGATTCCTCACTCCTCCACGTAAGTGGCAGACTCTAATCTGGAGAACTGGTTTTGATTCCCCTCTCCTCCACGTGAAGCCTGCTGGGTCCGATACAGTTTTCTTCAAACTCTCTCTTCTCCACTTATCTGACAAGTTGTCTGTTGGGGGAGAGGAAGGGACTCATAAATAGCCAAGAAAATTGAGATGTAAACCAGCTCCTCCTCCTCCTCCTCCTCCTCCTCCTCCTCCTCCTCCTCCTCCTCCTCCTCCTCCTCCTCTTCTTCTTCTTCTTCTTCTTCTTCTTCTTCTTCTTCTTCTTCTTCTTCTTCTTCTTCTTCTTTTATTTTCTCTGACAGCAGCTTCTACCCAGAGTGGCCAACTCCAGATTGGGCGTACAGATTTGGGCAGTGGTGGGATCCAAACTTTTTAGTAACAGGTCCCCATGGTGGTGGGATTCAAACAGTGGCCTAGCACCAATGGGGCTGGGCGGGGCATGACGTGGGCGTGGCCAGGCATTCCGGGGCGGGGCATTGCTGGCCGGGGCTGTGGCAAGGACATAGCTGCTGCGCCAGTCCTTGGGCGGGAAACGAATGCATGCAGGCGCAGGCTGCCACCCACGCCGGTGCACCTCCTGCTAGACTACTTCAAGTTCTGCGCGCTACTGCTGAGAGGAGGGGCGTAACTAAGGCAAAAATCACGTGGCAAAATCACCCATTAGTTACCCCCTCTCGGCACGCACAAATAATTAGTAACCTACTCTCGGGAACCTGTGAGAACCTGCTGGATCCCACCTCTGGATTTGGGGCCGTAGCCTTGGTGAGGGTGGGTTTCGGGGAAGGGAAAGACCTCCGTGGGGACTAATGCCATAGAGTCAACCTTCCAAAGCTGCCATTTGCTTCAGAGGTACTAATCTCCTCTGGTGATGAATTCCAGGAGGTCTTCTGGCCCCACCTGTAAATTGGCACCCCTGCTTCATCTTCCAAATTTGCCCCAACCAGGCTTTCGCTAAAGACAGAAGAGAAATGAAGTACGGTCGGTAAGAACAGTTGTCAAACCTATTCTCTCCTGTAAGGAGACTCAAGGTGGCTTGCAAGCTCCTTTCCCAACCTCTCCCCACAACAGACACCTTGTGAGGTAGGAGGGACTGAGAGAGTTCTGAGAGAACGGTGACTAGCCCAAGGTCACCCAGCAGGAACGCAGGAGTGTGGAAACACATCTGGTTCACAAGATACGCCTCTGCCACTCAGGTGGAGGAGTGGGGAATCGAACCCGGTGCTCCAGATTAGAATGGGAGCGCCAGCTTTTGAAACGGCCTTTGTTCCCTCTGTGGCAATGAGAACAGTAACTTCACTGTCTCTCCCCCTTTTGTATCCTGCTTTTCCTCTGAGGGGTTTCAGGCAGACTCTCCCGTTCTCCATTTTTAAAATTCATCTATACCCCTCCCCCCCTTCACCCTTACCCCACGGGGACCCAAAGGAGCTTATAACACAACAGCAAAGTTCAATACAACAACAACAACAACAAAAGACCAAATCCGGGGAGGGGGCATACAGAGTCGCTCCCCGTCTCACAGCAATTCTGTGGGGTAGTTTCAGCCGACAGATCCAAGCGAACTTCATGGCTGAATGAGGATTTGAATTCAGGAATCCCCATTCTTATAAAAACACCGGAACCGCGGGACCGCATTTGGGGCTGGGCCGTTCGAAACGGCTCCCTCTGATTTTTTTAGATCGGAGCTTTTGAGGGCAAGAGTGGGTCTAGAGTGTTTCACAGCATGTTTGTTTCGGGCACCCACATCGGCTGCTGGTCTCCCCAAAGGCCCGGTGGAAAAGCTCAGTCTTACAGGCCCTGCGGAACTCATTGAGGTCCCGCAGGGCCCGGACAGCTGGAGGGAGAGCATTCCACCAGGCAGGGGCCAGGGCCGTGAAAGCCCTGGCCCTGGTGGAGGCCAGCTGCATCATAGAGGGGGCGGGGATCACCAGCAGATTGGCCTCCGCAGAACACAGAGACCGACGTGGGACATATGGGGCCAGACGGTCTCAGAGGGTATGGGGGGGGTCCTGCCGCGCAAGGCCTTAAAGGTTAAAACCAACACCTTGAAGACGATCCGGAATTCAACTGGGAGCCAGTGCAGGCGACGCAACACGGGCATGATGTGGTCTCTAAAGGCACCGCCCGTGAGCAGACGTGCCGCCGCATGCTGGACCAATTTTAATTTCCGGATCGGGGCCGCAAGGGGAGGCCCGACAGAAGCGAGTGGCCAATCTAATCTGGAGGTGACCGCTGCATGGACCACTGTGGCTAGGTCCGCCTGGGAGAGGAAGGTAGCCAGTCAGCCAGGCCTGGCTGGTGAAAAAACGCGAACTTGTGCTGAAGGGGCCACCTGGGTCTCCATTGAAAGAGACGAATCCAGGTGGACCCCCAGGCTGCGAACTGAGGGGGTCGGTGCCAGTGAGACCCCCTCCCACACCGGCGGCTGAAAGTCCCCTGCCCCCCCCCCTCGGCCTAGCCAAAGGATCTCCATCTTTGTTGGATTCAGCTTTAATCCAACCCTAGACCCACTGTCCCTCTTTTAAGAGGAGGTTTTAATAGTCGGATGCCATCGATTTTAAAAATTTCAATAAGGTTTGATATCGAATGCTTCATTTTAAGTCTTAACTTATTTTTACCTTGTTTTATTGCTTGTCCGGGGGAGGGCGGTATAAAAATGCAACAATAAATAAATAAATAAAAATAAATAAGAGCCAATATGATGAAATTTCAGAAGAGTTTTCAGCTAAACATTAGGAAGAAGTTCCTACCATTTAGCCATTCCTCCGTAGAACAGATTTCCTTGGGAGGAAACAGCCTCTGCTTTTGGGGAGGTTTTTTAAGCAGAAGCTATCTGACAGCAAGGCTGACTGTGAATTTAGGAATACCTTGAAAGGGAAGGCAGGAAGGGAATGAGCCAATTCTCGGCTCTCACGGCCCTTTCTTACATGCCCGGGGTAATGCCGATCGCCGCATTATTATTACTATTGATTAAATTTGATATACCGCCCACCCCAAAGGGCTCTGGGCGGCGCACAGAAGATAAAATGCCAATAAAAACATGTGAATACAATATCGTAATTAAAACCAAAAAAATAATTTTACACAACATTACAGCAAAAAGAGCCAGACGGCAGAATGGCCACTTAGAAATGATCCTTCTACCTTCCTGGAAAGGGACTGGACACAACACAAGTAGTAACCAGTCATGATGGTACGCAGGGAATTCCAGGGGACGGCACATCAGCAACCAGCCTCCCCAAAAGCCCCGTGGAAAAGCTCTGTTTTGCAGGCCCGATGGATCTGTTCAACGTTCACCCAGGCAGGGGCTAAGGCTATAAAGGCCCTGGCCTGAGTGCGGGGGAGGCTAGTCGCATCGTTGAGGGGCTTTGGGGGTCAGGAAAAAGTTTTCTTCTGGGCCAGATTGACCAGGGATCCTGGAGGATTTTTGCCTTCCTCTGGAAATACAGCTGGGGTCACTGGAGTGTGTACGGAGGGCAGCTAGTTGTGAATGTTCTGTGTCATGCAGGAGGTTGGACTAGATGATCCCTGAGATCCCCTCCAGCTCTACACTCTATCGTTCTGAAGACACAGGAGTGAGATAGATTCACCAATTACTCACCTGCTGGTGCCTGAAGTGAGGCTAGAGTTTGGATTTATATCTTCCTGCTTTCATCTCTGGGGTAAGGAGACTCAAAGGGTCCTACAAACTCCTTTCCCTCCCCTCCACAAGAAACACCCTGTGAGTTGGGTGGGGCTGCGAGAGCTCTGAAGAACTGTGACTAACCCAGCTGGCATGTATTGGAGTGCACAGGCTAATCTAGTTCCCCAGATAAGCCTCTACAGTTGAAGTGGCAGAGCGGGGAATCAAACCCGGTTCTCCAGATTAGAGCGCACCTGCTCTTAACCACTACACCACCCCACCACTGCTCCAAGGAGACGGAAGTGCCTCCAAAATGGTCTTGGGATGGTGCTAAAATACCAACGCCCTGTTACAGATGCTCTCCATCCCAACTCTGGGAAACGCTCAAGCTGCAAGAGCGGCCGGCCCCCATCCGGGTTGGCAAACATTTTGGAGGAGGCAAACATTTGGAGGAGCAGCAGTGGCGTAGGAGGTTAAGAGCTCGTGTATCTAATCTGGAGGAACCGGGTTTGATTCCCCGCTCTGCCGCCTGAGCTGTGGAGGCTTATCTGGGGGATTCAGGTTAGCCTGTGCACTCCCACACACGCCAGCTGGGTGACCTTGGGCTAGTCACAGCTTCTCGGAGCTCTCTCAGCCCCACACACCTCACAGGGTGTTTGTTGTGAGGGGGGAAGGGCAAGGAGATTGTCAGCCCCTTTGAGTCTCCTGCAGGAGAGAAAGGGGGGGATATAAATCCAAACTCTTCTTCTTCTTCTTCATCCTCCATGAGACCCTTCGACCTGCTTTGGGGCCGAGACGGCCTGGCACCTGGTGGGAAGGTGCGTAATTGAAGGATCTCCGGCCAGGTGGAGGAAAAAGCCCGGCGGAGACCCGGGGCGGCTGGTCCTTTGTATCTGGCTGTTCGAACATCACCTCGCCGGCGTTTAAGCGATGTAAATCCGATCCGGGAATGGCAGGCATCATCAATATCATGGCCCCGGCAGCATTAATCACAGGCTAATTAGCACCAAGAGATCAGGACCCAGACAGAGCTGTTGGCATTTGTGGGTGGAGGCAGGCAGGAAACAGACAGAGGAACCAGGGACGCCATTTGGTTCTGCCTGCCGGGAACAGCTCCTTGGACGCAGTGTGGGGAGAATGGCTCCGGGGCCCACTGGTTGCTGGCAGCCGGCGTGCCCATCTCAGGGACGAAGGCAGGTGCAGGGGAGATGGACGGATCGCAGCGAAAAGCCCTGCCGTGTTATGGCCTGGATCCAGAGGCGCATGCCAAGTTTGGCTGTTGCGTGCTGCAGTTGCCGCGCTGTGTTCGGAGCAACACCAGAGCTGCAACTGCCAGACAGGAACACGCCAAAACGGCTTCCCCACCCCATCCGACCCCATCAAAGTCCACTCTGACTGGCAGCAGCTCCTCGAGATAAGGGGGTGTCGTGGTTAAGAGCAGGTGGATTCTAATGTGGAGAACCAGGTTTGATTCCCCACTCCTCCACCTGTGTTGCAGAGGCTTATCTGGTGAACCGGATGTGTTTCTGCACTGCTGGGTGACCTTGGGCTAGTCCAGGGGTCTGCAACCTGTGGTCCTCCAGATGTTCATGGCCATGCTGGCAGGGGCTGATGGGAATTGTAGTCCATGAACATCTGGAGCCACAGTTCTCTCGGAACTCTCTCAGCCCCACCTGCCCTGGCTGCTGCGCTCCGTTGTGGGGAGAAGAAGGGAAAGGAGCTTGTAGGCCATCTTGAGTCTCCTTACAGGAGAGAAAGGTGGGGTATAAATCCAAACCCTTCTCTTTTCCTTCTTGTAAACCGCTGTGAGGCTCCTTAGAGTAAGGCAGGGAACTAGAGATGGCAAAGTTTGAACCTGGGACTTTCTGCGTGTCGAGGAGACACTCTGCCCTGAGCCACAGGCCCTCCCTGAAGGTGGACATTCGTTCCCCCGTTCATCGAGGAATGGAAAGGAACAAGATCCCACCGGTGTTGTTTGCTGCAGGCCCAGTGAAGGGGGGAATGGAAGGCACCTCTTGAGGATGACCCTGCAGGTAGCAGCAACAACAACAAGGAGAAGGAGGAGAAGGAGAAGGAGAAGAAGAAGAAGAAGAAGAAGAAGAAGAAGAAGAAGAAGGAGAAGGAGAAGGAGAAGAAGAAGGAGAAGAAGAAGAAGAAGAAGAAGAAGAAGAAGAAGAAGAAGAAGAAGAAGAAAGAGGAGGAGGAGGAGGAGTTTGGATTTATACCCCACATTTCCCTCCTGTAAGGAGACTCAAGGTGGCCTACAAACTCCTTTCCCTTCCTCTCCCCAACAACAGACACCTTGTGAGGTAGGCGGGGCTGAGAGAGTTCTGAGAGAACTGAGACTAGCACAAGGTCACCCAGCAGGAATGTAGGAGGGTGGAAGCACATCTGGTTCACCAGATAAGCCTCCGTCACTCAGGTGGAGGAGAGTGGAATCAAAACCCGGTTCTCCAGATTAGAATCCACCTGCTCTTAACCACGACACAACGCTGGGTCTAATAATGTTGACCTGTGAGATATTCCACATGAGGCTCTTCACCCCTTCAGCTGGTGCTTAAGGAACAGGAAGCAGGGCTGGGGGGAGTTCCCTGGTCACCTGCCGACTCCAACTGCATCGACAGGAATCAGTCCACTTTCTGGCACTGTGGCTTTACCTGCAACTGGAATGAAACTCAACGCCTGCATAAAAGCATTGGTTTGTGTCCTTCCCTTGTCGATGTGAGTGCTCCGTCGGTCATCTCCGGCTCTCATTATGTTATTTTGCAATTGTGCGGTATACCAAACATTAACTAGGACCATTTTTGAAACATAATTTTTTTAACGAGGTCTACAATAGAAGGAGGAAAGCCGAAGAGGGATTTGAAGGGGGGAAAGGACGTGGTACCATCCAGCTGCTTTGGTAGAGTTGCAGTCATGAGGGACAGTGAGGGAGAATGGAAGGCAGTTTCAGACATACAGGGCAGTGAGGGAGCATGGCAGAAAGTCCCTGGCAGAAAGGGCAGTGAGGGAGCATGGCAGGGAGCTCCAGGCATACAGGGCAGTGAGGGAGAATGGAAAGCAGTTTCAGACATAAAGGGCAGTGAGGGAGAATGGCAGAAAGTCTCTGGCAGAAAGGGCAGTGAGGGAGCATGGCAGAAAGTCCCTGGCATAAAGGACAGTGAGGGAGCGTGGCAGGGAGCTCCAGGCATACAGGGCAGTGAGGGAGCATGGCAGAAAGTCCCTGGCAGAAAGGGCAGTGAGGGAGCATGGCAGGGAGCTCCAGTCATGAGGGACAGTGAGGGAGAATGGAAAGCAGTTTCAGACCTACAGGGCAGTGAGGGAGAATGGCAGAAAGTCTCTGGCAGAAAGGGCAGTGAGGGAGCATGGCAGGGAGCTCCAGTCATGAGGGACAGTGAGGGAGAATGGAAAGCAGTTTCAGACCTACAGGGCAGTGAGGGAGAATGGCAGAAAGTCTCTGGCAGAAAGGGCAGTGAGGGAGCATGGCAGGGAGTTCCAGTCATGAGGGACAGTGAGGGAGAATGGAAGGCAGTTTCAGACATAAAGGGCAGTGAGGGAGCATGGCAGAAAGTCCCTGGCAGAAAGAGCAGTGAGGGAGCATGGCAGGGAGCTCCAGGCACGAGGGAAAATGAGGGAGAAGAGCAGGCATTTCCAGCGCTGAGGGGCAGTGAGGGCGAATTCCAGAGGGACAAGGAAAGGCTGTGAAATCTTCCCATACTGGGAACAAAGAGCCGCCCCTGCTACTGCCTACCCCGAAGAAAACCTCGCCACACATCCTGCTTCCAAACCATGCCCCTGCCCTTCTTACACAGGAGATACGGGAAGCCTGTTGTGCTGAGAGCCAAGACACACAGATTTCTTCACAGTCTTACGGCTCAACAATCCACTGGAGAGGAGCCCCAAATATTTGTTAATATCTTGTGGACGCAGCTCGGTTTGCTCAGGCGGCCGAGGATTTTAGAATCACCCGAGGAGGGATATCTCCGTTGCTTGCTTTGGTGAGCGTGGCCAGCCATCGTGGTCCTTTTTCCAATAGATTTTGGCTTCTAGGTGTGACCTTTCTGGCACCTGAGGGAGCTGTAGCGATCTTTGTGCAAGATACGTGGTTTCCAGCCTTCCAGTGGAGTCCAGATATCTCCCAGCATTACCCCTGATCTGTAGAAGAAGAAGAGTTTGGGATTCATATCCCCCCTTTCTCTCAAAGGGGCGCAAAGGGGCTCACAATCTCCTTTCCCTTCCCTCCTCACAACAAACACCCTGTGAGGTGGGCGGGGCTGAGAGAGCGCCGAAGAACTGTGACTTGCCCAAGATCACCCAGCTTACGTGTAAAGTCGGAAAGATGCCAATCTGGCTTCCAACAGATAAGTTTCCCTCCCCAGCTCATGGTGCATTTGAGCGAGGAATCAAACCCAGTTCTCCACATTATTTATTTATTTATTTATTTCGATTTATTATACCGCCCCATCCCCGTAGGGGTCTGAGAGTGCACTTGCTCATAACCAGAGGTGGGATCCAGCAGGTTCTCACAGGTTCCCGAGAGAAGGTTACTAATTATTTGTGTGTGCCGAGAGGGGGTTACTAAGTGGTGATTTTGCCACGTGATTTTTGCCTTAGTGACGCCCCTCCTCTCAGCAGTAGAGTGCAGAACTTGAAGCAGTCTAGCAGGAGGTGCACCGGCGTGCATGGCAGCCTGCGCCTGCGTGCATTTTTCCCGCCCAAGGACTGGCGCAGCGGCTGAGTCCTTGCCACAGCCCCGCCCAGGAATGCCCTGCCCCCGGAATGCCCAGCCACGCCCCTGTTGTGCCCCGCCCAGCCCCATTGGCGCTACGCCACAGTTTGAATCCCACCACCATGGGAACCTGTTACTAAAATTTTGGATGCTCATAACCACTACACCACGCTGGCATGGAGCTAGAGGCCAGGCCGCAGGCCCTTGGGAGCAAATGGCTGGTTTGGCGGGTGGGCTCCAGGAATCTCCCAGCCCAGAGTTGGAGGCCCTGAAGAGCTCTTTTGTCCCTGGCCTCGTAGCATCACAAAGGCCTCGGAACCGTGCGCAAAGGCCTCACCAAACAGGGTGAGATTTCTGCAAGGAAGGAGCCGATTGGATTCTGCCGTGTCCTGACCACCGTCTCCACGCCTGCGATGTTCCCCTCTGACCCCCCCCCCCTCCAGCTCCTTCCAATTGGCAATTTCAGGGGCTTTAGGGAAAGAGCGAGCGGCTGGTTTGCTCCCTCAGCAGCCGGCGGCGCCAAGGAGAAAATGAGGCAATAAATAACAGGGGGAGGGGAGTGGATGAGCGCCTGGCACCGCGCTTCGGTAATGCTGAAATATGGCTCCTCTGAGCTCTCGGGCGTCCATCGCTGGGAAAGCGAGGCATCTGCCCGGGCTCGAACGCTGCGAGAGGAAAAAGCAAAGTGGCAGGAAAGCTGAGGGTAAGAAGGGGAGGAATGGCGAGCCATTAACCCCCTCCTGCCCTGAAAGCCTTTGCAGAGGCATTTGGGGCCTAGGCCAGGGGTAGGGAACCTGCGGCTCTCCAGATGTTCAGGAACTACAATTCCCATCAGCCCCTACCAGCATGGCCAATTGGCCATGCTGACAGAGGCTGATGGGAATTGTAGTTCCTGAACATCTGGAGAGCCGCAGGTTCCCCACCCCTGGCCTAGGGGGAGCAAATAGGGTTGCCAACAGCCAGGTGGGAGTTGGAGATCTCCCAGAATTAGCCTGACGACGTTGCAGGAGAGCCCCTGTGGCACTCCAGATGTTATGGAGGTCAGGCCCCACTGCAGCCCCTGCCAGCATGGCCAATTGGCAGGGGCTGATGGGAATTGTAGTCCATGACATCTGGAGTGCCACAGGTTCGCCACCACGGCTCCAGAGGTTAGAGGTCTCTTGGAGAAAATGGCTACTTTGGAGGGTGTGTTGGAGGGCGCGGCATTATACCCAGCTGAGCTTTCACCAATTGTAACCACGCACGAGGCCCCTTCCGCACATGCAGAATAATGCATTCTCAATCCACTTTCGGTGCTCTTTGCAGCTGGGCGGGATAGTAAAATCCGCTTGCCAACCATCATGAAAGTGGATTGAAAGCGAGTTATTCTGCATGTGCGGAAGGGGCCCGAGAGCAGACATACCGTGTTTCCCCGAATATAAGACAGTGTCTTATATTAATTTTTGTTCCCCAAGATGCGCTAGGTCTTATTTTCAGGGGATGTCTTATTTTTCTGTGTTCCGTTCGTCGGGCATGCTTCCAAACAAAAACTTTGCTTCGTCTTACTTTCGGGGGGATGCCTTATATTTCGCACTTCAGCAAAACCTCTACTACGTCTTATTTTTCGGGGATGTCTTATATTCGGCGAAACAGGGTAGGAAGGGCGTTTGGAGCTCAAAGAAAGGTCAAGAGAATTTTAACCACAAGTAGACGCCCCTCAACATTGCCTAGCCATATCCCAGCCGTGAGCGCGGTCTCTTTCAATCTCTTGATGTTTCATAAGCCTGAATGGCTACCATTAGTGGTAGCTCTGCGTAGGCACGATTGATAACCGTTTCGGTTATATTTCACGTTGACGAATTGTATTTTTAGATATCCGGGAAGTTCTCGTGTTGAAAGGAGATTATTAATCAGTTTTGTGTTTTGCCAAGCATGTATACTCATATGCGACAATGAAAACTGCAGTTTAGTAAAATATTTTATTTCTTCTCTATATAAATACGTGGCACACGGGTTCTTGAAGCGGATTTGGTGCAGATCTATTCTTTTATATTTGAACCTACAGGTGGGGACAGAAGGTATCCCAGAATTACAGCTGATCACCAGACTAGAGAGGTCAGTTCCCCTAGAAAAAATGGCTGCTCTGGGAGGCGGGCTCTATGGAATTCTTCCCTCTTGAGTCCCCTCCCCTCCTCAAACCCCGCCCTCTTTAAGCTCCACCCCCAGATCTCCAGGACACACCCCAGTCTAGTGTTTGCAACAATGGGCTTTCTCCCCTCCCTAAATCCCACCCCCTCCTGGCTCCACCCACAAAATCTCCAGGAATTTCCCCGGCAACCCCCGGGGCCAACCTCGCAGGGGTTCTAGCAGGGGAGCGCAGCTATCGTATACCCTTGACCGAAGAACGGTACACTCCTTCTATCTGGGATGGTCGTCCTCTTCCACCGAGCGCGCAGCTTCGGGAGGGACGCACATGGAGCGGTGAGGGAGGTAGGGGACACCCGCCTAGCCAGCCAGATCAGCCGAATCAACCCTGGCGATCAATGGGGTGACAGATGTCGCAGCCAGATCGCCCTCACATCCAACCTCGCAGGGGTGTTTTAAGAAGCCAACCAATTTCTGGGGGATATATCCAAGCACGAGATTGCCAGCTTTTTCACAGGCCCGGCTCCTTTGTATCCTTAAGCAGCAACCTGAAATCCAAATTCTCCTCTGCCGTGGAAGTTCATTGGGCGACTTTGGGTCCCTCTCCCTCTCACATAGCATAACATACCTCACAGGGGGGTTGTGAGAATACGGAGGGGGATGAGAGAATGCAGAAAGCCACTCGGGAGAAAAGTGAGGTGTGAACATTTAAATAAATAAAACAGGCAGAAATGAAGCTTGCGGCAGGTTTCTTTCCTACAGAATTCCCAAGCATGGATAGTAAACATTACATTTCTTTACTCAGCAAGGAATTAAACTGCGGGATTTGCTGCGCAGAAAGGTGGCTTAGAACTGTGTTAAATAAATAAAACGGAGACCAGTAAAAAGCTGGATTAACTGTTTTGCAACTCTGTATTCCCCTGAAGGGCCTTGTGACTGACCCAAGGTCACCTAGCAGGCTTCATGTGGAGGAGTAAGGAACCGAGCCCGGTTCTCCAGATTAGAATCTGCCAGCATGAGAGTCAGCATGGTGGTTAAGAGCAGTGGACTCTAATCTATAGAATGGGGTTTGATTTCCCCCTGTTCCACATGAAGCCTGCTGGCTGATCTTGGGCCAGACATAGTCCTCTCCAAACTCTCTCAGCCTCGCCTTCCCCACAAGGTGCCTGCTGAGGAGGGGAAAGCAATTTTAATTTGCTTTGAAACTCCTTAAAGGTAGAGAAAAATGGGATATAAAAGTCAACTATTCTGCACTGCGATACAGTGGTCAAGAGTGGCGGATCCTGATCTGGGGAACTGGATTTTGTTTCCCCCTCCTGCACATGAAGCCTGCTGGGTGACCTTGGGCCAGTCCCAGTTCTCTCAGCCTATATGGAGGCAAACAGTGACAAACCACCTCCAAATCTCTCTTGCCTTGAAAACCCCACGGGTTTGCCCTGAATCAGCTATGACTTGGTGGAACTGAACAGCACATTGTGGAATTCTCAGGCAGTGGACATAAGGGCATGACCATGAGTGCAGAGACAGCGTGGTGTAGTGGTTAAGAGCAGGTGCACTCTAATCTGGAGAACCGGGTTTGATTCCCTGCTCTGCCGCTTGAGCTGTTGTGGCTTAGTTGTGCACTCCAACACACGCCAGCTGGGTGACCTTGGGCTAGTCACAGTTCTTCGGAGCGCTCTCAGCCCCACCCACCTCCCAGGGTGTTTGTTGTGGTTGGGGGGAAGGGAAAGGAGATTGTAAGCAGCAGTGGCGTAGGAGGTTAAGAGCTCATGTATCTAATCTGGAGGAACTGGGTTTGATTCCCAGCTCTGCCGCCTGAGCTGTGGAGGCTTATCTGGGGAATTCAGATTAGCCTGTACACTCCCACACACGCCAGCTGGGTGACCTTGGGCTAGTCACAGCTTCTTGGAGCTCTCTCAGCCCCACCTACCTCACAGGGTGTTTGTTATGGGGGGGGGGGAGGGCAAGGAGATTCTAAGCCCCTTGAAGAGCCTCCTGCTGACAGAAAGGTGGATATAAATCCAACCCCTTCTAATCTTCTTTGAGTCTCCAAACCCTCCTCCTCCTCCTCCTTTCTTTCTTCTTTCTTCTTCTTCTCTTCTCTTTTCTTTTCTTTTTCTCTCTTCTCTCTTTCTTTTTCTTTTTCTAGGTAGCTTCAAGAGGGGGCCAAACAAACCATAGGGTCTACTCAAATGGCTTCCAGCCATGGTGACAAAAGAGAACCTCCACAGTCAGAGGCAGTCAACCTCTGAACGCCAACACCAGGGCACAGAATCAGAGGAAAGACCTCGCTTTCTAGGCCCAGTTTGGTCGGTCTCCAGGGCAACCAGTTGGCTGCCATGTGAAACAGGACGGCGGGCTCATGGGACCCTGCAGGGCTCTTCTAATGTTCTTTGTTCCCGACACCAGGAACGGGGCCATTAGGAAAGCCGGCAACTACAGAAGACTTGGCCTCTCAACGTCAGAAGGCACAGCGGGCAGGGTGGTCGTGACGCCAAGGAACAAGTTGACCGGTAAAGCGCCCACCAGTTTGATGGGAGGGCGTCCGGCCTGTGCCCGCCGGGGGGGCGTCTTCCATCCTTGCCTCCTCCTGGCACGGCTCCTGGCAGCAGAATCCAACCTTGGCTCATCCCGGAGGGTTCTCACGGCAGCAGAATCACAGTTCTCGGGCAGGAGGCTGGCTCCTTCCAGGTTGCCTGTCGGCGGTGCCAAGAAGGGTTGCCAATTCCTGCAGGTGGCCTGTGACTCCCGCGCTTTTGACAGCAGCTGCAGTTGCAGACGGGGCGAGCGAGAACCTTTGTCTCCGTGCCAGAGGCAATGGCAGGCGTCACCTGTTGATTTGGGCACACCTGAGCGCGCTAGCTTGCTTCCCCTCACAGTGGGATCGTGGGGTCTCAATGAGAATACGATTGCCGTGCAAGTAGCCCTAGATCTGGCTTCCTGCAGGAATCTATGATGACAGTGTTGGGGTGGAGCCATAGGAAGAGTGTTTAGAAAGCGTGGTCAAGCTTCAAAGAGTTGAATTATGGTGAGCTCAGCAAAGGGCTTTCAAGGCAAGGGAGAAGCAGAGGTGGTTTGCCATGGCCTTTCTCTGCAGAGCCTTCCTTGGTGGTCTCCCATCCAAGTGCCAACTAAGGACAACCCACCTCTGCTTCCAAATCTGACAAGTAAGGCTCAAAAACAATAGCTATATTTTGTTTGTTCTCAGAGTCTGCCTTTCTAACCAGACCCAAGGCATTTACAACAACATCACTGGCTAACCCAAACAAAAATAGAAGTCATCCAATTGTATTAGGGGCAGGGTGGTGACAGGCAGGCAAACAGACAGAATGCCTCTTCTTTATATGGATACATTCATAGAGACAGACAGACAGACAGACAGTCAGTCAGTCAGACAGTCAGTCAGTCAGACAGAGGAATGCCTCTTCTTTATATGGATACATTCATAGGAGATGGTGACAGCTCTGTAGCCTGGGTCAGCTGGGTCAGTCAGGATGAGGAATGCCTCTTCTTTATATGGATACATTCATAGAGACAGACAGTCAGTCAGTCAGTCAGACAGAGGAATGCCTCTTCTTTCTATGGATACATTCATAGAGACAGACAGTC
Organism: Sphaerodactylus townsendi; assembly: GCF_021028975.2. NCBI lineage: Eukaryota > Metazoa > Chordata > Lepidosauria > Squamata > Sphaerodactylidae > Sphaerodactylus > Sphaerodactylus townsendi. The sequence continues at coordinate 509,491 of NW_025950407.1, forward strand.
AGTCAGTCAGTCAGTCAGTCAGTCAGACAGAGGAATGCCTCTTCTTTATATGGATACATTCATAGAGACAGACAGTCAGTCAGTCAGTCAGACAGAGGAATGCCTCTTCTTTCTATGGATACATTAATAGAGACAGACAGACAGACAGTCAGACAGACAGATGATAAAGACAGACAGAACAATGCCTCTTCTTTAGTGTCACAGAAAGAAGAATGCCTCTTCTTTAGATGGATGGATGGATGGATGGATGGATGGATGGATGGATGGATGGATGGATGGATGGATGGAGAGAGAGAGAGAGAAAGAGAGAGAGAAGAATGCCTCTTCTTCAGTGTCACAGAAAGAAGAATGCCTCTTCTTTAGATGGGTAGATACACAGATAGCTAGAAGAATACATCTCTCCTTTAGATGACAGTCAGACAGACAGACAGACAGACAGACCAATGCCTCCCTTCTTTAGAGTCACAAATAGAAGAATGCTTCTTCTTTAGGCAGACAGACAAATCTAGTTCACCAAATAGAGTCTCGCTGGGGACATGTGGAGAAGTTTTGTAACCAAACCTGGCTAAGCCCTGTGCTAGGAGTCCCCTGCTGCTTCTAACCCCTAATAGAATGCCACTCCCAAGGTGGACATTCTCTCCAGCCTCTTTGTCCAAAGTTCATGTTCATTTTCGAAAGCACAATCACGCCCACCCACCAGTCTTTCTAAACTTTAAAAAAGCACACCCTCAAATGTATTCTTTTCTTTCAGAAAACATCTTCCAAGGCTTTGAGAGACGGACTTTTGTTTTGCACCTGAAGCAGAGCTCCCTTCTTCCTGGGAAGTAAATCTGCCGGGGAGCTGGCAGCGGGGGTAGATTTTAATGTCAGCACTTGTGGGGGGGGGGGGGGGCGGGGGGCAGAGCTCCACCACTCCACTGCTGACCTGGCCCCTCGGAGGGTTGTGAATCTGTCGCTGGGATGTGTCCGTCCGCCTCCCCCCCCCCTCCCCACTATGGCCCTCTCTAAATTATTCACACCATCGATTCCATTTCTTGCTGCTCCAGCGTCTGGCCTTGCACTTGCGGGGATGTGGGGGCAGAGATCGTAAAACCAGTGAGGGGGCAAGCTTGCTGGTAGGCCCAGAAACCCTGCTGGAGGAAGAGGAGGAAAGAGGTCAACGAGCCCCAGCTGGAAGGCACCTAAAGGGTCATCTAGCCCAACCCCTGCAGCATGCAGGAAATTCACAACTGCCTTCCCTCTGCCACAGCCCCAGTGACCTCTGCTGTATGCCCAGAGGAAGACAAAAGACCTCCAGGATTCCCAGCCAGTCTGGCCTGGAGGAAAATTCCTTCCCGGTCCCAAAGCGGCAATTGGCAGTACCCTGAGCATGTTAGAATCAGAAGAAGAAGAAGAAGGAAGAAGAAGGAAGAAGAAGAAGAAGAAGAGGAGGAGGAGGAGGAGGAGGAGTTTGGATTTATATCCCCCCCTTTTGTCTCCTGTAGGAGATTCAAAGGGGCTGACAATCTCCTTGCCCTTCCCCCCTCACAACAAACACCCCGTGAGGTGGGGGGGGGGCTGAGAGAGCTCTGAGAAGCTGTGACTAGCCCAAGGTCACCCAGCTGGCGTGTGTGGGAGTGCACAGGCTAATCTGAATTCCCCAGATAAGCCTCCACAGCTCAGGCGGCAGAGCTGGGAATCAAACCCGGTTCCTCCAGATTAGATACACGAGCTCTTAACCTCCTATGCCATTGCTGCCAAGAGTGGGAAGAGACCCCAAGGGCCATCCAGTCCAACCCCCTGCAATGCAGGAACACACAAGGGAAAGGAGATTGTAAGCCCCTCTGAGTCTCTTTACAGGAGAGAAAGGAGTATATAAATCCAAACTACTACTCCTCTTCTTCTTCTTCTTCTCCTTCTTCTTCTTCATCATCTCTGTAAATTAACAGTCACTAATACAAAGGACAAGACAATCTCTAAATGCACAGGGCCACTTTTAAATTCAATAGTACCCCAGTCACTGGTGGAAAAAGACCCTCCATGAACACATACCCAGTGGGTAAGTCCAGTATATCGAGACTCAGTAATCCACGTTCTCCAGTCAAGTCGGCAAGCGGCACGAACGCTGTCTCCGGTAAACTTGCATTTTCGATATTCTTTGTCAGTTTTTATACCTAGTCGTGCTGCTTTTTTTAAAAAAAGATTTTTATTTATATCAGAGGTATTCAAACGCATTACAATATAAATTTTTTTTACAGCATATATAATCTCTGTAAATTTCCTTAATATTTCTATTACAGCAACTTCTGACTAGACAGAGAAAAGAAAAAGAAAACAAAAAATAGACAACATTTGTCTAAATATCTCTTAATATTCTTCTTATGAAGTATTTTAATCAAACTACTCAATTTTATTATAATTTATCCGATGTTACAAACCAGTTACATACAAAAGAAAAACCTAACAATATATCATTATTTAAGTCAAGAGAAGGGATAGGATTTCATATATTAATGCATACGACAAGTATTGATAATCTTTTTCTTGTTAGATTAAAAGGTTCCATACCTGCTTGAAACGGTCTAAATAATACTAAAGTATATGTGATAGTTTATCTGTTTCCACAAATATTATTTTAGACAACCAATCTTCCTTTGTGGGAATATATGTCGATTTCCAGTATTGTGCGTAAACCAATTTTGCCACTGTAATCATCTACAAAATTGGCATTTCTTGTCTCTTATCTTTAATATTCTCTATCACATTCAACAAGAAACATTCTGGCCTCAATACTCTTCACTCTGCAAACACCTGCGCTATGACTTGTCAATATGAACACATGGGGCTGCCTTAAACTGAATTAGGCTATTGGTCAATTGAGATCAAAGTTGCCTACTCAGATTGGCCGCTGGTCTCTAGCCTGGTCCTTTTAACTGGAGATGTCGGGAATCGAACTCGGGGCCTTCTGAACACCAAGCAGGTGCTCCGTCAGCCACAGCCCCTCCCTTACAAAGCCAGCGTGGTGTAGTGGTTAATAGCAGTGGGTTATAATCTGGAGCACTGGGTTCGATTTCCTGCTCCTCCACATGAAGCCTGCTGGATGACCTTGGGCCATTCACGGTTCTCTCAGAACTCTCTCAGCCCCACCTCCCTCACAAAGGGTAAAGAGACTCAAAAGGTCTTACAAACTCTCTCAGCCCCACTTCCTCACAAAGGGTAAAGAGACTCAAAGGGTCTTACAAACTCCTTTCCCTTCCCCCCCCCCACAACAAACACCCTGTGAGGTGGGTGGGGCTGAGAGAGCTCGGAAGAACTGTGACTAGCCCAAGGTCACCCAGCTGGAGTGCGTTGGAGTGCACAAGCTAATCTGGTTCCCCAGATAAGCCTCCACAGCTCAGGCGGCAGAGCAGAGAATCAAACCCGGTTCTCCAGATTAGAGCGCACCTGCTCTTAACCACTACCCCACGCCGGCTGGAGTTATTTTGGAGGCAGCCTCTCCCAGGAGAAATCGCCAGCACGCTCTGGAGATTTCGTCCCCTCTGTAGGACAGCCAGGCTCTTCGCTGGCTCCCGTCCCGTTGCTTTTAATAGGCACATCACATGCAGCCATTAGGAGATGATTGAGCTCATCTCCCCGCTATAGAAAGCTTCCGCTGGCAGATTTCTGTGCGGAGAAGTGGCTCTTAAAGGCACAAAAGCAAACCACGCCAACCCCCGTTGCTGGAAACCCTATCCACGCAGGTGCCTCGCCTGGCAGCCCCCCAGCCGCAAGATGCCGTCTTCCTCTCGCATCTTCCCACAGGTGGCGGTTTCATTTGATCACCGCAACAGCGCGCTTGGATAAAACGGGCAGGAGCAGATGTCTCCCCCCGCTTCTAGGCCTCACACGGAAACACAAAGCTGCCTCATACAGAGTCAGATCCTTGGTCCATCTGAGTTAGTAACGCCTACTCTGACTGGCAACCGCTTTGCAGGATCTCGGGCGTAGAATCATCGAGTTGGAAGAGACCGCAAGGGCCATCCAGTCCAACCCCCTGCCATGCAGGAACACACAAGCAAAGCACTCCTGACACATTGAGTATCTCTTTAAAAACCTCCAAAGAAGGAGACTCCACCACACTCCGAGGCAGTGAATTCCGCTGTCGAACAGCCCTGAACATCAGGAAGTTTCTCTTGAGGTTTAGGCGGAATCTCTCTTCCTGCACCTTGAACCCATGACTCCTGGTCCTAGTCTCTGGAGCAGCAGAAAACAAACTTTGTCCCTCTTCAACACGACATCCCTTCAAGCATCTAAACGTGGTTATCATGTCACCCCTAGACCTTTTAGTATTTTGGTCGCCCTCTCTGGGCCCGTTCCATCTTTCCTGACTTGAGGTGCCCAGAACTGTGCATTGAGAACCAGTATTGAATGAAGGCCAAGCTACAGAACATCATCATAAAAGATGGTGCATCTGAGCACGTACAAAGTGCCGTTCCATCACTGCTCAGCAACTGCCGCCAAACCCCATCACATTCTGGGGCTGTGGGGTTAGGAGAGTTTTGACTCGGCCATCCCGATCCATGGAGGTTGGCGAGATCTTTGCTAGAAAACGGGGAGGGCGCTTTTGAGGAGGTGGGAATGAATGGGCTGTCTTCAGAAATGAAACATCCCCAGCTCCCTAAGTCTCTCCTTGTAGGGCAGGAGCAGGGCGTGGACTCCTTGGAGGGCGTGAATTCCAGATCTTTTGCCATTTTGGTGGCGCGCCTCTGGACCCGTTCCAACTTGTCAATGGCTCCTTCCGCACATGCAGAACAATGCACTTTCAAACTGCTTTCAGTGCTCTTTGAAGCTGTGCGGAATAGCTAAATCCACTTGCAAACAGTTGAGAAAGTGGTTTGAAAATGCTTTATTTTGCCTGTGCGGAAGGGGCCAATATCTCTCTTGAATTGCGGTGCCCTGAACTGTACACAATACAGCTCAGGCCGATGTCTTTCACGGCAGGCAGAAGTCTTACTTCTGCTACAGGAGCAGCAGTGGCGTAGGAGGTTAGGAGCTCGTGTATCTAATCTGGAGGAACCGGGTTTGATTCCCAGCTCTGCCGCCTGAGCTGTGGAGGCTTATCTGGGGAATTCAGATTAGCCTGTGCACTCCCACACACGCCAGCTGGGTGACCTTGGGCTAGTCACAGCTTCTCTGAGCTCTCTCAGCCCCACCTACCTCACAGGGTGTTTGTTGTGAGGGGGGAAGGGCAAGGAGATTGTCAGCCCCTTTGAGTCTCCTGCAGGAGAGAAAGGGGGGATATAAATCCAAACTCTTCTTCTTCTTCTTCTACCTGATCTTTTTAGCTGGTTTTGTCAGTGATCGAACCCGGGACTTTATGCGTGCCCAACAGATGCCCAACTCTGAGCTGTAGTTCCTGCTCATCGAGATCCTGGATCTGGAATCCACCGGTCCTCCACCTGTCTGTCAAAGGCAGGCAGATCTTACGGAACAGCCAGGCTGCGAGAGGCCGTTTCGCAACGTTCTCCTTGTATAAACAAACAGCTATCATTAAGGCCTGACGACATCATGATAAAGATGCATTTTCTTGATAGCCAGAGAGAAGGGCGGGGGGGGGGGGGAGAATTATATCTTGGAACAGAAACAACCCTTTCGAAAACAGGCGCCTCCAAAATATATTTTTCAAAGCTGTCAAGTTAATTGTTTAGCAGATAGACGGGCCTTTTCTCGTTTTTTTTTAAAAAATGTTAATTTACTGGCGAGAGGAACTGCACATAATGGATGGCTCTGACCTTTGCCGAGTTCTCTCCTCACCCCCCTCGCCGCTCCAAAAAAATGGATGAAATAAAGAATTTTAAAAGCAGAAATCTGCAACGTTCAGCCCTTGAGAGAGCTCCTAGGAGCACAGAGAGCTGAATTATAGTGAGTCAGACCGCCGATCTGTCTAACTCGGCGTGGCCTACAATCCCGCAGGGTGCCGGGTCGAAGCAGAAAGACAGAGTTCTTCCCCCAACACCTGCTAAACACCTGCGATCCTTTAATTGGAGCTGCCTGCAGGTCTGGCCACTGAGGGCAGAAATCGGGTATCCGCCCTCCAGCCGTGGCGTGGAGATAAGGGTGCCAATCTCAAGGCAAGGCCTGGAGATCTCCCACCTATTATAGCTGGACTCCACATAACACAGATCACTGTAGAAAATGGCCACTCGGACAGGTGGACTCTATGGTATTCTACCCAGCTGAGGCCCCTCCCCAATCTCCACCCTATTCAGGCTCCGCCCCCAACTCTCCAGGGATTTCCGAACCCAAAACTGGCACCTCTATGTGGACAGCACCTAAAATTACAACTGATTTCTGGAAAGCAGAAATAAATTCCCTTGGTTGTTGTAGAGAGTGGACTCTATGCATGGGTGCAGTGAGAGGGGTGAGAGGGGGCTTGCACGCTGGATGCTCCTCCCCCCCCCCCCCGGCACAGAATCTGCCACCCCAGCCTGGCCTCCATACACCTTCCCTGCCAGCCCTCTCTTTCCACTGCCTCAGGTTGCTGCTGAGAGCCAGTGGGGTTTAGTGGTTAAGAGCAGGTGGCCTCTAATCTGGAGAACCAGGTTCGATTTCCCGCTGCTCCACATGAGTGGCAGATTCTTATCTGATGAACTGGGTTTGCTCACCAGATAAGAGTCCCCGGCTCATGGGAAAGGAGTTTGCAAGCCGTCTTGAGTCTCCTTACAGGAGACCAAGGTGGGGTATAAATCCCCTCTTCCTCTGCTGCTGCTGGAGCCGCAGGCCTGCCACTTCCTACAGTGTCTTTCTTTCTTTCTTTCTTTCTTTCTTTCTTTCTTTCTTTCTTTCTTTCTTTCCTGCCATTCTTCCCACAGTGGCTTCCTTCCTTCCTTCCTTCCTTCCTTCCTTCCTTCCTTCCTTCCTTCCTTCCTTCCTTCCTTCCTTCCTTCCTATAGCTTGCTTCTTTCTTTCTTTCTTTTTCTTCATTACTTCTCATAGCTTCCTTCCTTCCTTCCTTCCTTCCTTCCTTCCTTCCTTCCTTCCTTCCTTCCTTCCTTCCTATAGCTTGCTTCTTTCTTACTTACTTTCTTTCTTTCTTTTTCTTCATTACTTCTCATAGCTTCTTTCTTTTCCTTCCTTCCTTCCTTCCTTCCTTCCTTCCTTCCTTCCTTCCTTCCTTCCTTCCTTCTCTTTTTTCTTCGTTATTTCTCGTAGCTTCTTTCTTTCTTTCTTTCTTTCTTTCTTTCTTTTTTTTCTTTTTTTCTCATATCTTTTTTCTTTTTTTTTTCTTACATTCTTCCCATATTTCCCTTTCCTTCCTTTTCCTTCTCCTTCCTTCCTTCCTTCGCCTCCTTCCTTCCTTCCTTCCTTCCTTCCTTCCTTCCTTCCTTCCTTCCTTCCTTCCTTCCTTCCTTCCTTCCTTCCTTCGCCTCCTTCCTTCCTTCCTTCCTTCCTTCCTTCCTTCCTTCCTTCCTTCCTTCCTTCCTTCCTTCCTTCCTTCCTATAGCTTGCTTCTTTCTTTCTTTCTTTTTCTTCATTACTTCTCATAGCTTCCTTCCTTCCTTCCTTCCTTCCTTCCTTCCTTCCTTCCTTCCTTCCTTCCTTCCTTCCTTCCTTCCTTCCTCAGAAGGCTTTGTTTCTTTTCTTAATTTACTTTTCTTTTCTTTTCTTCATTACTTTCATATTTTTCTTTTCTCTCCTTCCTTCCTTCCCTCCCTCCTCCTCCTTCCTTCCTCCTTCCTTCCCCTTCCTTCCTTCTTTTTCTTCTGTTATTTCTCATTTCTTTCTTTCTTTCTTTCTTTCTTTCTTTCTTTCTTTCTTTCTTTCTTTTTCTGCCATTCTTCCCACAGTGGCTTCCTTCCTTCCTTCCTTCCTTCCTTCCTTCCTTCCTTCCTTCCTTTTTTCCTTCTTTTTTTCCTTCTTTTTTTTCTTTCTTTCTTTTTTTTTTTCTTTTTTTCTTTTTTTTTTTCTTTCTTTCTTTCTTTCTTTTCTTCAGCACAACCAGGACTGTTCTTCACCCATCCACCTGTCCCCTGCTGCCCCCCCACTGTGGAGGAGGCAGTGAGGCCAGAGCATGCCATTTTCTGTATCTGCACCCAGGAACTCTACACCATCAGGCCCCATGGAAGCCCCTCCCCTCTCCAACCCCCCCCCTCCCAAGCCCCCCCCCCCTCAAAATGCCCAGCATTCCCCTCTGCAGAACTCACACCGTGGTAACCTCGGACCAATCTCAGCTGAGGACTCAGCCCCAAACAGAATGGCCCCCTTGAGCCCATGGGATTATACCAAATTGAGGTCCCAGCTCTTCCCCAAACCACCTCCTGGCTCCCACCCCAAACTTCAGGAAACCCTAACCCGAGCTGAGGACCCAATGCAGCCCCCCATCCAGCCAGCAGGTGCACCCTAATCCGAGGAGCCGGTTCACCCCCACCTGCCACCTCCTGAGCCAGAGGCTTTATCCAGGAACCATTTGTGCACCCCAACACACACCAGCTGCGGAACTTAGCTTCACCTGTTCTTCGAACCCCTCCCCAGCCTCCCACCTACAGGTGTTGCAGGAGGAGATTGTTAAACCCTTGAGTCTCGACAACCTCCCTCCCTCCTCTTCATCATCATCATTTCTCCCCTCCCCTGCCCAGGCCAGCCAGGAGCTGCACCCAGCCGGCCTCCCTCCCGAGTCACTCCCAGCGCATGAGCCCTCCCTCCCCCCAGGCCGCCGGGTCGGTTAACCGCCCGCACTTCTGATCCGCACTTAATCCCTCCGGTTTGAGGGCTTTATTCATTGTCCCGCCGCCAGTACCAATTGGCGGGGATTACCCACCCGCACAATGATTGCCACCAAAACCGCGTTCTCCCGAGACCCCCCCCCCGCAGGAAAATATATCCCTATTTCCAATTCTTCCACCCCTTTGTTTTATCGTAATCGGTTGCTGGTTTGCAGCACCCCTGTTAATATTACTTAAAACATGGTTTGAAACTCCTTTAATAATAAAAATTGGTGGAAGATAGCCGCTGGCTGAGGGTTTGCACCATCGCAGCAGTGATGAGGCTGTTCTGTCTCTAACTGGAGGAACCGCTGATTCCCCGCCTGTCACTTTTCCGGAGCTGTGGAGGTGCCTTCAATCTTGATTAGCCTGTGCACTCCCATTAACACCGCCAGTTAAGGACCTTGGCTAGTCACCGCTTCTCTCAGCCCCACCCACTCCTGGCAGGTTTGTTGGGAGGATTTGCCTGCCCTTGAGTTCCCTGCAGGATAACCAACTCTTTCTTCTTTCTTCTTTGCACTCCAGGATGAATCCTGGTGTTCAAGGGTCGTGGACGCAGTCGTGAACTCACTATCTGGTAGGTGGTGGATACCTGTGGGAGTCACAGGTGACTTAGGGTGACCTCAGTCATAGATGTCAAACTCGTAGCCAGTGGTGGACCCCAAACATTTTAGTAACAGGTTCCCATGGTGGTGGGATTCAAACTGGAAAAGGTGGTGGGATCTGTAAATGGGCTGGGCTGGGCACCACGGGGCGGCATTCCTGCAGGCCAGGACGCAGCGGCCGGGTCTCCATGGGAACGAGGTGCACGAAGGCAGGCTGCCACGCACACCGGGTGCACCTCCTGCTAGACTGTTTCCAGTTCTAAGTGCTGGGCTATCGCTGAGAGAAGGGGCTGCAACTAAGGCTAAAGTCACATGGCAAATCGCCAATTAGTAACCCTGCACACACAAAGAATTAGTAACCTACTCTCGGGAACCTGTGAGAACCTGCTGGATCCCACCTCTGCTCTCAGCCCTCCAGATGTTATGGACTACAGTTCGGAACGGTAGTCTATAACATCTGGAGGGTCATGAGTTTGACACCTGTGCTAGGTTTCTAAGATGAGATTCTCAGGAAGTGGTTTGTCATTACTGATTTTTTTCCTACTCTTCCAAGCATTACGTAGAGAATAATGGAATTGGACCACTTTCTACAATTGTTGGCAGGATTTTGCTATTCCGCACAGGAAAACCAAGCTTCAAACAGCTGCGAATGTGGATTGAAAGTGCATTATTCTGCATGTGCGGAAGGGGCCTTAAGAGGGTTTGGAGAGGACTGGGACTGGCCGAAGGTCACCCAGCAGGCTCCATGTGAAGGAGCGAGGAATCAAACTTGATTCTCCAGATTAGAGTCCGCCACTCTAAACCACAACCCCCCGCTGACACTCAGATCCGGCAGGAGATCCTTCTTTTTCCATTCCCAAAATTGCAACAGGAACCCTGAATTTCAGTTCCCGCACCTGTTATCAGGGATTTGTAAAAACCAAGAAAGAATTTGCATGTCTCTTGTTCAAATGCCGTGGGGAGCCTAGCACGTAGGTGCTGCTCTGCACAGCCAATATTAACAAACCCAATTAATACTGGCAGGTGTGAATGGGAGAGTGCTAAAATTCTTTCTACGAAACTGTTAATTTCTGAAGACAGTCCATTAATCCACATCTCCTCAAAAGCCCTCTCCCCATTTCAGCCAGCGTGCTGTAGTGGTTAACAGCAGGTGCACTCTCATCTGGAGAACCGGGTTTGATTTCCCCCGCTCTGCCACTTGAGCTGTGGAGGCTTATCTGGGGAACCAGATTAGCCTGTGCACTCCAACACATGCCAGCTGGGTATCCTTGGGCTGGTCACAGTTCTTCCGAGCTCTCTCAGCCCCACCCACCTCACAGGGGGCTTGTCGTGGGGCGGGGGAAGGGAAAGGAGATTGTAAGCCCCTTTGAGTCTCCTTACAGAAGAGAAAGGGGAGAGTATAAATCCAAACTACTGCTCCTCCTCCTCCTCCCTCCCTCCTCCTCCTCCTCCCTCCTCTCTACTACTATTTGGGTGAGCCTAAAAAATAAGACAGTGTCTTATATTAATTTTGCTCCAAAGATGCCAAGTGTCTTATTTTCAGGGATGTCTTATTTTTCTGTGTTCTGTCTGCTGGGCATGTTTCCAACAAACTCTTTGCTACTGGCCTTTTACTTCTTTGGGATGCCTTATATTTTCATAACTCTGTAAAACCTCTAATAAGGTCTGAGTATTTCCAGGATGCCCTATATTCAGGGAAACAGGGTAGGAAGGCAGTGGCTTAGGGAGTTGCAGAGCACGCGGTGCATTCAATCTGAAGGAACTGGTTTGATTCCCAGCTCTGCTAATTTTGAGCTGTGGAGGCTTATCTGGGGGAATTCAGATTAGCCTGTACACTCCCACACACGCCAGCTGGGTGACCTTGGGCTAGTCAACATTGTGAGCTCTCTCAGCCCCACCTACCTCACAGGGTGTATGTTGTGAGGCGGGAAGGGCAAGGAGATTGTAAGCCCCTTTGAGTCTCCTGCAGGAGAGAAAGGGGGGATATAAATCCAAACTCCTCCTCCTCCTCCTCCTCCTCCTCCTCCTCCTCCTCTTCTTCTTCTTCTTCTACTACTACTACTACTACTACTACTACTACTACTACTACTACTACTACTACTACATTGGCCCCTCTGCACAGCATGAATAAAACGACTTGCAGACGTTTGAAAAAAGATCCGTTTTGCCTTTTTTTGTCCACATAGCGTGGACCACTAAAGTGCTAGCAGGGAAAGTGTTTTATTCCCCCCCCCCCTGCACTCTTGTTCAGGTTATCCGCAGTTAGCACCCATTTCCTACCCTCTTCAGGAGGCTCCGTGCTGCTGCCATTTGCAGAATGTCCCCACGGAGTTTGCTTGCAGCCATCCGCATGTCCTTTCGGTGTATAAAGCGCATTAACAAACTGGCCAGACCACGGCCACACAGTTTCCATGTAAAGTTTCATGCTTACCGGTTGAATTCCGAATCATTTTCAAGGTGTGGGTATTGACCTTTAAGGCCTTACGCGGCCTGGGACCCTCGAGTAATTCTCTGACCGGTGATACCCCTTATGTTCCGGCTCGACTTCAGCGATCAGTAGAGGCTAATCTTCTGGAGATCCTTGGCCCCTCAATGACGCTGGTTACTCCACTCGGGCCAGGGTTTTCACGGCTCTGGTAACTGGCCTGGTGGAACACCCTATCACTAGTTATCCACACTCTAAGTGGACCTTTGGAGAATTCCGCAGGGCCTGTAAGACCGTAATTGTTCCACCTGGCCTTCGGAGAGACTAGCTGCTGATCGGGTGCTCTCTGTCTCACTGCCGCTTACAAGGGTCTTTAACATCATTGAGACCCATTGTTCCTTCCTGAGGAGGGTTGTATTTGAATTTGGGTTTATATGTGGGGTCGTGGGCTACTATTTTAGAATGTAACTGTTTTAAATTGTTTGTTTTATATGATGTTTTATATTGTTCACCGCCCGGAACCCTGCTGGGATAGGGCGGTATATTAAATCCAATAATAATAATAATAATAATAATAATAATAATAATAATAATAATAATAATAATAATAATAATAATAAGAGCACATCATCTGCTGCTGTAAGAAAATAGCCCAAACTGACTATCTCGAACGTCACAATAGGCTAGCAGCAATGGTGCACTGGAACCTTTGTGTAAAAGTAACCGCCTGGCCCTGTAGTAAGACCTGGTAATGAAAGCACAAGCCAGAGAAGTCCACAGAAAATGAAGAAGCAAAAATAACCTCTGGGACCTTTAGAATACAGACAGACAGACACCTGGCACACAACACCCCAGACATAATAACAGTGATAGAGAAGAAACATGTTTAATCATCGATGTTGCTGTGCCAGTTGACAGCAGGGTAGAGGACAAAGAGCTGGAAAAGATCACAAAATACAAGGACCTACAAATTGAAGTTGAACGATTGTGGCAAAAAAAGAACAACAGTAATCCCACTAGTAGTCGGTGCTCTAGGAGGAATCCCAAGAAATCTTGAAAAACATCTGGAAAGCCTAAACTTGGACAGAACATCAGTCCACATGCTGCAGAAAGCAGCACTTCTAGGAACTGCACATATTCTACGCAAATACCTCTAATATCCTAGGTCCTTGGGAAGGACTCGATATTCAGAGATGAATTCCAGACACTTGTGCTGTGTTGTTATGTATAATAATAATAATAATAATAATAATAATAATAAAAGCAGGGGCGTACTGCCCAGGGGGACGTATGGGATCAAATGTCCCTGGGCTGCGGCCATTTAGTCACGATGGGGGGAGGAAAATCGCCCCCACACCTCTCCTCCTTCCCCCTGGGTCCATACACTTTCAAGACCTGGCGCAAAAGAAGTTTGTTGATCGTGGTGGGGGAGGGCGACCACCCATGCGGCGGGTGGAAAACTCCCATTTTGCACTGGGCTAGATTTTCCCTAGAAAGAGGGAGAGAGCTATGAATTGCTATCCGTGCTATTCTGTGGCGGACATGACAGTGTTGTGGGTCTGGCTGTTGTGGGTTTTCCGGGCTGTGTGGCCGTGGTCTGGCTTTTTGAGCTCCTGATGTTTCTCCTGCATCTATAGCTGCCCTCTAAAGAAGCCCGCCATAGATGCAGGTGAACACTAGGAGCTAAATCTACCAGACCGTGGCCACGCCCTTTTGAAAACCCACAACAGCCTATTAATTCTGGCCGCTAAAAGCCTTCGACGAGACAGTGTTCTGGGGACTTCTGAAGCCAGAGACGCCAAGCGCCAGCCTTTGAGTTTTTTCTTCCAGAAGAAGGAATTCCTTTCCGGCTTCTCCGGCCCAGTAAACCTGGCTGTTCTACGTCTCCAGCCTTCCAGCCAGGTCCTTTGAACGCTGCTCTTGCCTGTTTCTTCCTCTGGGCCATGTTTGACCTTATCTTCCATTCCGCTTCGTATTCCTGTTTGCGGTTGGTCAAGGGGAGAGATCGCCGCCATTGAGGGAGGCAGCCAAAACATGCCGGGGGGGCGTGAAGACTCCGTTAGAAATGCAGGCCAGGAGATGCCCGAGCGAAAAGACCGGATCCGGGCGCCTGCGTCTGCTTAAGAACAGTCCAAGCTGATGAAGTGGATGAGTTTGAATCAATTAACCGACCCGTTGAAATCTTTTGTAGGTTTGCAGCGGAGCGTTTCAAAAATCATTCGGCAAAGAAAGAGCAAGCTCTAGCACAGACCTGGGCATTATACGGCCCGCGGGCCACATCCGGCCCGCCGGATGACCCTGACGGGCCCCCCTGCCGTGCTGGGGAGCGAGGCACCTTTGAAAGCCCCTCAGAAGCCGGTCGCCTTGGCTGCCGGCTTCTGCAGGGCTTTCAAAAGCGCCTTTTGGCCCGGCCCTCCACAATATTTTCTGTTTCTTATGCGGCCCCATGGAAAAAATAATTGCCCACCCCTGCTCTAGCAGAAAGAGAAGAGGAGAAACATTTTTTTTTTCAAAAAAATGAAATTGTATGTTTTGTGTCACGCTGGGCTCCGTTTTAGAAGAGGCGTTCCTCCTAGTGGGAGAAAGAAAAGGGAATTCCTCATCCTGCGAGCAGCTGAGGCATAGTGGTTAAAAGGAGGCGCACTCTAATCTGGAGGACTGGGTTTGATTCCCCGCTCTGCCGCTTGAGCTGCGGAGGTTTATCTGGTGAACCACATTAGCTCATGCACTCCAACACACGCCAGCTGGGTGACCTTGGGCTAGTCGCAGCTTTTTCAGAGCTCTCTCAGCCCCGCCTACCTCACAGGGTGTTTGTTGAAGGGAGAGGAAGGGGAAGGAGCTTGTAAGTCACATTACAGGAGAGAAAGGGGAGGGATATAAATCCAAACTCCTCTTCTCTTCCTGCAGAAGAGACATACATAGTAGGCATCCCAATCAGTGGCGTAGCTACAATGGGGACATCCGGGGACATTTGTCCCAGGCGGCACCATTGTAGGTCACGTGGGGGCGCAAAATGGCCCCCCTGCCGGGCCAGGCATGAGTGCCTCAGAGGCCCAGACTACACACAGGCCCGCTGGCTCTATACGTGAATAAAGGTTGTTTTTTTAGCAGGCGCAGGGGGTACTTCCTCGCAGGGGGCGTGGCGGAAAGGCCTGGGAGCCATTTTGTCCTCGGCTCTGGTTCCCCTCCCTACGCCTCTGATCCCAATGAAGCAATGCACAGGTCTCTCTTGGTATGTTCCTGTGTAAATCAGTGAAGATTTTAACAGACTGTTGGTAGATTTGGCTAATGATCTTCAACGATTCTTTGGGGGGGGGGGGAAACCCCTGCAGATAACAAACTCCTCTGAAGAAATCTTTTGGGTGGAGCACGCAGCGAATTCGAACGGAAATTTTTTCACCTACCGCGTCCCGCTGGCCTTCATTTTCATCTAACGGGTTAGAACAGGGGTCCCCGGCTTTTTGAGCCTGCAGGAACCTTTGGAATTCTGATGTGGTGTGGTAGACTCAGCCGCAAAATGGCTGAAATGAAATAGGTGCCGCAGGAGGCGGAGCCAGCCACCAAATGATTGCTGTAGCTTTAACTCGGATGGGATTCCGCACAGCGTATGTATAACGGGTTCCAGTCCTGATAAAGGAACCAGTTTTCCTTTCTCCCGTTTACATGAGTGCGCTTCACCTGTTCAGGCAACAGTTGGAGCCCATGGAAACAATTCCGGGTTGCTTTCGAGCCTTCGCACAGAGATGCTCCTCTTTTTTTTAAATTTCCAGCAACACGTCCGTAGCTGTGCAGGCGTAGCGAATCGAACCCTTGCAGCTGTGCCGATCAACTGCACCTGTGTAACTGCGCATGTGCAACACACAAAAGAAAAAAAGAGAGAAAAGGGGACTTTCTTGCAATGGCCACAGTTCTCTCTCAGAACTCTCTCAGCCCCACCTGCCTCACACGGTACCTGTTGTGGGGAGAGGAAGGGAAAGGAGCTTGTAAGCCACCTTGAGCCTCCTTACAGGAGAGAAAGGTGGGGTATAAAATCCAAACTCCTCTTCTTCACCTTGGAGGTTGTCAGCCCTAGTTACAAGACGCTATTAATTGAAGTCCCATTTAACTAATTATTAATTATGTGCTGTTGTGTCACAATTTACACTCGGTTAGGCTAGGACCATGCAGTTTTCATGGCAAGAGGCGGGCAGAAATTATTGGCCGCTGCCTGCGTATCTCTTTTGCCCTGGACTTCTTTGGTGGTCTCCCACCCAAGAACTAACCGTCGCCGACCCTACTTAGTTCTAAGCTCTGGTGAGATGGGGTAAATCTGGGGCTTGGAGGCTGCTTAACGCATGAACTGGTCTGTTCCTCCTTTTGAGCCATCCACTCACCTTGTAGCAGGGAGTTCCACGAGACTTCGGAATTATCCTGATAATTCTCAACTCTCCTGGTCAGGTTCTCTTCGGACTCACCACCGTTATGAGTTTCAACTCAGATGGAACCGCATTGTGGAGGTGGGCGGGGGGGGAGCCAGGCACAAAGAGTTCCAAATCTCAGGCTGGGGGGCGGGAAGGTGAATTTCTGCTGAGTGCATTTCCTCCCCCGACCGTTTCCCGCATCTAATGTAGCAGACTTTTGCCTACCAAAGCATGCGCCGCAATAAACCAGGCCGGGTCTAAAGCTCCAATATGATTTTTGTCTCCCCCTTGGGGGCAATGAAAGGGGTTTAGCATGCTAGTGGCGAGCCCCACGGCTGGATTGGCTGCGGACGCTGCGGACAGCTCTGCACGCCCAGCCTGGCAGAGAAGAATTACTGTCCATCAGGCTTAGCGGGAGACAGGAGATAAAAGTGGGGCGGGGAGGTTGTGATCTGGAACGCATTCGGGAAGCGGCCCCTCAGGAGCATCAATCGCCGAGGGTTTATGGGCTCGGATGTCAGAAAATCGGCAACCTCTTTGGTACTCCCAGGGGCCGGGAATCGACTGGCCAGGAATAGCAGGCCCAAATTGAGCTGGCCTCGAAATGAGAGACTCGCCCTGCGAAGAGTTCTGCACATTCTGTTCAAAAGCGCAACTTTATGGTTGCCGTCTCCGGGTTTGGAAGCTCCCAGAGATTTAGAGATAGAGGATTGGGAGGGATTTGATGCGATAAAGGCCCCTCCTAAGCAAGGGCGTAGCTAGGGGAAATGGAGCAAACTCTGAGTTTTCTGCCCCCCCCCATGGGCCCCTGCACACACACACAAACACACCTGTGCCTCACTTACCTTAGCTGGCGACGAGGCTTGGTGGGGCCTAACAGGGACATGTGCAGTTGTCTCCATCGGCCCTGGTGGGTGGGGCCTGGTGGGGCTGGACAGGGGTGCCTCCGCTGGCCTGGCAGGGCGAGGGGGAAGGAGAAGGGGTGTGGGGGCAATTTTCTGCCCTCATGTGACCCCAACGGTGACTGCCTGGGGTGCCTATCCCCACCTGTCCCATGGAAGCTACGCCATTGCTCCTTCATTTCTGTTTTGTCAGGAGGAACACATAGTTAGCCCGGAGATCAGTTGCAATTCTGGGAGAATTCTCACCCCCACACGGATTTATGTCAATTACAGAGTCCAGCTGGAAAGCTGACGACCTCCGTTCCTTCCATGGCAGGTGGAGGGGCTGTCGATCAGTGACAGGGCATCATCCCTGACACACAGAAAGTCCCAGGTTCGATACCCACCATCGCCAGTTAAAATCACCAGGTGATGTGAAAGGCCTCTTCTTGTGCAAGACCACAGAGACAAACTGCGGGTCAGAGGTGAACCTAGGTCATTGGTGCATTTGTGGTCTGCTCGTTGTGAGTGTACATTCCTCCCAGGTCACGTTCTTGATCGTACACACATTTTTTCCCTTTCCCAAACTCACTGTGCCGTAGATCAGAGAAGTCCCACGCTTTTGTGATGGTGGGGAAAGTGTGACTTTCCCCCTGCCTGCGCAGGGGAAGTGAAGCGGAGCAGTATGCATTTGGCTTACTCTGGGTTTTCCATCCTCCTTGCCTTCTCCTGCCCACACTGGAGCAGTTCTGTTCACTTCCTTTATTGGCATTTCTCGCAGATCGATTGAGCTTCTGCTTTTTGTTTTATTTTTTTTAAATAACATCAGTCTACTGCAGGAGAGATAAATCATTACGGTGACTTGTAAAAAAGAAAAAAAGTGGTGAACAACGTCCCGACCCGACCTGGAAGCAGAGTGTAGGCAAAATGGCCGCCAGGGGCGTAACGAGGCAAACTGTAGCCCTGGGCAAAACCTGAGTTGGATCCCCCCCCCCATGGGTGGGCACTCCACCACAACCAAATTTCTTTTGCACCAGGACATTGGTGCATGCAGGGGGTGCATTTTTAGACATATCAGCACCAAAATTTCAGTGTATCATCAGGAGACTGTCATGCTACCCTCAAAAGGGGTGCCTCATCCCCCATTCTTTGCTAAGGAGATGGGGGCTACCCTTTTGAGGGTCCATAACTTTGGACCCCCTGAACCAAACTGCACCAAACCTTGGGGGTGCCATCATGACAGTCTCCAGATGATTCCCTGAGATTTTGGTGCTGATACATCCAAGAATGCTCTCCCTGCAAGAACATCCCGAAATTTGCCCAAGAATCTTTGTTCTGCATTGAGTTTTCTGCTTTGATGTCAATGGGGGTTGCAGGCTGGGGGGGGGCACATTTCTGAAGGCACAATCTCAAAACTTTCAGGGTCTCATCAGGAGACTGTCCTAATGATACCCCCCAGGTTTGGTGCAGTTTGGTTCAGGGAGGCCAAAATTATGGACCCTCAAAACTGTAGCCCCCATCTTCTATTAGCTCCCATTGGGAACAATGGGGGATAGGGGCACCCCCTTTGGGAGTCCATAACTTTGGACTCCCTGAACCAAACCTCACCAAACTTGGGGGGTAGCATAAGGACAGTCTCCTGATGATACGCTGATATTTCGGTGCCACTAGCATAAAAACTGCGCCCCCTGCAGGCCAAAAATGGAAAACCACTAAAAATACCCAAAAACGAACCCAGCATTTTGATGCCCCCCACAGGGTGATGCCCTGGGCAGCTGCCCACCTTGCCCAATGGGCATTACGCCAGTGATGGCGGCTGGGTTCAGAGGGATCCACAGGCATTTCCTCGCAGTTAAACTGAAAAATGCAGGGAGATCCCACTGTGGAGCAAACAGTCTCTGAGTGTCAGGTCTTTAGACTGAAGTCAATAAGCGGACTCTGGATGCCGGACCAGAAATCTTTATTGATAACAGCTAGTGCCTGGCTTTCAGAAAGCTGGTTCTGCCGATCTGCGGAAACACATTTGCCTTTATCCCCTTGGAATTCTGGCCATAAATCCACTCCCCCCCCTCCAAGTTTCCCATGGACTGTGAGAATAATACAGCGGAAGAAAAGATGTTTGGGAGATGAGCATCTCAAGTCCAGCGCAGTGATAGTTCTCAGCCACCTGCCACCCCCTCCCGCCGGGAAGGCGCCAGGGTCGTTCCTACTTGTCTACAGTTGCAAGCATCAAAGGAAAACGAAAGCAACGGGAAAGATCCATTGACATAGCAGGTCCATTAACATAACGTAATCCCCCCATCCAGGTGTGAACCTCCAGACCGTTCCTTTGCCTCTTTGATGGCGGGACATGGGGGGTAAGCATTGAATGCATGGAACGCGGGCTCCTGAGAGATAGATTGCCCCGCTTGGGGCTTGGGAGGAGATTCTCCATACTGTCCCTGGTCTATAGAAAATGATTGCTTTGGAGTTTGCACTGTAATCTATGGCATTATTATTGAGGTCTGTTCACACCCTAAACTCCTGTCCCCCCAAACCTCTAACCCCAAAACTCGCAGAAGATCCCAACCCTGAGTTGGCAACCTAGGACAGATCAGTTGCAGGAATTCCTACAATTCCTGCCTCAATGGTAGGAGCAGCAGTGGCGTAGGAGGTTAAGAGCTTGTGTATCTAATCTGGAGGAACTGGGTTTGATTCCCCGCTCTGCCGCCTGAGCTGTGGAGGCTTCTCTGGGGAATTCAGGTTAGCCTGTGCACTCCCACACACGCCAGCTGGGTAACCTTGGGCTAGTCACAGCTTCTCGGAGCTCTCTCAGCCCCACCTACCTCACAGGGTGTTTGTTGTGAGGGGGGAAGGGCAAGGAGATTGTCAGCCCCTTTGAGTCTCCTGCAGGAGAGAAAGGGGGGGATATAAATCCAAACTCTTCTTCTTCTTGTTCTCTTCTTGTTTCCACAGGTCGTCTTAAGCTACCTCCTGGTTTAACCTGGGCCTGATGGGTTTTTGTGTGGTCCTGTAGCCTGTGGCATTTTAGTAGAGCTGCCAGGCAGAGGCGTAGGGAGGGAAAATGGCGCCCGGGTCAACAGCTGCTCCGGACGTGCTCCTGCTCTCTCAGCCCCACCTACCTCACAAGGTGTCCGTTGTGGGGAGATGAAGGGAAAGGAGCTTGTAGGCCACCTTGAGTCTCCTTACAGGAAAGGGGGGATATAAATCCAAACTACTACTACTACTACTACTACTACTACTACTACTACTACTACTACTACTACCACCACCACCACCACCACCACCACCACTACTACTACTACTACTACTACTACTACTACTACTACTACTACTACTCCTTCCCTCTTCTTTTCTCCTCAGGATCCACCCCCAAACAACAACAACAACAACAACAACAACAACAACAACTACTACTACTGCCCTTTAAAAAAAAAAAAAAACTGCTACTGCTACTACTGCTAGCTACTGCTACTACTGCTGCCCCTACTACTACGTTCTACTGCTCTTCTTTTCTCAGGATCCACCCCCTCAAACAACAACAACAACAACAACAACAACAACAAACAACAACAACTTAGCAGCAGGCAACAACAGCTGCGCTGCTACATGTACCAGCTACGCTGTTGTTCCTTCTTCTATTTCTTCTTCTTTTGCTCCATAAGCCTCTCCTCCAACCTGCTAGTTTGGGGCCCCTGTGCAAGCATCCATCTTCCCTCAGCGGGTGACATGTCAAAGGCCGCGTTGCCACCGTGACATGAGGTCATATCCCCCCCACTGGCTGGCATTTCGGAATTTTCTTTTTCCTGCTGGGACCAGTCAAGCCGAGCGCTGGAACCTGCGCCCAAAATGGGTCCGGGCCTGTACGGAGGCTGTCGTATCATGTGAACGTCGCCTGCACAATGACCCCGTCCCGCCAGAAAGCACGAAAGGCTGCCAGATCTGCTAATTGTGGGTTAATTTGGCATGATAGTTAAACGAAGGGGATTTTCCTTTCTTGTTAATTACAGGGAGTCAGACCTTTGGTCTGTCTGGCTCAGTCTTTTCCGCTGGGATCAACTGTCAGGGGTCTCTGGGAGAGAAAGTTCTTCCCTGCTGCCCAATATTGTTCTCAGCAGAGATCGAACCCGGGGCCCTCAACACATTCTCTGAGCCACAAGCCGTCCTCAGGACGTCTGAGGGCTTGAAACTGTCTTAAGAAGAAGAGTCTGGATTTATACCCCGCCTTTCTCTCCTGGAAGAAGAACATAAGAACATAAGAACTAGCCTGCTGGATCAGACCAGAGTCCATCTAGTCCAGCATTCTGCTACTCACAGTGGCCCACCAGGAGCCTTTGGGAGCTCACATGCAGGAGGCGAAAGCAATGGCCTTCTGCTGCTGCTGCTGCTGCTCCTGAGCACCTGGTCTGCTAAGGCATTTGCAATCTGAGATCAAGGAGGATCAAGATTGGTAGCCATAGATTGACTTCTCCTCCATAAATCTGTCCAAACCCCTTTTAAAGCTATCCAGGTTAGTGGCCATCACCACCTCCCGTGGCAGCATATTCCAAACACCAATCACACGTTGCGTGAAGAAATTTTCCCTTTTATTAGTCCTAATTCTTCCCCCCAGCATTTTCAGTGTATGCCCCCTGGTTCTAGTATTGTGAGACAAATTTCTCTCCATCGACATTTTCTACCCCATGCCTAATTTTAGAGACTTCAATCCCATCCCCCCTCAGACGTCTCCTCTCCAAACTAAAGAGTCCCAATCGCTGCAGCCTCTCCTCATAAGGAAGGTGCTCCAGTCCCTCAATCATCCTCGTTGCCCTTCTCTGCACTTTTTCTATCTCTTCGATATCCTTTTTGAGATGTGGCGACCAGAACCGAACACAGGACTCCAAGTGCGGGACCAGTCAAGCAGGGGCTGATGGGAATTGCAGTCCATGAACATCTGCAGAGCCGCTGGTTGCAGACCCCTAGCCCAGTTCTCTTCAAACTTTCTCAGCCCCACCCACCTCACAAGGTGTCTGTTGTGCGGAGGGGAAGGGAAAGGAGCTTGTCAGCCACCTTGAGTCTCCTTACAGGAGAGGAAGGTGGGATATAAATCAAAACAAATCCTCCTGCTTCTCTCCCAGGGTCCACCTCCAAATTTTCAGGAATTTCCTAACCCGGAGCTGGCAACCTACAATCTCTCCCCCGCCCCCCCACACACACACACCAGCATCGGCTGTCTGCCTTCAGTGGCAAGGATTGAACCCAGAACCCAACTGAGTGGAAAACAGCTGCTGGGACCTAGCAGAGGTGGCGCCTGAAGATCCCCCACTATTGCAACCGATCTTCAGACAATCAAGATCCGTTCCCTGGAGAAAACAGCTGCTTTGGGACGGGGGGCGGGGCGGGGGGGGGGATTGTGTGGCATTATATTTTATTTATGTATTTCTTGTTTAGTTTTCTATACCACCCTATCCCCGGAGGATGCTAAGGGAGCAGCAGTGGCGTAGCGGCTAAGAGCTGGTGCATTCTGATCTGGAGGAACCGGGTTTGATTCCCAGCTCGGCCACTTGAGCTGAGGAGGTTTATCTGGTGAACCAGATTAGCTTGTGCACTCCCACACACGCCAGCTGGGTGACCTGGGGCTAGTCACAGCTTCTCGGAGCTCTCTCAGCCCCACCTACCTCACAGGGTGTTTGTTGTGAGGGGGGAAGGGCAAGGAGATTGTCAGCCCCTTTGAGTCTCCTACAGGAGAGAAAGGGGGGGATATAAATCCAAACTCTTCCTCCTCCTCCTCCTCCTCCTCCTCCTCCTCCTCCTCCTCCTTCTTTTCTTCTCCTCAGGGTCCACGACTTCTTCTTCTTCTTCTTCTTCTTCTTCTTCTTCTTCTTCTTCTTCTTCTTCTTCTTCTTCTTCTTCTTCTTCTTCTTCTTCTCCTTCTTCTTCTCCTTCTCCTTCTCCTTCTCCTTCTCCTTCTCCTTCTCCTTCTCCTCCTCCTCCTCCTCCTCCTCCTCCTCCTCCTTCTTCTTCTTCTTCTTTTTCTTTTTCTTTTTCTTCTTCTTCTTCTTCCCAGCCGAGAGCTGGCGACGCTAGGCCTGCCCTCAGGGGCTCCAGAGTGTCTTGCTAGTGGCGGTGAGACACAGTGAGAAAAACTGTTGTGCAACTTGACAAGGAAAAATGGCCTTTCTGTCCCGGCCTGTCTCACACTGCCGCATCCATCACACCCTCCTAGCTGCAGTGACGGACCAAGGATTACTTCATCCCTCCTCTGGCGCCGCGCTCCCCCCCTTCTCCCACGACACGTACGGCTGGCGGCGCCCCTGCCCTTCACCTCCAAGGGAGACGGCTGGGCCCCCAAGAGTCCGAGGACCCGTCCCCCGCCCAGGCCTGCCTAAGCCCCGTGTCCGCCGGGGTCGCCCGTCCCCTCGCCCGCGTCCGTGGGCCTCTTGTCCGGCTGCCACTTCCCATCACGCGCCCTGTCGGCCGGAGAAAAGCCCCCGACACGCGGCATTGAGCGCCCGACAATGGGGGCTGTTCCGGGGCCGTGGGCAAAGCGCCTCAGGGGGCCGGCGGAAAATGCGCCTCGACAACCGTGCCCAGACTTATGCCAATGCCAAGGTGGGGGTCGCTGGGCCTGAGAAAAGGTTGAACAGGAGGCCGGAGGGTGAAGCTATGGCTGGGGGGGTGGGAACGACAGCAACAGCACCCCGAACCGAGGGACACGCATTAAGCGGCCACGGGAGTCGGTCCCTCAAAGTCAGTATTGTGTACTCCGACTGGCAGCGGCTCTCCAGGGCCTCAAGCCAAGGTCTTTCATGTCACCCACTGACTGTTTCTTTTCAAGTGGAGATGGCGGGCATTGAACCTGGAAAGCCGAGAGGCTTTTCTACTGAGCCGCAGCCCCTCCCCCAACAATCACAACCTCTGCTATTTATTTTTATTACATTACACAACATTACAATAAAATATTCCTGACGCACTTGCACAAAAAGTACATTCTCTGACAATCTGTGCATGCAGCGTGGCGTCGTGGTTAAGAGCAGGTGGATTCTAATCTGGAGAGCCGGGTTTGATTCCCCACTCCTCCACCTGAGTGGCGGAGGCTTATCTGGTGAACCAGATGTGCTTCCGCACTTCTACGTTCCTGCTGGGCGACCTTGGGTCAATCACAGTTATCTCAGAACTCTCTCAGTCCCACCTACCTCACCAGGTGTCTGTTGTGGAGAGAAGAAGGGAAAGGAGTTTGCAAGCCACCTTACAGGAGAGAAAGGTGGGGTATGAATCCAAACTCCTCCTCCTCCTCCTTCCATTTAGACCTCACATTGTGCCAATTGGCCTTCCCAGCAGAGGTTGATGGGAATTGTAGTCCATGAACATCTGAATTGCCAGAGATGGACACCTGTGGTCTAGAGCACAGGTGTCAAACTCACGGCCCTCCAGATGTTCATGAACTACAATTCCCATCAGCCCTTGCCAGTATAGCCAATGCTCATGTTGGGAGGGACTGATGGGAAATGTAATTCATGAACATCTGGAGGGCCGCAAGTTTGACACCCCTGGGCTAGTCACAGTTCTCTCAGGACTCTCTCATCCCCACCTGCCTCACAAGGTGTCTGTTGTGGGGAGAGGAAGGGAAAGGAGCTTGTAGGCCACCTTGAGTCTCCTTACAGGACTGAAAGGTGGGATATAAATCCATACTCTTCCTCCTCCTCCTCCTCCTCCTCCTCCTCTTCCTCCTCCTCCTCCTCCTCCTCCTCCTCCTCCTCCTCCTCCTCCTCCTCCTTCAGTCTTGGTCTCTCGGCTTTTCTTGAGCATATCATGGAGGGATGGTCTGATCTCTCAGGACAGAGTCTGCCTCTGCAAGGGCGTAACTAGGGTGGGGTTAGCTAGGGCTTGTGCCCCAGGTGCTGCTTGAAGGGGGGCACCAAGCAGCCCAGAGCGCCCCGCCCACACACACACACAAGCCCTGCTCCTCCACCATCAAACAGCACCCTACCCCAAACCCTATGTGGAGTTCAGGAGCAGGAGCACAATTCAAGGCTGAGCTCTGCAAGTTTAAAGCTGGGCCTGGCCAAGCAGACTTCAGAGACGAAGAAGAAGAAGAAGAAGAAGAAGAAGAAGAAGAAGAAGAAGAAGAAGAAGAGAAAGAGGGAGGGAGGGAGGGAGGGAGAAGGAAGGAAGGAAGGGAGGGAGGAGGGAGGAATATATCCCCCCTTTCTCTCCTGTAAGGAGACTCAAGGTGGCTTACAAGCTCCTTTCCCTTCCTCTCCCGCGATCACCCAGCAGGAACATAGGAGTGCGGAAACAAATCTGGTTCACCAGATAAGCCTCAGCCCCTCAGGTGGAGGGGTGGGGGAATCAAGCCCGGTTCTCCAGTACACCACGCTGGCTCTCAGAGCATAAAGCTGGACCCAGACAGGACAGAGTGTGTGCAGTCAAGACTGGGCTCAGCCCGGGTGGCTTCAGAGGTGAAGCCTGTAATTCAAAGTTAGACACAGCAAACCCCAACCCTGTAACTGCAGCCCACCCACCCCCATCCACCACACCATGTGTAGTTTTGGGGGTGCACCTCAAAGCTTACCCTGAGTGCCGTCTTTTACACATATGCCCCTGTGCCTCTGCCCCCCCCCTCCCGGATACAGATAAGCTGAAGAACCCCCTTGCTGGGTTGAACCAAAAATGTCTCCAACCCGGTACCAGGAAACAAGGACTGTAGGAAACCCACAAGCGTGGCCTTTATTTATTTGTTTTGCTTGTTTGCTCAATTTACGAGACGCCCTTCCCCAAATGAGCTCAGGGCACCGCACAACATCGCACAGCATAATAAATTCAGTAAGATCTCATAAAAGTTCCCACATTTCAGCAGGGCTGCATCATAAAACCATTTCAGGGGAAAGGAAATAAAAACCATATCTGCTGCCCTATGCAAACCGGTCTAAAAAAAGGAAGGACTGAGAAAAGAGAAAGGGAAAGTAGGGAAGTGAGGAGGAGGAGGAGGAGGAGGAGGAGGAGGAGGAGGAGGAGGAGGAGGAGGAGGAGAAAAAGGAGGAGGAGAAAAAGGAGGAGGAGGAGGAGGAGGAGGAGGAGGAGGGGGAGGAAGAAGAAGAAGAAGAAGAAGAAGAAGAAGAAGAAGAAGAAGAAGAAGAAGAAGAAGAAGAAGAAGAAGAAGAAGAAGAAGAAGAAGAAGAAGAAGAAGAGGAGGAAGGAGGAGGAGGAGGAGGAGGAGTTTGGATTTATTTTTATTTATTTTATTTATTTGTTACATTTATATACCGCCCTCCCCGAATGCTCAGCAAGAATAAAAGTTTAAAACATCGTATATATAGTTTAATTAAAATACATAAAATACTAAACTATAGATGGCTTCAGCTATTCTATTCCCCTTATATCCCCTCTTGCTCTCCTGTAAGGAGACTCAAAGGGGCTTACAATCTCCTTTCCCTTCCCCCCCCCCCCCACAACAAACACCCTGTGAGATGGGTGGGGCTGAGAGAGCTCCGAAGAACTGCAGGGTTGGCCCGAGATCACCTTGCTGGCATATGTTGGAGTGCACAAGCTCAATCCAAGTTCTGAGACAGCTTTCCCACAGCTCAAGTGGCAGAGCGGGGAATCAAACCCGGTTCTCCAGATCAGAGCGCACCTGCTCTTAATCACTACACCACGCTGGCTCCCATAAGCTTTTTAACACCCGGCAGCTGATATTCAGAGGCGCCTGATATTCAGAGGTAGACTGTCTTTATATATGGAGGCTCCACCGCATGGAGCAATGATGGAAGAGCCTGTGAGTCTTTCTGCTCTCCGCTTCCTGCTCCCAGGTTACCTAAGGTAGCGGCTTTTGCTCGTGGTATCGTGAAGGACTCTCTGCTTTCGTTCTTAGGCACGATGCAGCCGCCGTCCCCGTCTCCCTCGTGGGGGCAGGGAGCAGAAGGCCGCTCCAGGGCGAAGTGGCTGACTCAGCACCCACCTCTGACAGCCGCATCATGATGTACCTAATTGGCCTGCTCTTTCTAGGTCAAGGCGATGTGGCGGGGGAGAGAGGTTGGCTGGACACATTTGGCTTCCGCCAGGAAGGGCAAGGGTTAAAGGCCAAGGGGCAGAGAACAGGAGACAGGACCACATAACACAATTTGGAGGGGAGGGCAGGGCCACCTGATACAATTCAGAGGGGTGGGAAGCTGTGGTATGTGAACACCCCACATCTGGAGGTTTTCAGTCCCTAGATAACATCTGGGCCTCCCACACCCTCTCCCCCCCCCAGCCTGTTTCTGCTTCTGCTTTTTGATCCCCATGGGGCCACAGTTTGAAGGAGGGCGGACATCTTTCTCCTGTCCCCTCTATCCTCCTCACAACACCCCTGTGAAGTAGGGGAGGCTGAGACGTCCTTGCCACAGCCCCATCCCCGGAATGCCCAGCCACGCCCGCACCGTGCCCCGCCCAGCCCCGTTGGCGCTACACCACAGTTTGAATCCCACCACCATGGGAACCTGTTACTAAAATTTTTGAATCCCACCACTGTGTACAGCTCATGGAGGTGAAATAAGGGAAAATATGGCACAACATCACAACCTTGTCTTGACCCACTGTCTCCCTTTCTGCCCCCTGCTTCCCACCGACTCAAAACCAACCTCAGCTGACTACAAGTGTGCTTTGCAATTTGTTCTCAACTGCCTCAGACGCTTGCTCTGTCCCAAAGGTTGAAGCCCCGGGCCGCTAGTAACAGGCCCCTTCCACACATGCAGAATAATGCACTTTCAATCCACTTTCAATGCACTTTGCAGTTGTGCGGAATAGCAAAATCCACTTGCAAATAAATTGTGAAAGTGGATTGAAAGTGGATTATTCTGCATGTGCGGAAGGGGCCTCAGCAAAAATTTTAAAAATGATGGGCCCCCAGTCTCTGCAGGGCTCCTAGGCTTCAGCCTCGATAGCCCGAGAGCAGCAGTTGTGTAGTGGTTGAGAGCAGGTGCACTCTAATCTGAAGAACCGGGTTTGATTCCCCGCTCTGCCACTTGAGCTGTGGAGGCTTATCTGGTGAACTAGATCAGCCTGTTCGCTCCAACACACTCCAGCTGGGTGACCTTGGGCTAGTCACTGTTCTTCGGAGCTCTCTCAGCCCCACCACCACACAGGGTCTTTGTTGTGGGGGGGGGGGAGAGTAAGAAGATTGGAAGCCCCTTTGAGTCTCCTTACAGGAGAGAAAGGGGGGATATTAATCCAGCTCTTCTTCAAATCCAAACTCTTGTTCTTCTTATGGATAATACGGCCCTGCTCCCCACCCCCCGCCATTGGCCACCAACAACTAACATGTGTAGCTAAGCGGGCTACTGACACGTTCACTGCGACCTTACAGTTTCCCAAGATCTATTCACAATATTGGCTTAAACCACAAGAACCGGACAAGTGAGTAACGGCACTGCAGCTGCAACTATCTCTCTTTCTGGAGGCCATTTAGCAAAAATGTTATTTCCAAAGCCCAGCTTTCAGCGAATCGAGATGGAAGATACAAAGATCTTCCACGAAAAATGAGCACTTTGCTCGATGCGAATGTAATGGAATCGAAGGCCTGTTACATTATCTTCATTGCTGCCTATTGTGACGAAGGCCCAGGAGAGAGATTTCCTCAAGAATTCATAAGTGAATTATCAGACTTTTTCCAGAGACCCAGAAAAATGCGCTATCTTCTTTTTTTTTCCCCCAGCTGAGGCGTTGGCCACGTTCAGGGCAGCCGAATCAACTCGGGGGCTCGCCAAAGTTGCCCGGTTCAGCACGGCTTCGATTTCTGCACATCCCACGGTCGGGAAAAAATCAAACCTGCCGTGATCGGAATGCATTTTTTCCTCCCTCCAGTCAAACGACAATCTGTGCTTGCATTGACGCTCTGTACACGCAGTGCAGAGATGAACTTTCGCGGCGATGGAGCCCTTTTAAGCCTGCCAAAGAGGTCACCTTCTTGTAGTGGCCGAAGGCAGAGTAGTCTCCCCGCTGCTTACGCCACATGCTCCCAATGTCCCTGACTGCTGGGTTCATATACACCTCTGGCTCATCATGGTGAGGTTAACTTCCCCAGGTAAATGCATTGATATTTTAAGTGTGTTCAGGCCCATGTGCCATCAGCCACATTCAGCTGCCAAATGTATGGATCAATAGACAGTTTCCAGGGCCATGCAAGACTCATAGAATCATAGAGCTGGAAGAGACCCTAAGGGCCATCAAGCCCAATCCACCTGCCATGCAAGAACACACAACCACAATCAAAGCACTCCTGACAGATGGCCATCCAGCCTCTGTTTAAAAACCTCCAAAGAATGAGACTCCACCATACTCCGAGGTAGTGCATTCCACTGTCGAACAGTGCTGACTGTCAGAAAGTTTTTCTTGATGTTTAGGTGGAATCTCTTTTCCTTCCCCTTGAATCCATGACTCCTGGTCCTAGTCTCTGGAGCAGCAGAAAACAAGCTTGCTTCCTCTTTGACACGGCATCCCTTCAAATATCTAAACTTGGCTATCATGGCAACCTTCTCTTCAGACTAAACATCCCCAACTCTTCGTAGGGCATGGATTCCAGACCTTTGACCATTTTGGTTGCCCTCCTCTGGACCCGTTCCAGCTTGTCAGTATCCATCTTGAATTGCGGTGCCCAGGACTGTACATAATGTTCCAGGTGAGGTCTAACCAATGCAGAATAGAGAGGTACAATTACCTAGTCACTATACTCCTATTGATACAACCCAGAATCGCATTGGCTTTCTTGGCTGCTGCATCACACTGCTGACTCATGTTCAGTTTGTGGTCTACTAAGACTTTCAGATCCCTTTCACATGTAGTGTTGTCAAGCCAGGTGTCCCCCATCCTAATTTAGAACACTCGGGAAAACCCCCTCCGGAAGATTCAGGAGCTACTCCCGCAGGTGAGTCACACTCATCTGAACTGAGATAGCAATCATTCATTTGGGCACAATTATTTTTCTCCGCTTTTCAGGTGGTCAGCAGAGCGGGCTGCAGATCCAACGGTTAGAGTGCCAGACTGGAATCTGTGCGGCTCCGTGTGCGAATCCCCACCTCGTTGCGGAAGTCTGCAGAACGGACAGTCGCACGATGATCTCAGCCTTATCTACCTTGCAGGATTGTTGTGAGCCCGAACCGGAGCAGAGAACGTCATAAGCCGCCACGCAGGCTACAAAGGAAGGAAACAAAAGTCGCGGGAAAGAGGCGAGAGAGCGGCACCCGGGGAACGTTCGCGACGCCACTTCGAACACTTTTGAGCACATTGTTAAAAGCCAGCTCCCCTCCCCCAATTGCTCGAGGGGGCTCTTCATAATTTGCTATTTGAGCAGAACAGAGATTGTACATCGCTCGTCGCCTCGTGCTGGAGACCAACAGATGTAATTGTACGGCTGTTTCAATTAATTTTTATGTACTACATTTTAACCCTTCGCCGTCTCGGGAAGGCATCCGCAGCAACCTGTGGTGGATGCAAACGAAAAACGCAGGCCTTTCCCCGCGCTCGGACGAAGGGCCAGCAGCGCCTCGGGTTCCCCGCTCTATTATTGTACATCGCTCAAGGCTCCGCTCCGCGCACTGTGGGCCGTATTGATTTACTCCGCAATAGCCTGCGCTCCATTGATTTAAAAGACAAGGAGGAGATTTCGGTAAAGATATCCTTGAAAACACAAGTCGCCTCACGCCCTGTTATCAACGATGGAAAATGCACCTCGGTAGCTTGCAGGATGTGAAATGGCAGGTGGACGTGACCGACGGCGCCTTCGCGTCCCTGGGTGTGGATTGAGCTGGGTGCGCGCCAGAGGCAAAATCAATCCTCCAGAGCAGGAGTCTTCAAACTACGGCCCTCCAGATGTTCGTGGGCTACGATTCCCATCAGCCCCTGTCAGCATGGCCAAGTGGCAGGGCTGATGGGAATTGTAGTTCATGAACATCTGGGGGGCCATAGTTTGAAGACCCCTGCTCTAGAGCCTTCTAGAGAACTTGGGGGGAGAGTTGAGCCCTGGAGAACGACCCTGAGGGGTCTGTGTGGGGAAATAACAACAGGGACAAAGACCAGAAAACTAGGACTGCTTATGGGATCAGGGATTGGTGATTATATCAAAGAGAACACAAGTAGACCATAAGTTGCACTTACTCATTAACTATCCCTTGCAAAGTTTGCTCACAGGTTAGTGTAACCTCAGCTTGTGGGTTCTGTGGGGCAGAATTTGGAATGAGTTTGCAACAACAAATTTTAAAAAACAAAATGGTTTGCTTTCTTAACATATAACATCAACATTTACCATCACACTTCAAGGTCCTGCATTTTCAAGTCCTTCTATTTACAGTCTACTGAATCTGCCAAGTCCAATTCTTCTTTGCAGGTGGGTTGGCTCCTGAAGACTCCAAGGGCTTGGTGAACAGGATTCAACATGAGGAAGGTTTCCAGGAGAACTCTCACCCATTACAACCACAAAAAGTAACCCTTAACAAGGTTTTTAAGGGCTTATAGAAATCAAGGTCTGAGTCTGGTAGCCTAGTCTCCTCCAAACTACATGAGCTCTGCAGCTTTGAGTCTCCACCCCTTTCTGGGTCAACCCATTCTGAGCATGGGGGTTACATTAGCACAACGGGATCATGAAATTCCAGCTCAGGAGAAATAAAGGGGGGGGGAATCACTCACACGCCCCACCCAAAAGAAGAAGAGTTTAGTTTTATACCCCATCTTTCTCTCCTGTAAGGAGACTCAAGGTGGCTTTCCTCTCCCTACAACAGACACCTTGTGAGCTAAATGGGGCTGAGAGAGTCCTGAGAGAACTGTGACTAGCTGATGGTCACCCAGCAGGAATGTAGGAGTTGGGAAACACATCTGGTTCACCAGATAAGCCTCTGCCACTCAGGTGGAGGAATGGGGGAATCAAACCCGGTTCTCAAGATTAGAATCCACCTGCTCTTAACCACTACACCACACTCGCTCTCAAGAGTCTCAAAGCAGCTTACAAGCTCCTTTCCCTTGGCATAGTGGTTAAGTGGCACAGTGATTAAGTGGCGTAGTGGTTAAGAGCAGGTGCATTCTAATCTGGAGGAACTGGTTTTGATTCTCCGCTCTGCCGCTTGAGCTGTGGAGGCTTATCTGGGGAATTCAAGATATAGCCTAATGCACTCCCACACAAGCCAACTTCTAAGGTGACCTTGGGCTGAATCACAGTTCTTCAGAAACTCTCAGCCCCACCACTGCAGGGTGGGTTTGTTGTGAGGGGAAAGGAGATTAGAAGCTCCTTTGAGTCTCCTACGGGAGAGAAAGGGGGGATATAAATCCAAACTCTTCTTCTTCCTCTCCCTAACTGACTTACCTTGTAGCCAGGTGGGGTGGGGCTGAGAGTTCTGAAAAAGAACTTATGACTGGCCCAAGGTCACCCAGCAGGTTGTATGTGGAGGAATGGGGGAATCAAAGCTGCTTCGCCAGATAAGGGTCCGCTGGTCTTAATCACTATACCACACTAGCTGTCATGCAGCAAAAGAGAATGAGAGAAATAAAATATACTCTACAGTAGAGATCACAGCAACAAATCATGTTGCTGCAAGGATCTTTTTTTTAAAAAATTATTATTTTTCCACCAAATATGCACATACAGAAAAAAGAAAGAAGAAAAGAAATAAAATGGATCGACATTAATAACTAGTTGAACAATTCAGAGTATATTAAAGAGAAAGGAGAAAAACAAACTCTATACACAAATGTGACAATCCCTTCATACTAACATGCTCGTTAAAAACATATACGTGGATTTATGCTCTTGCGCATTAAAATCATATTAGAAAAACATAAATTTAGCACTAATATGTTATAATATTTAAGGTAAAAGGCTCTCATTTTGCTTTAAATTCATATTCTTGTCTTCTGTTCAGTTAATTTTGCCCGTACAAAAGTATTGTCAAGGCTTTCCCAATTCTCTTAGAAGTAGGAACTCTTTCAAATTCCAAATAGGAGGCATCTATTGCATCTGTTGATACAACTGTTAAAATAAATTCATATTGGAAATCATATATGTTAGAAAGTATACGATTAATTTGTACTATTATACTTCAAAATCATAGCGATAGATATAACCTTGTGCTTATTAACCATTGCCATTGCTTAGATATGCCAACCTTGTGCTCCCATGGTAACCAGGTTTACCGCTTTAAATAATATAAGAGAAAGGAAGAGAGAAAAAGAAAAGGGCTCAGTAAAGTGATAGGATCCAAAAATGTTAGTAACAGGTTCCCACGGTGGTGGGATTCAAACTGTGGCATAGTGCCAATGGGAATAGGCGAGAGGGGCATGACAGAGGCGTGGCCAGGCATTCTGGAAGCCGAGGGAATTCCTGGGTAGGGGCTGTGGCAAAGGGCGCAGCAGCGCTGCACCTTGTGATCCTTAGTGAGGAAATGAATGCCCTTGGCGCCAGGCTGCCATGCGCCCGGTGCACCTCCTGCTAGACCTTGCTTCAGGTTTCTCGATGCTACTGCTTTTGAGGAGCGTAACCCCAAAGGCATTTAAAAAATCCACGTGGCAAAATCACCAATTAGTAACCCCCTCTCAGCACACACAAATAATTAGTAACCTACTCTCGGGAACCTGTGAGAACCTGCTGGATCCCACCTCTGGCTCAGTATAAAAGTTTGGCATTTCCTTGAGACTATCATACTCATATAATCAATTCATATTGGGATTAGATACCATTATCTATATGGTATTTTTTAACATTTCAGAGTAGATTAATATCCAAATTTTTTATATCTTTTAACACCAGAAAAAAAATATAACAGACTTCTCAC
The DNA here is from genome assembly GCF_021028975.2 of Sphaerodactylus townsendi. Classification (NCBI taxonomy): domain Eukaryota; kingdom Metazoa; phylum Chordata; class Lepidosauria; order Squamata; family Sphaerodactylidae; genus Sphaerodactylus; species Sphaerodactylus townsendi. Next base: position 543,294 of record NW_025950407.1, read on the forward strand.
TGAATTTCCAGCACAGATTCCAATATTCTTTATCTTTTTTTTTTCTTACAATTTTCTAGATGAATTATCTTTACATTATCCTGGAGGTTTTCCTCTGGAGACAGTTCTTGAAATTTCAAATTTTCTTGCAATTTCCTGGGCGAAGGACCTTTTATAATTTCTGGTGGCTTTTCTCTAAAGTCAGTCCTGGAGTCTTCAAAGAAATCTTCCTCTATAAGACATGTTGTCAATTGTTTTGCTTGATTTGCAGTTTTTATCATTATTTTCCCTGTAGATCAGAGCATTTCTACGGCAAGTAAAATTTCCAATTACACTCTGCTGCTTCTTTCAAAGGAATTTGTCTTAGAAAGTTAGGTTCACTTTTCAAAGATTCTCTTTGATCTGAGATTGCAAAGGCCTTAACAGTCCAGGTGCTCGGGAGCAACAGCCGCAGAAGGCCATTGCTTTCACATCCTGCAGGTGAGCTCCCAAAGGCACCTGGTGGGCCACTGCGAGTAGCAGAATGCTGGACTAGATGGACTCTGGTCTGATCCAGCAGGCTCGTTCTTATGTTCTTATGTTCTTCAGGAGTGTGTTCAGCAGATCTTGAAAGATTAGGTATATCAACCTTCCTTCCTACTAATAGTTCTCTGTAGTTCTGCTCAATATCAAGAAAATCTTCACCCACTGGGATATATTTTCATAGATTCTCATCTAATTCTTTTTCAAGATCTATTTCATCTGCTGTTTCTGAATATTTAATTATAGTTACAGTAGATGGGAGCTTCTGTTGGAAATTCTGTAATCGTCTTTTAAAGTCTCCTCGTGCATTAAATTCTGATTGCTTCATCTCCTCTCTTAAACTTTTAAAATCTTCTTTCACATTAATCTCTGGCTGGCTTGTCTGTTGAGAGATTAATAGAAGCTGGCTGATCATCTCTACTGAGCTTGTAGACATCTTCAGAATCAGATTTCTTTCTCAGATCCACAAGATGGCATCAATGCATCAGAACGTTTCTCAATAATTCACATATAACATTCCAGGAAATGGTTGTTTATTTGTTTATTTGTTTATTTAGGAAAGTGAGGTATGAGATAGGAGAGTTTCTGTTCCCACATCTGGTGACAGTCTTACTTCAATGGTATTAAGCTATCCCCAGCTGAAAATTTAGAGAGCCAGCATGGTGTAGTGGTTAAGAACAGGTGCACTCTAATCTGGAGAACTGGGTTTGATTCCCCACTCTTCCATTTGAGCTGTGGAGGTTTATCTGGTGAACCAGATTAGCTTGTGCACTCCAACACACGCCAGCTGGGTGACCTTGGGCTAGTCACAGTTCTTCATGGCTCTTTCAGCCCCACCCACCTCACAGGGTGTTTGTTGTGGGGGGGGGGGAGAAGTGAAAGGAGATTGTAAGCCCTTTTGAGTCTCCTTACAGGAGAGAAAGGGGGGGATATAAATCCAAACTCTACCAAAGAATTATTTTAACAAATCTTAGCCCTAGCTTAACCCAACATGCCTGCAACGATCTTTTGCTATTACAGAAGGGCATTTCAAATGCTTGTAAATCATTCTGAGATCACCCTCACCACCACTTGCTACTTAAGGTTACACGTATCTTCTCCTTCATTGCTCCAATTAGGTACCTGTCAATCTGTATTCAATGTATTTAAGTCCACAGATCTTATATTTTTCCAAAAGATTCTGTAATCCACTTGAAGGCATAGAGTAACTATCCAGTTCAGGCAGAAAGAAAGAAAGAAAGAAAAGAAAGAAAGAAAGAAAGAAAGAAAGAAAGAAAGAAAGAAAGAAAGAAAGAAAGAAAGAAAGAAAGAAAGAAAGAAAGAAAGAAAGAAAGAAACTCCAAACCAAGAAATGAAACAGATCCCAAACAGAAGATTTTAGCAAAAGGGTCTGTCAGGTCTCTCAAGCGTCCACAAATCACATCAAGAACTCTCCAATCACTGCTCCAATCACAGCTGAAAAGAGTTCCACATCTCTTAGCAAGAGAGAAAGTAAATCAATTAGCTTATTGCCATTGCTCTGTCTTGAATATTTTTAAATTCAGGAGTCTTAAAATCCAATTAGTGCCATTCAAACATCAAACAAAACAAAAGGCTCCTCTATTTTTTTTCTCAGTAAAATTGTCTTAAAAAAAAAAAATTCTTCAGTACTTAAAAAAAAACCCTTACTGAAGATACAAAAAGAAAAAGTAAACAGAAAAAAAGGAAACTTTAAAAAGGCGGAGAGGGCGAAGAGGACTATCTCTTCTTGCTGGAAGAGCTTGCTTACACTCACTGATCCTGAACGTTGCCAGAGCTAGTGGGTCAAAGTAAAACCAGACTAGCCCATCTGTTGAATTAAAGGTCCTCAGAGGAGGCCAGAATTTGACTCTTTGGCCAGCTAGAAGATCCCTTCAGTGAGTGCAGCCAGGAGGTAACGAGAGCTCAGACCGAACGAGATGCCATGTCTTCCAGACGTCCAAGTCGCTGCAAGGCATTCAGAAGGCCTTCCAAGACTCTCTGTTCATAGTGGGGATGTGTGGGAATGTCAGCATATCCTCCCCTGGATGAACCAGAGCTGGTGGCTGGAGCGAGGAGCATCAGCCATTTCAGAGCTGAGATGGAACAGAGAGTCCAGTATGGCTAGGAAGCCTGTTATTTTCATGCGGGGTGCGGTGGAGGAAGAAGAAGAAGAAGAAGAAGAAGAAGAAGAAGAAGAAGAAGAAGAAGAAGAAGAAGAAGAAGAAGAAGAAGAAGAAGAAGAAGAAGAAGAAGAAGAAGAAGAAGAAGAGGGAAGGAGGAGGAGGAGGAGGAGGAGGAGGGAGGGAGGAGGAGTTGTTTTGGATTTACATCCTGCTTTCTCTCCGTGAGCAGACTCAAGTTCCTTTCCTTCCTCTTCCCACAACAAGAAACAGCCAGAGGCAGGTGAGGCACAGAGAGGAGTCCTGAGAACCGTGATAGTCCAGGTCACCCAGCAGAATTTAGGAGTCGCGAGCACATTTGGTTCACCAGATAAGCCTCTGCCACTCAGGTGGAGAAATGGGAAATCAAACCCAGTTCTACAGATTAGAATCCACCTGCTCTTCACCACTACACCTTGCTGGTTCTTTTAAGAAGACCGTAGGAGACTCAAAGGGACTTACAAACTCCTTTCCCTCCTCCCCGCCAAACACCCTGTGAGGTAGGTGGGGCTGACGGAAAACTCAGTGTGACTGGCGAGGTGGCAGCTGGCATGTGTTGAGGGGAGTGCACCAGCTAATCCTAGTTCCCCAGTCTGACCTCACAGCTCAAAACTGTACAAGCGAGAATCAAACTGAGTTCCTCCAGATTAGAGTACACCTGCTCTTAACCACTACACCGCACTGGGAAGGCAGCTTGGCCTGTCTAAGGTGCTGTATCTAGAACAATAACAGTGCCTCCCTGCAAATGCAAAACAGGCAAAGTTAATGTAATATATTAGCAGCTATTAAAATAGTGTGCAGCTATTCTGTCTTCCTTTCAGCATAGAATTATTCAGATGGCAAAATGTCCGTAAGGTGGCCAGCCTCCAGATGAGGTAAAGCCAATCCACTTTTGCACTCAAAGATATAATTCCTTATTACAAGCGGTGATTTCAAATCTTTATAATGCAATATATACTCTGGTTTCTCTTCAGATCGTATTATGCAATATATGATTCAGCATGGTGAAGAGCAGGTGCTCTAATCCTGGAGAACCGGGTTTGATTCCCTGCTCTGCCACTTTCCAGGCACAATGGAAGCTTATCTGGGAACCAGATTGGCCTGTGTACTCCAACACATCTCCAGCCTGAAAGACAGGCTGATCACAACTCTTCGATGCTCTCTCAGCCACCCGCCTCCTGAGGTGGACTATTATGGAAGGAAGGAAAGGAGATGTAAGCCCCTTACAGAGAAGAAGAGTGTAAATCCAAACTCTTCTTCTTCTACATACAGAAACGCTTCCCTTATCATTCACCAAAATAAATCGTTCAAACTTACAAGTAACTACAGTGTTTACAATACAAAGAAATCTTAACAACTGACACTTCTATCAATCATCAGCCATATTTTGGCTGAGGCAGTCTTTTTTTTATTATTTAAACAATGAAACTTAACAACATGCACATTTGTCAGTCACCAAATCATTCATCATGTTTTGGCTGGGGACTATTTTGGCTTAGGCTAACCAAGCTCCGGTAGGTTTGGTCTCGGAAATCCTTCAGTTAGGCCCAATGCCTAAAAGTTAGAGAAGCATGTTAATTAAAAAAATGTTGTAAAAAATTATTTCAAAAATTATTCCAGATGAGGCCTGGAATTATAATTGATCTCCAGACGACAGAGATCAGCTCCCCTCGAGAAAACGGCGGCTTTGAAGGGGGAATTGTAGGACATCATACTCAGCTGAGCTCCCTCCCGCCCCTACCCCCAAAATCTTCAGGAATACCCCAACGTGGAGTTGACAGCACTACAAAATGAAAAGCTGCAGGGCCAAAGTTTGCTCAGAGGCTCAGTGAGGGCAGCGAGCCAGGCAGGGTGAGAAAAGGCAGGGTAAAAGCCAAACAAACAGGCCCAAGTTCGTTCGTTCGTTTGTTCGTTCTTTCGTTCTTTCTTTCTTTCTTTCTTTCTTTCTTTCTTTCTTTCTTTCTTTCTTTCTTCCTTTCTTCCTTTCTTCCTTCCTTCCTTCCTTTCTTCCTTCCTTCCTTCCTTATATACCGCCCCTCCCCCGAAGGGCTCTGGGCAGTGAACAACAAAATAAAGAACAAACAGAGCACAAAATAAATTATAAATTATAAATAAATAATATAGGCTCCATGAACCATAAAATCACTAAAATCCATAAAATTCAGCGTTTCATACAAACATCTTGGTGTCTGTCACTAAAACTTTCGGTAAAAAACTCCTCCCAAAGAGGGAGAAGAATGGTGGGTTGCATTGATGTTAAAAGTCCCAAGATGTAGGCAGGACAGAAAGCTAACATAGCAAGGTCCATGCAACCATTAGATACCACCAGAGAGAGACCAAGCAGGGATTTTGCAGAACGTCTTCAAGCAGGAGCAGTCTATCTGAATAGTGGAAAAACTACCCAGGGGCTGGAGCAACTCTAGAGAGCAGTGTCACTTAGACTTAGTTCTGCCTGTGTAACTGGCACTGGCGTAATGCCCATTGGGTAAGGTGGGCAGCTGCCCAGGGCATCACCTTGTGGGGGGCATCAAAATGCTGGGTTCGTTTTTGGGTATTTTTAGTGGTTTTCCATTTTAGCCTGCAGGAGGCATGAGTGTTTAAGTTAGCGGCACCAAAAGAACCAGTGTATCATCAGGGGGACTGTATACTACCCCAAGTTTAGTGAGGTTTGGTTCAGGGAGTCCAAGTTATGGACTCCCAAAGGGAAGTGCCCCTATCCCCATTGTTTCCAATGGGAGCCCGAATAGGAGATGGGGCTACTTTTGAGGAGTCCATAACTTTGGCCCTGAACAACTACTTAGCTTGGGGTATCATTAGGGAGATCTCCTGATGAAGACCCTAAAGTTTGAACTGTGCCTTCAGAAATGTGCCCCTCAGCCTGCAACCCCATTGTGATAGCAATGCAGAAAACTCAATACAGAACAAAGATTCTTGGGCAAATTTCTAGGATGTTCTGCAGGGGTGCATTTTTTGGATGTATTGGCACCAAAATTTCAGGGTATCATCTGGAGATGAAGGCACCCCCCCAAGGTTGGTGCGAACAGTTCAGGGGTCCCAGTTATGGACCCTCAAAACTGTAACCCCATCTCCTGTTAACTCCCGTGGAAACAATGGGATGGGGAGCACACCCTTTGGGGAGTCCATAACTTTGGACTCCTTGAGCCAAACTCCTGGGGCAGGGGTAGCATGAGTCAGTCTCCTGATGATATGCCAGAATTTTGGGTGCTGATATGTTTAAAAATGCACCCCTGCAGGCACTAATGTTCTGGTGCAAAAAAAAAATTTGTGAGTGGAGTGGTGGTGGCATGCATGGAGAGGCATCCAACTCAGGTTTTGCCCAGGGCTACAGTTTACTTAGGGCTGCCTCGATTACCCCCCCTGGTAGCTGGGCACATTGTTAGACCTTGGCGTTCTGCCTTGTTCGGTCGGCTGCGACGAGTTCAACTTCAGCCCACGAGACGTGAGCCTCGTTTGTCTGGCGCCATGTTCCACATTCCGATTTTTGCGGTCATTTTGGCGCTTAGGATCGAGCTCTGTATCACTTCCTTTCAGCTTTCATCCTGCACCGTCATAAGAGGTGAGCTGGCCGTTCATGCCAAGCTTGGTGATTGCGCTGAAGTTCACGTGTTTCCGTAGCGAGTAAAGTTTCGAAGTGCTTTCGATGGGTTCTTGGCCCATCGCCCAATGGTGGGATTCAGCTGGTTTGCACCAGTTCAGCAGAAGCGGTAGCTAAATTTTGCTGGGTTCGCCAAACTGGCTGAATTCACAGAGCTTGAGGGTTTTCAGAGTCCTGGACAAGGCACCAGGCTACTCTGGGACTCTGAAAGCAGTGGTGGGATCCAAAAATTTTACTAACAGGTTCCCATGGTGGTGGGATTCAAGCAGTGGCATAGCGCCAATGGGGCTGGGCGGGGGAACTTCTGCTTGGTGATGGCGGGCATTCGGTGAGGCATTATAATTCTGTTACTGTACACCAAAACTCTGACTGCTTAAAAAAGTTTCCTAATTTCCAGCTGGTATCTTTCTGTCCATAATTTAAACTCATTATAGCAAGTCCTGTCGTCTACTGCCAGCAGAAACAACTGCTGCTCCTCTAATTGACTGCCCTGTCAAACGCCAATACTTTCAAATACTTAATTTTGTTTCTAGAAATCAAAAGAAGGATAGTTTCCTTAAACAAGGCACTTTACCCAGGCTGACCAGACGTCCCGCTTTTGGCGGGACAGTCCCATACTAAACAATTTGTCCCTTGGTTATTTAAATTGTCGATTTTTTGGGAGAGGCGCTGCCGCTGCCTTCTGGGGTGCAAGGCAGTCGGCAGCCTCCCCGCCTTGACAGCAGAACCGCGACTTCTGGGGCTTGCCATTTCCCGCCCTGTGACAGAGGCCGGGGAAAGCGGCTAGCGCTTGAAGGCGATGCTCTCTGCCGCCTACTACGTCGGTTAAAGGTGATCATCTGGTCGCATAGCTTTACCATATTCTAAAACATGTTTTAAAGCAGCCCAACTGGGAGAATGATCCCGTTTTCTACCTTCGCTAACCAGCCACTTAGGAAACAACAGGACTTTATGATTTTGGGACCTAATGGAATTTCTAACGGAAAAGCAGACCCAGTGGCCTCAGCACACTCAAATAATTAGTAACCCACTCTCGGGAACTGGTGAGAACCTGCTGGATCCCACCTCTGTCTGAAAGGCCCCTCGCTTGCCTTCCCTGGAAGCAAGACAGAGGGGGCTTTTGAAGCCCTGGAAAAGCCTGGCAGTGAAAGAAGCCCGACCCCTTCCTCAGCCAGGTAAGTATGCGGCGGTGGGGGAGGGGATCTACCAAATCGGTAGATAAATTAATAGAATTCCACCACTGCCGTCCCCCAACCCTCCTCCTTTTGCATACAAACTTGGGATCGGCAATGGCGGAGTTCCAGAGATCAGTGGGGGGTGGGATCCAGAGGTGGGATCCAGCAGGTTCTCACAGGTTCCGAGTAGGTTACTCATTATTTGTGTGCGAGGAGGGTTACTAATTGGTGATTTGCCATGGTTTTGCCTTGGATTCACGCCCTCCTCTCAGCAGTAGTAGCGCCAGAACTTGAAGCAGTCTAGCAGGAGGGGCGCGGCGTCGTGGCAGCCTGGCCTCGTGCATTCGTTCCAGCCCTAGGGACCCGGCTACAGCAGCTGCATCATGCCACAGCCCGCCAATGCACTACCCACCCGGAATGCTTATGCGCCCGTTGTGCCCGCCCAGCCCATTGGCTTCATACAGTTGAATCCCACCATGGGAACCTGTTACTAAAATTTTTTGATCCTACCACGGGGGGGGGGGGGGTCAAATATTAGAATCTTGCAGCTGGCATAAAAACAACCAGAAGTAAAATTTACTTGTTATGCCCTGCCTGTTTCTCGGAACCCTTTCCTGTTTGGTACCAGAACCGGCCAGTAAAATGCAGCCGGCATTGCTGGTTAGAGCTGGGCGTAGCGATGATTCCCAAGGAGCCCTTCTATGAAGGGTGAGGAGAACGTGTGGGGCTAGCCAGCCCAGCCATCATAATGCCTCGGAAATGTCAGGGTCTCCCAGAGGGCAGAGAGAATGAAGGAGATTAACAGAGCTGTCAGGAGCCGGGTGGGATGGGGGAGAGAAGCAGCCATACACATTTGCTGACACAGATATGGGTAAACATGGAGAGTTAATGATACTCCGGGATAAACAAATACAAATGCACTTTCATATTGACATAGGACTGGAGGAGACACAGTAACACTTACCGGGATGCTCCCAGCTATCATCTGAGGTTGGCTGGAATTAGGTGCCACTGATTTCCAATGAACTTACTTCCAAGTAAGCCGTGCCTGGGATCGCGGACTTAATAACGTTCTGTGTTCCTTGCTCTCTGAGCAAGCCGACAGTTCCACAGGTAGCGTGGGCTGGCATTTTTCTCCAGGTGATCTGATTTTGGTTTCCGGATGGAGGCGCATCAATTGTAATTACAATTTTCCCTTCCCCCCCCCCCCTCGCAACAGTCACCCTGTGAGGTGGGTGGGGCTGAGAGAAACTCAGAAGAACTGCTTGACTAGCCGAGTCACCCTGCTGGGTGTGTTGGAGGGCACAGAAAGCTAATCCCTAGTTCTGGGATGGCCTCCGCAGCTCAAGCGGCAGGCGGGAATCAAACCCGGTTCTCCATATTAGAGTGCACCTGCTCTTACCCACTACACCACAGGAGTAGTAGTGCGTAGAAAAGACCTCGGCAGGAATGCGATACCACAGAACGCACCTGTCGGAGTTCTTATTTCCTTCAGGGGAAGCTGTTCTCTAGGAAAGTTGGTCGCGCTATTTGGAGAGGCCTTTGAAAACAAAACACGACTTCCGGGGAAGGAAAGGCCTGTCTCTGGATATCGCCTGGGGTCGTGTGCTAGAGCTTCCCCGGGCAGCGGCAGTCTACCCTCGAATGCTACAGGTGGGGGCTTCTGCCTTCCGGCCCTGGCGCTCCGTTTGTCTGCTCATCCCCTGACCTCCCTCCATCGCATTTACTGATTCTGGACCCGTCTTTTCCCTGGGGTGGCATTAAGAGGAAGCCCCCAAGCAGGGAGAAAAGGCGAGACAGAAGGGAGGAGGATTGTGGCGTGTAATTTACCTTTGATAGATTCAATTTGGGTGGCTGCGAATGAGGCGAGAGCAGGCATCTCCCGATCCGGGGGGCAGTGTTGATTTACAGGAGCCCGGCGTCCAATTATAGATTTTATTAGAGGCCATTTCTGCTGCAACCCGATGAGAGGGAGGGAGGAAAGGAAAGGGACCTGCTCTCTTTTCCACTCGAGGCCCTCGCCCTTTGTCTGGCCAGGCGGAAATGCCACTGGGAAAGCTGGGTCTGGAAAGAGGCCAGCGGCTGAGCCCGTGAAAGACCCTCAAGAGGGGAAAGAGCCACTCTGTTATGTGTCCATTGATTCAGTTTCGCTTCCTTCTCCTTGGGCTGTTGAATCTAATCTGGAGAACTGGGTTTGATTCCCCATTCCTCTACCTGTGGGAGAGGCTTATCTGGTGAACCAGAGGTGTTTATGCACTGCTACATTCATGCTGGGTGATCTTGGGCCAGTCACAGTTCTCTCTGAACTCTCTCAGCCCCACCTGCCTCACAAGGGGTCTGTTGTGGGGAGAGGAAGGGAAAGGAGCTTGTAAGCCACCTGGAGTTTCCTTACAGGAGAGAAAGGGGGAGTATAAATCCAAATTCTTCTTCTCTTCTTCTGTGCACTTGCAGGTTAGGAAAGGCTGCATTAGTTGGATTTCAGCCTGCCACAGATGGTAGGTACACGGTCAAGCTTGGATGACCAAGGTTTAAATCCTTACTTATCTCACTGGGTGACCTTGGGCCAAACCTACTTCATAGGACTATTGTGAAGGGAAAACTGACAAGAGATGGATTGGCGCACAGCTCTGCTCAAGTTGGGTAAAACCACTACACCAGCGTGGTGTAGCGGTTAAGAGCAGGTGCACTCTAATCTGGAGAACCGGGTTTGATTCCCCGCTCTGCCACTTGAGCTGTGAAGGCTTATCTGGTGAACCAGATTAGCTTGTGCATTCTGACACCTACCAGCTCGGTGACCATGGGCTAGTCACAGTTCTTCGGAGCTCTCTCAGCCCCACCCACCTCACAGGGTGTTTGTTGTGAAGGGGGGAAGGGAAAGGAGATTGTAAGCCCCTTTGAGTCTCCTTACAGGAGGGAAAGGGGAGATATAAATCCAAATTCTTCTTCTTCTTGGTGCCACCCTAAAAATGGGTGAGATCAGCAGATGACCGTACCCAAGTATTCTCTGTGGCATCACCAGTGGTGGGATCCAAAAATGTTAGTAACAGGTTCCCATGGCGGTGGGATTCAAACTGTGGCATAGCGCCAATGGGGCTGGGCGGGGCATGATGGGGGCGTGGCCGGGCATTCTGGGGCGGGGCATTCCTGGGTGGGGCTGTGGCAAGGATGCAGCATGCGCCGGGAATCATGAAGCGAATGCGCGAGGCGCGGGCTGCCGCGCGCCCGTGCACCACCTGCTGAACTGCTTCAAGTTCTGCTGCTGAGAGGAGAGTAACTGAGGCAAAATCATGTAGCAAAATCACCAGTGAAGTAACCACCCCTCTCGGCACACACAGATAATTAGTAACTTGCTCTCGGGAACCTGTGAGAACCTGCTGGATCCCACCTCTGGGCATCACCCACTGTGGAATTCAAAAGCTGGCATACTGCTCCGTGTCATCAAGTTTGTCCCAATAAAAGGATTGTCACCTGGATTGTGTTTCTGCCTCACAAAACGATGAGGCTTCCCACACCCCTATCATTCCACAGATGGTGGAAAAAAATGGAACAGTTTGGAAGGGGACCCTTGCTGTAAAATCCACTGGGCCATAGTTAACATCCGGGGAGGTTTAGGTTGCTGCTGCGTTCATTGGTAATCCAGTATTGTTATGTAGCATACTTTGGAAATGCCCCATTCTCTGATTTCGTAATCCAGTTTCATGGCACAGTCGGCTGCCTGTTCTCGACTCTGACTTCATGGTTTCGCGCTGTGCGATCGGTCTTGTCTCAGTGGGAAAGGTATACGAACGGCTGGCAGCTGTATCGTGTGTTGAGTAATTCTCCCAGAATGGAAGAAGAGCCCTGTTGGATCAATCAGTGGTGAAAGCCAGCCCAGTGTAGTGGTTAAGAGCAGGTGGATTCTAATCTGGAGAGCCGGGTTTGATTTCCCACTCCTCCACCTGAGTGGCGGAGGCTTATCTGGTGAACCAGATGTGTTTCTGCACTTCTACGTTCCTGCTGGGCGACCTTGGGTCAATCACAGTTATCTCAGGACTCTCTCAGTCCCACCTACCTCACCAGGTGTCTGTTGTGGAGAGAAGAAGGGAAAGGAGTTTGTAAGCCACCTTACAGGAAGAAGAAGAAGAAGAAGAAGAAGAAGAAGAAGAAGAAGAAGAAGAAGAAGAAGAAGAAGAAGAAAGGGAGGGAGGAGGAGGAGGAGGAGGAGGAGGAGGGAGGGAGGGGAGGAGGGAGGAGGAGGGAGGAGGAGTTTGGATTTATACACTGCTCCTTACAGGCTTAGACCTCAAAGGGGCTGACAATATACGCCTTCCCCCTCTGTAAACACCCTGTGAGGTGGAGGTGGGACTAGAGAGAGCTCGAGCTGTGACTAGCCGAGGTGCCACCAGCTGGACGTGTGTGGGGAGTGCTAGAGCTAATCTAATTCCCCAGATAAGCCTCCAGATCATGCTCGAAGCCCATCGGCCAGAGCATGGGAATCAAGCCAGTTCCTCAGATCAGATACTGATGAGCTGTTAACCTCCCTCATGAACAGCTGCTCCTGGAAGCCGAGATGGAAGCGTGAAACCCCTGGTGGGGAGTCTGAATGTCCAAACTCTGGCTCCTCCAGATGTTCCTGGACTTCCATTTAGACCTCAGCATTTGTGCCAATTGGCCTTCCCAAGGCTGATGTTGGGAGGGACTGATGAGGGAATTGTAGTCCCATGAACATCTGAAGAAAGCACTTAGAAGTTGGACACCTGTGGTGCTAGAGCACAGGTGTCAAACTCCATAACCCTCAGATGTTCGTGGACTACAATTCCCATCAGCCCTTGCCAGTATAGCCAAGGCTCATGTTGGGAGGGACTGATGGGAAATGTAATTCATGAACATCTGGAGGGCCGCAAGTTTGACACCCCTGGTCTAGAGTATGGGTGTCAAACTCTGGCCCTCCAGGTGTTCATAGACTACAATTCCCATCACCTCTTGCCAGCAGGGCCAATTGATATCAAAGGACTCCAGGATCGGCTGGGCTTAAGGTCCACTGGAGGCCAAGATGCCAACTCTACTACCTCCACCTAAGCTCCAGATGTGGCAGTGGGGTGGGAAGGGCTGTTGGGTCACAGCTGACTTATGGCAACCCCGTACGGCAGGGGTTTTCAACCTGTAGCTCTCCAGATGTCAATGGACTACAATTCCCATCAGCCCCTGCCAGCATGGCCAATTGCTGGCAGGGGCTGATGGGAATTGTGAGATCCTGGGCTATCTGGAAAGCCACAGAATACAGATACCCTGTCACCCTTCAAAACAGAGAAGATGTCCAGATGTGGTTTGCCGTTGTTTGTCTGTGTGTAGAAACTCTGGGCTTTCATCCAGTAAACAGGTGTGATGAGATGGGTCTACTCTTGAGTCAAAGTGAACAGGCAGGCTACCACTTGGCCAAGTTTTGAGTGTTATAATATAGTATACAGGCAATGTGAGGAACTGTCAAAGGCTGTCATGGCCAGAATCACTGGGGTGCTGTGTGGTTTCCGGGCTGCACGGCCGTGTTCCAGTAGCCTTTTCTCCTGACGTTTCGCCTGCATCTGTGGCCGGCATCGTCAGAGGATCCTCTGGAGATGCCAGCCACAGATGCAGGCGGCGTTAGGAAAAAAAGAGCTACTAGAATACCAACCATGCAGCTCAGCTTCCCTACAGCGCCTTAATGTGATGAACAATAGAATACCAAAACCCCATATTATCGCAAATAGGGATTTGGACTGAAATACTGTTACACACTGAGAGATTCATGGACTTTGATGTTGATTTGTAACTGTTGTATACTTAGAAATTCTCATGGACTGTAATGCATACAGGGCTTAAATTCTTAAGAGAGGTGTGTGCCTTATAATAATAGGGTGCGCATTAACAGCTGTCTGTGTTTGTAGTCTTTGCAGTTGGCTATATGTTCCTGTTGCTCCTGTGTATAAATAGAGCCCTTGCAAATTCCCCCTGTGCGTGGTTTTCGTATGTAACAAGTTTGGTTTGCCAATGGGCAAGTTTTGATCGTGCCAGCTATTTTCTCATGCCTTTGAGCGCGGGCAGAGTGCCCTTGTCTTCGCAATCTCACGCTTGGGATTAAAAATCAGGGATTCCGGGTGCAAACAGGTGCAGCTTCCAGCCAGACATAGCTCAGTTCCTAAAAACAGGAAAAGAGCCATCTATGGGATCTATTTCTCCAGCGGGTTGCTTTTCTCCCTGAATTCTTGCCTTTTGCAGAAAGGATTTTATTGTTGTGGTGGCTGCTCCTTCCCAGTTTGGATGGCCAATTTCACTTTGCCAAAATAAGGGCCTCCGGCAATCTTGTTTTGGGGCTCCTGCGGGGAAGGCGAGGAGAGGTTAGGAGGAAGAGGTACGCAGCCAGGCCTGCGTCAGCCTCCTTTCTTCCTGCGCAGCTTGCAGGCAAAACCATAAAAACCCCCCTCGGACGTGACACATTCGCTGCAGAGAAAAGCTGCGGTAACAGCAGCCCGGAGCTCCAGGGAGAGGAAGGAGCTGGAGAGAGCGGAGTGTGTTTGTGTCGCTCTCTCCAAATACACAGAGGCCCGGCTACAGGCAGAGATGCTCACCCCAGGCTGCACGCGGCAAACTCACCACGTACGGTTCTCCTGCCCCAGGCGCAAGGGGGCCATCGCTTGCTCCAGAGGGTGGTGTGGGTGACCGTTGGGTCTCCCCGGACCAACAAAAAGCCCGCAGCGCTGACGCAGAGCTAACGTTTTCCCTTTGTGAAGCCAGTGTGGTGTCGTGGTTAAGAGCAGGTGCACTCTAATCTGGGGAACCGGGTTGGGTTCCCCGCTTTGCCGCTTGAGCTGTGGAGGCTTATCTGGGGGACCAGATTAGCTTGTGCACTCCAACACACGCCAGCTGGGTGACCTTGGGCTCCTTTTCCTTCCTCTCCCCACAACAGACACCTTGTGAGGCAGGTGGGGCTGAGAGAGTTCAGAGAGGACTGTGACTGGCCCAAGATCACCCAACATAAATGTAGCAGTGCATAAACACCTCTGGTTCACCAGATAAGCCTTTGCCACTCAGGTAGAGGAGTGGGGAATCAAACCCAGTTCTCCAGATTAGATTCAACAGCCTGTAGCATTCGAGGGTAGACTGCCTCTGCACGGGGAAGCTCTAGTACACGATCCCAGGCAATATCCAGAGACAGGCCTTTCCTTCCCTGGAAGTCGTATTTTGTTTTAAAAGGCCTCTCCAAATAGCGCGACCAACTTTCCTAGAGAACAGTTCCCCTGAAGGAAATAAGAACTCTGAAAGGCACGTTCTGAGGTATCGCATTCCCGCCGAGGTCTTTTCCCTTCTATGCACCACACTACTCCTGTGGTGTAGTGGGTAAGAGCAGGTGCACTCTAATCTGGAGAACCGGGTTGGATTCCCCACTCTGCCGCTTGAGCTGTGGAGGCTTATCTGGGGAACCAGAGTAGCTTGTGCACACCAACACACGCCAGCTGGGTGACCTTGGGCTAGTCACAGTTCTTCGGAGCTCTCTCAGTCCCACCTACCTCACAGGGCGTTTGTTGTGGGGGGGGGGGAAGGGAAAGGAGATTGTCTCCCCCTTTGAGTCTCCTTACAGGAGATAAAGGTGGGGTGTAAATCCAAACTCTTCTTCTTCTTTGTGCCAGGTGACCAGGTCGATTCCTTGGTTGTGTGGCCGATCTCTGAAAGGATCCCACCAAATGTGCCTTGCCTGAGTGTGCTAGTTCTTGTTCGGAGGACTCCTCTGTCAACCGTGGTATTCACTGATGGGTTTAATAGGGGATTAGCCAAATTCTTGAAGGATTGGGGCCCCCAGTGGCTACTAGCTGTAGGAAGCATCCATATTCAGGGGCAGTCAACCTTTGAATCCCAGCGCCAGGAGACAGCATCAAGAGATGTCCACTATGGCGTTCGTTGACTCTGCGGGAGAACTGGTTAGCCCACGGGTCTTCAAACTATGGCCCTCCAGATGTTCATAGACTACAATTCCCATGAGCCCTACCACTTGGCCATGCTGGCAGGGGCTGATGGGAATTGTAGTCCATGAACATCTGGAGGGCCATAGTTTGAAGACCCCTAGCCGCTGTGTGAAACGGGACGCAGAACTAGACGGATCACTGGTTTGCATTTGCAATGTATCGTTTTCTAAACATGGCGTTGCTAGAAATCTAACCCTTTGACCCGACATTTCAGCATTTTGAGGCCTTTCTGTGGCTATCTGGACCTACAGGACTATATCTCTTCTCATCCTATTGATTGAACGGACTTACACTATATAATCTGCCTAGATTCTCAGTGGGAACGGAGGACTAGAAATAACAGATATTGTCATCTTGGCTTGAGAGATTTGATCAGTCTTCCTTCTTACACCCCCCACCCCCGCGGGGCGGGCATAAGTAGCTGAGCTGCTCAGTGACACATTTTGCCCCTCCCAAACAGCACTAAGCTCCACCCCTCTGTCCTGCCCCGCCCCCCGGACTGCCTTGGACCGCTTTTCAAATCCCAGGGTCCTCTTCCTCCACCCCGGCAGAGCCACCCAAACGCCAACCAAGCCACGCGGCTCAGACGCAGCGCGAACACTTGCAGCCCTTAAAGAAAAAGAGAGACTGTGTTGTACAGCGGTTAGAGTACTAGATTTGGATTTGAATGCTGCTCTGCTGTGAAGTTAATTGGGCAATCCTGGGCCAGTCATTCTTTCTCCATCTGCCCACCTCCTAGGGCTGTTGTGAGGATACTTTTTTACTTATTTCTTTATACCCTCTTTCTCTCCAATGGTGACCCAAAGCAGCTTATACCCATCATTCTCCAGGTCTCGATTTTGTCCTCAAGAGGACCCTGTGAGGTAGGCCAGGCTGGGAGCAGTCTGTGGTCACCCGGCCGCTTCTATGGCACAATGGAGATTCAAACCCGTACCTCCCAGATCCTAGCCTGACATTCTAGCTACTGCATTGCGGGGAAAGCGAGAATCGTGCCCATCAAGCTGAGCTCTGGCTGAAGATGCCAGGTGGAATCAAAGCCGGCGTGGTGTAGTGGTTAAGAGCAGGTGCACTCTAATCCGGAGAACCGGGTTTGATTCCCTGCTCTGCCACTTGAGCTGTGGAGGCTTCTCTGATTAACCAGATTAGCTTGTGTCGTTTTTGTCCCCATTGGGGAGAAAGGTGGAACATAAAGGGAGGGAGGGAGGGTGGGTGCAAGGAAGGAAGGAAGGAAGGAAGGAAGGAAGGAAGGAAGGAAGGAAGGAAGGAAGGAAGGAAGGAAGGAAGGAAGGAAGGAAGGAAGGAAGGAAGGAAGGAAGGAAGGAAGGAAGGAAGGAAGGAAGGAAGGAAGGAAGGAGGGAGGGAGGGAGGGAGGGATTAATATCCCCCCTTTCTCTCCCGTAAGGAGACTCAAAGGGGCTTACAATCTCCTTTCCCTTCCCTCCCCTCACAACAAACACCCTGTGAGGTGGATGGGGCTGAGAGAGCTCCGAAGAGCTGTGACAAGGCCAAGGTCACCCAGCTGGCGCGTGTTGGAGTGCACAAGCTAATCTGGTTCCCCAGATAAGCCTCCACAGTTCAAGTGGCAGAGCGGGGAATCAAACCCGGTTCTCTAGATTAGAGTGCACCTGCTCTTAACCACTACACCACGCTGGCTCCAAGAAGGAAGGAAGGAAGGAAGGAAGGAAGGAAGGAAGGAAGGAAGGAAGGAAGGAAGGAAGGAAGGAAGGAAGGAAGGAAGGAAGGAAGGAAGGAAGGAAGGAAGGAAGGAAGGAAGGAAGGAAGGAAGGGAGGGAGGGAGGGAGGGAGGGAGGGAGGGAGGGAGGGAGGGAGGGTTTGGATTAATATCCCCCCTTTTCTCTCCCGTAAGGAGACTCAAAGGGGCTTACAATCTCCTTACCCTTCCCTCCCCTCACAACAAACACCCTGTGAGGTGGATGGGGCTGAGAGAGCTCCGAAGAGCTGTGACAAGGCCAAGGTCACCCAGCTGGCGCGTGTTGGAGTGCACAAGCTAATCTGGTCCCCCAGATAAGCCTCCACAGTTCAAGTGGCAGAGCGGGGAATTGAACCCGGTTCTCTAGATTAGAGTGCACCTGCTCTTAACCACCACACCACGCTGGCTCCAAGAA
The DNA here is from genome assembly GCF_021028975.2 of Sphaerodactylus townsendi. Taxonomy (NCBI): domain Eukaryota; kingdom Metazoa; phylum Chordata; class Lepidosauria; order Squamata; family Sphaerodactylidae; genus Sphaerodactylus; species Sphaerodactylus townsendi. The sequence continues at coordinate 560,847 of NW_025950407.1, forward strand.
GGAAGGAAGGAAGGAAGGAAGGAAGGAAGGAAGGAAGGAAGGAAGGAAGGAAGGAAGGAAGGAAGGAAGGAAGGAAGGAAGGGAAGAAGGAAGGGAAGAAGGAAGGAAGGGAAGAAGGAAGGAAGGAAGGAGGGAAGGAAGGGAGGGAGGGAAGGAGGGAAGGAAGGGAGGAGGGGAGGGAGGGAGGGAGGGAAGGGAGGAGGGAAGGGGAGGAGGGAGGGGTTTGGATTATGTCCCCTTTTCTCAGTAAAGAGGCTCGAAGGGCTTACAATCTCTTACCCTTCCCTCCCCTCACAACAAACACCCTGTGAGGTGGGATGGGGCTGAGAGAGAGCTCAGAAGAGCTGTGACTAGCCAGGTCACCCAGCTGGCCAGCGTGTTAGATGCAAGCAATCAGGTCACGGACCAGCCTCCACAGTTCAAGTGGCAGAGGGGGTGAACCCGGTTCTCTGAATTAGAAGTGCACCTGCTTAACCACTACACCACATTGGCTCAAGAGAGGAAGGAAGGAAGGAAGGAAGGAAGGAAGGAAGGAAGGAAGGAAGGAAGGAAGGAAGGAAGGAAGGAAGGAAGGAAGGAAGGAAGGAAGGAAGGAAGGAAGGAAGGAAGCCCTGCAAGGTGGGGTTGCTCTTGGTCCTCTGTTTGATTACCTGTTGCACACAGAGCATCTGCTGGCCAAGAGACCGTGCATTCTGCCTCCTGTTGCAACTTCCCTAAGGAGGAGGGAAAGCGGGAGGGGGGGGGGAGAGACAGCTAGTTACCACTGGCCCGGCAAGGCCGCAGAGTCTCTCTGCTGCTTGGAGCAGGATCAGAGGAAATCGAGCTGCTTTTTGTACATAAAGGGCCGTGAAATCAACAAGCCGTGGCAGGCCGGGCTGCTTTCGCTACACTGCCATAACCAACCCCCCCATGCCCCCGGAGCAGGGATTAGACGCTTAGACAGCCACGCTCGGCTGCAGGCGCAACTGATCAGAGGGGAGAAAGCATCGCTGGGCCCAGGCGGGCTCTATTACTGTACCGGGGGCGAAGAAGGAGCAGCAATCAGAAGACCGGCACGAGGCACAGGGCCAATTTTAAAAACTCTCCCCCAAACACTCCCCCCCCCCAATTAACAGGAAGTGTTCAGATGTATGCCACAAAGCATGGGAGATGCACCAGAACACAGCTCTTTAAAGAAAAGGGGGGGGGGACACCCTGAGGAAATTTCCCCACATAATTCCCATTGAAGTGAATGGGAGCCAGACAGCTGACTGTTGCCCACTAGAGGCGAAGACAGTGCCTGCTCCCATTCATTCCCGCTGACGCTCCTTCCAAGAAGCTACCTTATGGAGACCTGATGCTCTAATCAAGGACGGGCAATAAAAATACAGATCCGCGCTCCCCTTCCCCTCACACGCTTGTGTGAACGCACTTCAGGAGGGAGGCGCCAGACCGGTTGCGGCAGCAGAGGCAGCAGCAGCCACGTTTTACGGCCGGCACTAATTCCTCCGGCTTTGATTTGTGGCCCGGGTTCTAATTGCCTCGTTTAGGCGCAGCAATGGCGCAGGGGCCGTTAACGTCAGCCAGAGTTATACCAGCCTGCGCCCGACAGTTCTGGGGGGATAAATCCGCCGAAGCGATGCATGTCTCGCGGCCCGGAGGGGTGTCCATGCAGGTATCTGCGGCGTGGCCAGCGGCTGTCTCGCGGACGAGGCGAGCTCCCGCGGCAGCTTATCATGCAAATCTCGTGTGTGGGTGCAGTTGTTTCCAGCCGAGCGTCGTTGCAGACAAAGCCATTGACGATCGGCGCCAGCTACGTAGCAGGGAGAGCTTCCTGACAAAGAGCGCCGTTTGACCGTGTTCTATTTTGGGCGCTTCTCGAGGAAATGGCGGAATTCACCTGTGTTGCAGACGGCGGAGAGGCAAGCATGGGCTACGCGGTATGCCGTGCTCCCTTGGAACGCATGCGCGGTCCTTGTGCTACAAGATAAAGAAATCAGATGAAAACACCGGGCTGTGCAATTCTTAGGCTGCGTGATTTTGAAAAACTACAGGAAATCTGCAGCACGGTACGATTTCGCAAAACCCGAGTTACCCTTTTTGCTGATCCTGCGTAGTTTATTCTGGAGTTGGTAGTCACAGAGAATGAGTTCATCGGCTGGAAATCGATGGTTTCTGAGATAAGGTTTCTGAGATAACGCAGTTTACAGGGAGTCGCTTTGCGGCCGTGAGGACTAGGAACATGGCAAACCTAGCAACCCCCTGAGGTTTCGGCCGACATTTTCGGCATATCTTCCAAGATATCTTGGCAATAGTGACAAAGAAAAATAAAAAGGGAAAATGGAGCCTGGGGCAGACTCCCAAGTTTTCCATCCCCCCAGGGGCCCGCCCACCACGCGCCCCACTTACCTTAGCCAAAGGCGGGGCCTGGCAGGGCAGGGCAAGGGGGGAAGGAAGAGGGGTTTGGGGTGTTTTCTGCCCCCCACGTGACCCCAACGGCGGCCACCCGGGGCGCCTATCCCCGCCCCGCCCCGTGGAAGCTACGCCACTGCTGCTGCTGCTGCTGCTGCTGCTGCTGCAGGGTCTGTACTTGTCCAAATGCTAATTTTCCCGCCCCCTGTGCATTACGCTCTGCTGCTTGGTCCATCTTCCTCTCTGTCCAAATCAAGAGACTCCCGACTCTGCCACCGGCCCAGTGTTATTGCTTCCATTTCACAATCCGCCCCCCAGTGGGACACTTGCCAGGCAAGGCCACGTGGGGAGAGGGCCACCACGCTGCTGTTCCCACCAGGCCTGGATTGCCACGGCGGCAGCGCTAATTGCCAGTAGGCGACCGGTAATTAAAACTTCCATTGTGACATTTCCTGACATCTCAATATCAAACGTTGCAATTAACCCTCCCCGGCTGGAAGGTCGCTCTGCTGAGGAGTGGGTGGGGGTGGGACACGGGGGGGGGGGAGGGGGGAGAGAGAGAGAGAGAGAGAGACGGTCGCTGCGAACAGCCAGATGAGCCCCCTCCTTTCCTCCCTGCCCAGCCATGCGTGGCAGCCAATGACAGGATCCTCAAGGACTTGTGGCGGTTCACAAAACCAGTGGGAAAGGGCATAGCAATGGCCCTCGAGCCACCGGAAAGTCGGCCCGTTGCACCGTCCTCTGTGCCCAATCCGATGGGGGTGCGGGGAAGAGCGGGGTTCCAATGCTGCCCCATCCCCATTCTCAATTCAATGGGATAGCAACAAGGATACTGGCCAAGAGAGATCCCGGCGTGTCTCTTCACCTGTGATAGTGGTGAGGAAGAGGAGGAGGAGCCATCACCGGCATTGGGGGGCAAGAGCAACTGGTAGGAGTTCGAAGAAGAAGAGTTGGATTTACATCCCCCCCTTTCTCTCCTGTAAGGAGACTCAAAGGGGCTTACAATCTCCCCCCCCCCCCACCCCCACAACAAACACCCTGTGAGATAGACGGGGCTAAGAGAGCCCCGAAAAGCTGTGACTAGCCCAAGGTCGCCCAGCTGGCGTGTGTTGGAGTGCACAAGCTAATCTGGCTCACCAGATGAGCCTCCACAGCTCAAGTGGCAGAGCGGGGAATCAAACCCGGTTCCTCCAGATTAGAGCGCACCTGCTCTTAACCACTACGCCGCTGCTGCTCTCTTAGAGGCAGACAGTACAGGCCAGCTGGTCACCTTGTCCAGGTGTACCCTGTTGTTATGGCACGAGAAAAGCCGATCTTGGACACCCCCACCCTGAAAACGCAGAGTTCAGCTCTGCGTATTTGCAGCTGCAGTCCCCCACCCCACCCGCAACAACCTGCAGCTGCTATGAAAATTTTTTCTGCAGCTGCCGAGGCACCCATCAGCAATACAGATTCTCCCCCCACGCTCAAATCCCCCCCCCCTCGTGCCACTTCTGCTCCCAGCGCTGCCTTTCAAAAACCCGGGAGGGGGCGTGGCGGGCAGAGAAAGCAGGGGGCGGAATTTCTGAAATGGTTTTTTTTTAATCGTTTGGCTCAGTCACTGACAATTAAAAAAAGAAGAAGACGCAACAAAGACGTCGGAACCAAGATGAGGCGGCGGAGACGCAGCATCTTCACGGAAGACAAAGCAACGGCGTCACGAAGAGGGACAGGCTTGGGGTGGGGGTGGGGGGTCGTTCTCGCCGAGAACAGAGAGAGGTGGAGGGGCTGGCACGGTCCACAGTTCTTGGAGGGGGGGAGGAGCCAAGCCCCAAAGGGATATATAACCAGAACGAAATTGCCCCCCTTTTATAGCAGCAGAGTCTAAGAGTCAGGGCAATAAAAGCGGGCAGTACAGTCTTCGTCTTTGGTCAAAGAGTCCGGGGACGGTCCTCCGACCGCCTGCCGCCCCGCAGAGGGGATCGCCCTCCCCCGTAGCTCGAATGCGACCTCTTTTTTTTGGAACCAGCTCCGCATCCCGACAACTTTGTCCACGGTGGGCGGAGGGAGAAACGAGCGTCTTGGCTCCGGCGTCCGTCGGAATCTGAACGGAGAGCGGATCCTGGAAGAAGAGACAGGGGGAGACTCAATTAAGCGTCGGAGGCCGTTTCCCGTTTATTTATTTATCGACAGGCATAAAAGAAGCACACCAGGTCATTAAAAGTAGCATTAAGAGTCATTAAATCACAGCCAAAAGCAATAGGGGAAAAAAAAACAATTTAAACACTGGAACATGAAGCTATAAAGTACATCCTTTAAAAAAACAACAACCCAGCAATGAAATTTCATTAAAAACCGTGGAAGGCTGGCGGCGGAAGAGGGGGATCCAGGGATAAACAGAGCCAGAGTTCCACCACCAAACAAATTTATTGGATTCATATCCCAACCTTCTTCCATAGAGTTCAGGGTGACACGTGTAGCTGTTCTACCTACATTTTACCCTCACAACAGCCCTTCAGGTAGGACTGGCCAACAGAAGACAGCTGGCCTAATGGGCTAGCTAGGCAAACTTGGGTTGAAATCTCCACTCAGCTGTGGAGCTCACTAGAAGAAGAAGAAGAAGAAGAAGAAGAAGAAGAAGAAGAAGAAGAAGAAGAAGAAGAAGAAGAAGAAGAAGAAGAAGAAGAAGAAGAAGAAGAAGAAGAAGAAGAAGAAGAAGAAGAAGAAGAAGAAGAAGAAGAAGAAGAAGAAGAAGAAGAAGAAGAAGAAGAAGAAGAAGAAGAAGAAGAAGAAGAAGAAGAGGGGGAGTAGTAGTAGTAGTTTGGATTTATATCCCCCCTTTCTTTCCCATAAGGAGACTAAAAAGGGGCTTACAAACAAGGAGGAGGAGGAGGAGGAGGAGGAGGAGGAGGATTTATACCCCCCTTTCTCCCCTGTAAGGAGACTCAAGAAAGAAGAAAAAGAAGAAGAGGAGGAGTGTGGATTTATATCCCCCCTTTCTCTCCTTCAGGAGACTCAAATGGGCTTACAATTTCCTTTCCCTTCCCTCCCCCCACAACAAACACCCTATGAGGTGGGTGGGGCTAAGAGAGCTCCGAAGAACTGTGACTAGCCCAGGGTCACCCAGTTGGCATGCACTGAGCGCACAAGCTAACCTGGTTCACCAGATAAGCCTCCACAGCTCAAGTGGAAGAGCGGGAAATCAAACCCGGTTCTCCAGATTAAAATGCACCTGCTCTTAACCACTATGCCGCACTGGCTCAGGTCACAATTGTTTAGTTGGAGGATTAGACAAATTAATGAAAGAGAGGGCTGCCAACCCCAATTAAGAAAGAAAAACCTCCATGTTCACAAGCAGCGTACCTTGGAATACCAGTTTCTGGCGATCAGCGGGAGAAGGCCTCTTGTATCCAGCCTGTAGGCCTTTCCTGATTGGCCCAGGATATGAACAAAAAGGATGTTGGTCTAGATCAGGGGTAGGGAACCTGCGGCTCTCCAGATGTTCAGGAACTACAATTCCCATCAGCCCCTGCCAGCATGGCCAATTGGCCATGCTGGCGGGAACTGATGAAACAATTCCTGAGCCGGGATCTAAATGTCCCAGCTTTGTTTGATTGGGCAGGGCTTTTCTTATGTTCTTAGGATTCCATACGAACATAGAAAAAGTCCGGGGAACATGGTATGCCTTCTCAACATGAGCAGAGATGACTTTCTTGCCACATGGGAGCTGGGTATGTTTAGTTTGGTGAAGAGAAGGTTAAGAGGTGACATGATAGCCACGTTTAGACATTTGAAGGGATGTCACGTTGGTGAGGGAGCAAGCTTGTTTTCTGCTGCTCCAGAGACTAGGACCAGGAGTCATGGGTTCAAAGCAAAGGAAAAGAGATTCCACCTAAACATCAGGACGAACGTCCTGACACTAAGGGTTGTCCAACAGTGGAATTCACTGCCTCGGAGTGGGGTGGAGTCTCCTTCTTTGGAGGTTTTCAAAGAGAGGCTGGGTGGCCATCTGTCAGGAGTGCTTTGATTGTGTGTTCCTGCATGGCAGGTGGATTGGACTTGATGGCCCTCGGGAGTCTCTTCCAACTCTACGATTATATGATTCTATGGCTGTGCATACGAAACTGTACGCCATATACTGAATCAGACCACGGATCACCAGAGCTCAGTCAGGCCTACTCTGACTGGCAGTTGCCAAAGGCCTCGGACAGAGAAAAATCTTCCCCAAAAACTGACTGGAAATGACAGGAATGGAACACAGAACCTTATGCATGCAAAGTAGTTTGACATGTAGGCAATGAAGGAGAAGAGTTGGTTTTCACACCTCACTTTGCTTACAAATTCCTTCCCTTCTCCTCCCCACAACGGACACGCAGTGGTGTAGGAGGTTAAGAGCTCATGTATCTAATCTGGAGGAACCGGGTTTGATTCCCCGCTCTGCCGCCTGAGCTGTGGAGGCTTATCTGGTCCCCCACCCCCCCCCCCCCCCACCCCCCCCCCCCCCCACCCCCCCCCCCCCCCACCCCCCCCCCCCCCCACCCCCCCCCCCCCCCACCCCCCCCCCCCCCCACCCCCCCCCCCCCCCACCCCCCCCCCCCCCCACCCCCCCCCCCCCCCACCCCCCCCCCCCCCCACCCCCCCCCCCCCCCACCCCCCCCCCCCCCCACCCCCCCCCCCCCCCACCCCCCCCCCCCCCCACCCCCCCCCCCCCCCACCCCCCCCCCCCCCCACCCCCCCCCCCCCCCACCCCCCCCCCCCCCCACCCCCCCCCCCCCCCACCCCCCCCCCCCCCCACCCCCCCCCCCCCCCACCCCCCCCCCCCCCCACCCCCCCCCCCCCCCACCCCCCCCCCCCCCCACCCCCCCCCCCCCCCACCCCCCCCCCCCCCCACCCCCCCCCCCCCCCACCCCCCCCCCCCCCCACCCCCCCCCCCCCCCACCCCCCCCCCCCCCCACCCCCCCCCCCCCCCACCCCCCCCCCCCCCCACCCCCCCCCCCCCCCACCCCCCCCCCCCCCCACCCCCCCCCCCCCCCACCCCCCCCCCCCCCCACCCCCCCCCCCCCCCACCCCCCCCCCCCCCCACCCCCCCCCCCCCCCACCCCCCCCCCCCCCCACCCCCCCCCCCCCCCACCCCCCCCCCCCCCCACCCCCCCCCCCCCCCACCCCCCCCCCCCCCCACCCCCCCCCCCCCCCACCCCCCCCCCCCCCCACCCCCCCCCCCCCCCACCCCCCCCCCCCCCCACCCCCCCCCCCCCCCACCCCCCCCCCCCCCCACCCCCCCCCCCCCCCACCCCCCCCCCCCCCCACCCCCCCCCCCCCCCACCCCCCCCCCCCCCCACCCCCCCCCCCCCCCACCCCCCCCCCCCCCCACCCCCCCCCCCCCCCACCCCCCCCCCCCCCCACCCCCCCCCCCCCCCACCCCCCCCCCCCCCCACCCCCCCCCCCCCCCACCCCCCCCCCCCCCCACCCCCCCCCCCCCCCACCCCCCCCCCCCCCCACCCCCCCCCCCCCCCACCCCCCCCCCCCCCCACCCCCCCCCCCCCCCACCCCCCCCCCCCCCCACCCCCCCCCCCCCCCACCCCCCCCCCCCCCCACCCCCCCCCCCCCCCACCCCCCCCCCCCCCCACCCCCCCCCCCCCCCACCCCCCCCCCCCCCCACCCCCCCCCCCCCCCACCCCCCCCCCCCCCCACCCCCCCCCCCCCCCACCCCCCCCCCCCCCCACCCCCCCCCCCCCCCACCCCCCCCCCCCCCCACCCCCCCCCCCCCCCACCCCCCCCCCCCCCCACCCCCCCCCCCCCCCACCCCCCCCCCCCCCCACCCCCCCCCCCCCCCACCCCCCCCCCCCCCCACCCCCCCCCCCCCCCACCCCCCCCCCCCCCCACCCCCCCCCCCCCCCACCCCCCCCCCCCCCCACCCCCCCCCCCCCCCACCCCCCCCCCCCCCCACCCCCCCCCCCCCCCACCCCCCCCCCCCCCCACCCCCCCCCCCCCCCACCCCCCCCCCCCCCCACCCCCCCCCCCCCCCACCCCCCCCCCCCCCCACCCCCCCCCCCCCCCACCCCCCCCCCCCCCCACCCCCCCCCCCCCCCACCCCCCCCCCCCCCCACCCCCCCCCCCCCCCACCCCCCCCCCCCCCCACCCCCCCCCCCCCCCACCCCCCCCCCCCCCCACCCCCCCCCCCCCCCACCCCCCCCCCCCCCCACCCCCCCCCCCCCCCACCCCCCCCCCCCCCCACCCCCCCCCCCCCCCACCCCCCCCCCCCCCCACCCCCCCCCCCCCCCACCCCCCCCCCCCCCCACCCCCCCCCCCCCCCACCCCCCCCCCCCCCCACCCCCCCCCCCCCCCACCCCCCCCCCCCCCCACCCCCCCCCCCCCCCACCCCCCCCCCCCCCCACCCCCCCCCCCCCCCACCCCCCCCCCCCCCCACCCCCCCCCCCCCCCACCCCCCCCCCCCCCCACCCCCCCCCCCCCCCACCCCCCCCCCCCCCCACCCCCCCCCCCCCCCACCCCCCCCCCCCCCCACCCCCCCCCCCCCCCACCCCCCCCCCCCCCCACCCCCCCCCCCCCCCACCCCCCCCCCCCCCCACCCCCCCCCCCCCCCACCCCCCCCCCCCCCCACCCCCCCCCCCCCCCACCCCCCCCCCCCCCCACCCCCCCCCCCCCCCACCCCCCCCCCCCCCCACCCCCCCCCCCCCCCACCCCCCCCCCCCCCCACCCCCCCCCCCCCCCACCCCCCCCCCCCCCCACCCCCCCCCCCCCCCACCCCCCCCCCCCCCCACCCCCCCCCCCCCCCACCCCCCCCCCCCCCCACCCCCCCCCCCCCCCACCCCCCCCCCCCCCCACCCCCCCCCCCCCCCACCCCCCCCCCCCCCCACCCCCCCCCCCCCCCACCCCCCCCCCCCCCCACCCCCCCCCCCCCCCACCCCCCCCCCCCCCCACCCCCCCCCCCCCCCACCCCCCCCCCCCCCCACCCCCCCCCCCCCCCACCCCCCCCCCCCCCCACCCCCCCCCCCCCCCACCCCCCCCCCCCCCCACCCCCCCCCCCCCCCACCCCCCCCCCCCCCCACCCCCCCCCCCCCCCACCCCCCCCCCCCCCCACCCCCCCCCCCCCCCACCCCCCCCCCCCCCCACCCCCCCCCCCCCCCACCCCCCCCCCCCCCCACCCCCCCCCCCCCCCACCCCCCCCCCCCCCCACCCCCCCCCCCCCCCACCCCCCCCCCCCCCCACCCCCCCCCCCCCCCACCCCCCCCCCCCCCCACCCCCCCCCCCCCCCACCCCCCCCCCCCCCCACCCCCCCCCCCCCCCACCCCCCCCCCCCCCCACCCCCCCCCCCCCCCACCCCCCCCCCCCCCCACCCCCCCCCCCCCCCACCCCCCCCCCCCCCCACCCCCCCCCCCCCCCACCCCCCCCCCCCCCCACCCCCCCCCCCCCCCACCCCCCCCCCCCCCCACCCCCCCCCCCCCCCACCCCCCCCCCCCCCCACCCCCCCCCCCCCCCACCCCCCCCCCCCCCCACCCCCCCCCCCCCCCACCCCCCCCCCCCCCCACCCCCCCCCCCCCCCACCCCCCCCCCCCCCCACCCCCCCCCCCCCCCACCCCCCCCCCCCCCCACCCCCCCCCCCCCCCACCCCCCCCCCCCCCCACCCCCCCCCCCCCCCACCCCCCCCCCCCCCCACCCCCCCCCCCCCCCACCCCCCCCCCCCCCCACCCCCCCCCCCCCCCACCCCCCCCCCCCCCCACCCCCCCCCCCCCCCACCCCCCCCCCCCCCCACCCCCCCCCCCCCCCACCCCCCCCCCCCCCCACCCCCCCCCCCCCCCACCCCCCCCCCCCCCCACCCCCCCCCCCCCCCACCCCCCCCCCCCCCCACCCCCCCCCCCCCCCACCCCCCCCCCCCCCCACCCCCCCCCCCCCCCACCCCCCCCCCCCCCCACCCCCCCCCCCCCCCACCCCCCCCCCCCCCCACCCCCCCCCCCCCCCACCCCCCCCCCCCCCCACCCCCCCCCCCCCCCACCCCCCCCCCCCCCCACCCCCCCCCCCCCCCACCCCCCCCCCCCCCCACCCCCCCCCCCCCCCACCCCCCCCCCCCCCCACCCCCCCCCCCCCCCACCCCCCCCCCCCCCCACCCCCCCCCCCCCCCACCCCCCCCCCCCCCCACCCCCCCCCCCCCCCACCCCCCCCCCCCCCCACCCCCCCCCCCCCCCACCCCCCCCCCCCCCCACCCCCCCCCCCCCCCACCCCCCCCCCCCCCCACCCCCCCCCCCCCCCACCCCCCCCCCCCCCCACCCCCCCCCCCCCCCACCCCCCCCCCCCCCCACCCCCCCCCCCCCCCACCCCCCCCCCCCCCCACCCCCCCCCCCCCCCACCCCCCCCCCCCCCCACCCCCCCCCCCCCCCACCCCCCCCCCCCCCCACCCCCCCCCCCCCCCACCCCCCCCCCCCCCCACCCCCCCCCCCCCCCACCCCCCCCCCCCCCCACCCCCCCCCCCCCCCACCCCCCCCCCCCCCCACCCCCCCCCCCCCCCACCCCCCCCCCCCCCCACCCCCCCCCCCCCCCACCCCCCCCCCCCCCCACCCCCCCCCCCCCCCACCCCCCCCCCCCCCCACCCCCCCCCCCCCCCACCCCCCCCCCCCCCCACCCCCCCCCCCCCCCACCCCCCCCCCCCCCCACCCCCCCCCCCCCCCACCCCCCCCCCCCCCCACCCCCCCCCCCCCCCACCCCCCCCCCCCCCCACCCCCCCCCCCCCCCACCCCCCCCCCCCCCCACCCCCCCCCCCCCCCACCCCCCCCCCCCCCCACCCCCCCCCCCCCCCACCCCCCCCCCCCCCCACCCCCCCCCCCCCCCACCCCCCCCCCCCCCCACCCCCCCCCCCCCCCACCCCCCCCCCCCCCCACCCCCCCCCCCCCCCACCCCCCCCCCCCCCCACCCCCCCCCCCCCCCACCCCCCCCCCCCCCCACCCCCCCCCCCCCCCACCCCCCCCCCCCCCCACCCCCCCCCCCCCCCACCCCCCCCCCCCCCCACCCCCCCCCCCCCCCACCCCCCCCCCCCCCCACCCCCCCCCCCCCCCACCCCCCCCCCCCCCCACCCCCCCCCCCCCCCACCCCCCCCCCCCCCCACCCCCCCCCCCCCCCACCCCCCCCCCCCCCCACCCCCCCCCCCCCCCACCCCCCCCCCCCCCCACCCCCCCCCCCCCCCACCCCCCCCCCCCCCCACCCCCCCCCCCCCCCACCCCCCCCCCCCCCCACCCCCCCCCCCCCCCACCCCCCCCCCCCCCCACCCCCCCCCCCCCCCACCCCCCCCCCCCCCCACCCCCCCCCCCCCCCACCCCCCCCCCCCCCCACCCCCCCCCCCCCCCCCCCCCCCCCCCCCCCCCCCCCCCCCCCCCCCACCCCCCCCCCCCCCCACCCCCCCCCCCCCCCACCCCCCCCCCCCCCCACCCCCCCCCCCCCCCACCCCCCCCCCCCCCCACCCCCCCCCCCCCCCACCCCCCCCCCCCCCCACCCCCCCCCCCCCCCACCCCCCCCCCCCCCCACCCCCCCCCCCCCCCACCCCCCCCCCCCCCCACCCCCCCCCCCCCCCACCCCCCCCCCCCCCCACCCCCCCCCCCCCCCACCCCCCCCCCCCCCCACCCCCCCCCCCCCCCACCCCCCCCCCCCCCCACCCCCCCCCCCCCCCACCCCCCCCCCCCCCCACCCCCCCCCCCCCCCACCCCCCCCCCCCCCCACCCCCCCCCCCCCCCACCCCCCCCCCCCCCCACCCCCCCCCCCCCCCACCCCCCCCCCCCCCCACCCCCCCCCCCCCCCACCCCCCCCCCCCCCCACCCCCCCCCCCCCCCACCCCCCCCCCCCCCCACCCCCCCCCCCCCCCACCCCCCCCCCCCCCCACCCCCCCCCCCCCCCACCCCCCCCCCCCCCCACCCCCCCCCCCCCCCACCCCCCCCCCCCCCCACCCCCCCCCCCCCCCACCCCCCCCCCCCCCCACCCCCCCCCCCCCCCACCCCCCCCCCCCCCCACCCCCCCCCCCCCCCACCCCCCCCCCCCCCCACCCCCCCCCCCCCCCACCCCCCCCCCCCCCCACCCCCCCCCCCCCCCACCCCCCCCCCCCCCCACCCCCCCCCCCCCCCACCCCCCCCCCCCCCCACCCCCCCCCCCCCCCACCCCCCCCCCCCCCCACCCCCCCCCCCCCCCACCCCCCCCCCCCCCCACCCCCCCCCCCCCCCACCCCCCCCCCCCCCCACCCCCCCCCCCCCCCACCCCCCCCCCCCCCCACCCCCCCCCCCCCCCACCCCCCCCCCCCCCCACCCCCCCCCCCCCCCACCCCCCCCCCCCCCCACCCCCCCCCCCCCCCACCCCCCCCCCCCCCCACCCCCCCCCCCCCCCACCCCCCCCCCCCCCCACCCCCCCCCCCCCCCACCCCCCCCCCCCCCCACCCCCCCCCCCCCCCACCCCCCCCCCCCCCCACCCCCCCCCCCCCCCACCCCCCCCCCCCCCCACCCCCCCCCCCCCCCACCCCCCCCCCCCCCCACCCCCCCCCCCCCCCACCCCCCCCCCCCCCCACCCCCCCCCCCCCCCACCCCCCCCCCCCCCCACCCCCCCCCCCCCCCACCCCCCCCCCCCCCCACCCCCCCCCCCCCCCACCCCCCCCCCCCCCCACCCCCCCCCCCCCCCACCCCCCCCCCCCCCCACCCCCCCCCCCCCCCACCCCCCCCCCCCCCCACCCCCCCCCCCCCCCACCCCCCCCCCCCCCCACCCCCCCCCCCCCCCACCCCCCCCCCCCCCCACCCCCCCCCCCCCCCACCCCCCCCCCCCCCCACCCCCCCCCCCCCCCACCCCCCCCCCCCCCCACCCCCCCCCCCCCCCACCCCCCCCCCCCCCCACCCCCCCCCCCCCCCACCCCCCCCCCCCCCCACCCCCCCCCCCCCCCACCCCCCCCCCCCCCCACCCCCCCCCCCCCCCACCCCCCCCCCCCCCCACCCCCCCCCCCCCCCACCCCCCCCCCCCCCCACCCCCCCCCCCCCCCACCCCCCCCCCCCCCCACCCCCCCCCCCCCCCACCCCCCCCCCCCCCCACCCCCCCCCCCCCCCACCCCCCCCCCCCCCCACCCCCCCCCCCCCCCACCCCCCCCCCCCCCCACCCCCCCCCCCCCCCACCCCCCCCCCCCCCCACCCCCCCCCCCCCCCACCCCCCCCCCCCCCCACCCCCCCCCCCCCCCACCCCCCCCCCCCCCCACCCCCCCCCCCCCCCACCCCCCCCCCCCCCCACCCCCCCCCCCCCCCACCCCCCCCCCCCCCCACCCCCCCCCCCCCCCACCCCCCCCCCCCCCCACCCCCCCCCCCCCCCACCCCCCCCCCCCCCCACCCCCCCCCCCCCCCACCCCCCCCCCCCCCCACCCCCCCCCCCCCCCACCCCCCCCCCCCCCCACCCCCCCCCCCCCCCACCCCCCCCCCCCCCCACCCCCCCCCCCCCCCACCCCCCCCCCCCCCCACCCCCCCCCCCCCCCACCCCCCCCCCCCCCCACCCCCCCCCCCCCCCACCCCCCCCCCCCCCCACCCCCCCCCCCCCCCACCCCCCCCCCCCCCCACCCCCCCCCCCCCCCACCCCCCCCCCCCCCCACCCCCCCCCCCCCCCACCCCCCCCCCCCCCCACCCCCCCCCCCCCCCACCCCCCCCCCCCCCCACCCCCCCCCCCCCCCACCCCCCCCCCCCCCCACCCCCCCCCCCCCCCACCCCCCCCCCCCCCCACCCCCCCCCCCCCCCACCCCCCCCCCCCCCCACCCCCCCCCCCCCCCACCCCCCCCCCCCCCCACCCCCCCCCCCCCCCACCCCCCCCCCCCCCCACCCCCCCCCCCCCCCACCCCCCCCCCCCCCCACCCCCCCCCCCCCCCACCCCCCCCCCCCCCCACCCCCCCCCCCCCCCACCCCCCCCCCCCCCCACCCCCCCCCCCCCCCACCCCCCCCCCCCCCCACCCCCCCCCCCCCCCACCCCCCCCCCCCCCCACCCCCCCCCCCCCCCACCCCCCCCCCCCCCCACCCCCCCCCCCCCCCACCCCCCCCCCCCCCCACCCCCCCCCCCCCCCACCCCCCCCCCCCCCCACCCCCCCCCCCCCCCACCCCCCCCCCCCCCCACCCCCCCCCCCCCCCACCCCCCCCCCCCCCCACCCCCCCCCCCCCCCACCCCCCCCCCCCCCCACCCCCCCCCCCCCCCACCCCCCCCCCCCCCCACCCCCCCCCCCCCCCACCCCCCCCCCCCCCCACCCCCCCCCCCCCCCACCCCCCCCCCCCCCCACCCCCCCCCCCCCCCACCCCCCCCCCCCCCCACCCCCCCCCCCCCCCACCCCCCCCCCCCCCCACCCCCCCCCCCCCCCACCCCCCCCCCCCCCCACCCCCCCCCCCCCCCACCCCCCCCCCCCCCCACCCCCCCCCCCCCCCACCCCCCCCCCCCCCCACCCCCCCCCCCCCCCACCCCCCCCCCCCCCCACCCCCCCCCCCCCCCACCCCCCCCCCCCCCCACCCCCCCCCCCCCCCACCCCCCCCCCCCCCCACCCCCCCCCCCCCCCACCCCCCCCCCCCCCCACCCCCCCCCCCCCCCACCCCCCCCCCCCCCCACCCCCCCCCCCCCCCACCCCCCCCCCCCCCCACCCCCCCCCCCCCCCACCCCCCCCCCCCCCCACCCCCCCCCCCCCCCACCCCCCCCCCCCCCCACCCCCCCCCCCCCCCACCCCCCCCCCCCCCCACCCCCCCCCCCCCCCACCCCCCCCCCCCCCCACCCCCCCCCCCCCCCACCCCCCCCCCCCCCCACCCCCCCCCCCCCCCACCCCCCCCCCCCCCCACCCCCCCCCCCCCCCACCCCCCCCCCCCCCCACCCCCCCCCCCCCCCACCCCCCCCCCCCCCCACCCCCCCCCCCCCCCACCCCCCCCCCCCCCCACCCCCCCCCCCCCCCACCCCCCCCCCCCCCCACCCCCCCCCCCCCCCACCCCCCCCCCCCCCCACCCCCCCCCCCCCCCACCCCCCCCCCCCCCCACCCCCCCCCCCCCCCACCCCCCCCCCCCCCCACCCCCCCCCCCCCCCACCCCCCCCCCCCCCCACCCCCCCCCCCCCCCACCCCCCCCCCCCCCCACCCCCCCCCCCCCCCACCCCCCCCCCCCCCCACCCCCCCCCCCCCCCACCCCCCCCCCCCCCCACCCCCCCCCCCCCCCACCCCCCCCCCCCCCCACCCCCCCCCCCCCCCACCCCCCCCCCCCCCCACCCCCCCCCCCCCCCACCCCCCCCCCCCCCCACCCCCCCCCCCCCCCACCCCCCCCCCCCCCCACCCCCCCCCCCCCCCACCCCCCCCCCCCCCCACCCCCCCCCCCCCCCACCCCCCCCCCCCCCCACCCCCCCCCCCCCCCACCCCCCCCCCCCCCCACCCCCCCCCCCCCCCACCCCCCCCCCCCCCCACCCCCCCCCCCCCCCACCCCCCCCCCCCCCCACCCCCCCCCCCCCCCACCCCCCCCCCCCCCCACCCCCCCCCCCCCCCACCCCCCCCCCCCCCCACCCCCCCCCCCCCCCACCCCCCCCCCCCCCCACCCCCCCCCCCCCCCACCCCCCCCCCCCCCCACCCCCCCCCCCCCCCACCCCCCCCCCCCCCCACCCCCCCCCCCCCCCACCCCCCCCCCCCCCCACCCCCCCCCCCCCCCACCCCCCCCCCCCCCCACCCCCCCCCCCCCCCACCCCCCCCCCCCCCCACCCCCCCCCCCCCCCACCCCCCCCCCCCCCCACCCCCCCCCCCCCCCACCCCCCCCCCCCCCCACCCCCCCCCCCCCCCACCCCCCCCCCCCCCCACCCCCCCCCCCCCCCACCCCCCCCCCCCCCCACCCCCCCCCCCCCCCACCCCCCCCCCCCCCCACCCCCCCCCCCCCCCACCCCCCCCCCCCCCCACCCCCCCCCCCCCCCACCCCCCCCCCCCCCCACCCCCCCCCCCCCCCACCCCCCCCCCCCCCCACCCCCCCCCCCCCCCACCCCCCCCCCCCCCCACCCCCCCCCCCCCCCACCCCCCCCCCCCCCCACCCCCCCCCCCCCCCACCCCCCCCCCCCCCCACCCCCCCCCCCCCCCACCCCCCCCCCCCCCCACCCCCCCCCCCCCCCACCCCCCCCCCCCCCCACCCCCCCCCCCCCCCACCCCCCCCCCCCCCCACCCCCCCCCCCCCCCACCCCCCCCCCCCCCCACCCCCCCCCCCCCCCACCCCCCCCCCCCCCCACCCCCCCCCCCCCCCACCCCCCCCCCCCCCCACCCCCCCCCCCCCCCACCCCCCCCCCCCCCCACCCCCCCCCCCCCCCACCCCCCCCCCCCCCCACCCCCCCCCCCCCCCACCCCCCCACCCCTCCACCCCCCCCCCCCACCAACCCCCCCCCCCCGCCCACCCCCCCCCCCCCCCACCCCCCCCTCCCCTCACCCCCCCCCCCCCCCACCCCCCCCCCCCCCCACCCCCCCCCAGCTGCTAGAACACGGCCATACAGCCCGGAAACCACACAGCACCCAAGATATTATTAACTGCTACCATTCTATCACCTTTACCTGGATAGCCCAGGCTAGTCCGTTCTTATGAAATTTTGGAAGCTAAGGAGGGTTAACCATGGCGAGTGCTTAGATGGAAGACCAACAAGACAGTTCAAGGTTGCTACGTAGAGGCGGGCAACGACCAATACCTCAGTTCATCTCTTGCCTTGAAACTCCGAGAGGAATCACTGCAAGCCAGCTCCAACTTGCCAGCGGAAAAATTACTAAGCGGCTATTACTATTTCCTGAAATTGTGTTAATCGAAATCAACATGCTTATCAACGATCAATAGAAAGTATTTTTTTTTATCTTTTAGCTTTTCTTAAAGATGATAACAACAACAACACATTCAAGAAAGGTAATCCTATTGCAGGTTAATGAAATATTTCAATTAATTTTAAAATTATTCTGAATTAACAATGCAGCCGTACACAGAATGATATGTATTAACTGAACCCCAACAGAGATGGTCCCTTTCCTTAAAATATATTATTTAAGCTGACTATTGTTTCAGGGGATACTCGTGTTTGTCCGCAATAGAACAGACAGATTTGAAACCAGCGGTACCTTAGAGGTTTTTTAGGTGTGAGCTTTCGAGAGTCTAACGAAAAGGAGTTTTGATTCTTGAAAGCTCACACCCTGAAAATCTCCAAGGTACCGCTGGACTCAAATCTATCCAGTATGATTACCACTGATATCTTTGAGAAAAGATACCCCCACTGAGTTTCAGCCGCTCGGCCTATTTATGTCAATTACATCAAGTCCAAAAACAGACAGATCTCTTCTCGGGCCGCAGAAGTCAACGGCTTCAGAAGTGCGTAACTCTACTCGGGATGAAACCGTTGGCCTCCAGCTATTCCTCTAATCGACTCACAAATATAGTAGTAGTCACGTCCAGGATGGAACTCGAAACCCAGCGAGAAGGGAGTGAACCGCTGGATCTTCTCCGAGAACCGGACGGGTCCATAGGGAGCGTAGGGGCGGTTGCACTCCCAGCGTTTGAAGGCTTTGGGGGTTTCGTAGCAGCCCTGGTAACCTTCGGCGTCCAGCATGAAAAGAGTGAAGGACTCGGGGGACCCGGCGGCCAAGGGCTGCTCGTAATGCGGGCAGTAAATATCCAGGTAATCGTTGATGGAGACTTGAACGGCATAGTCCTCGGTGATGAACCTGCCATTAGAAAACAACCAGATGGGTCAATATCAGATTTGAAGAGAAGGTTAAGAGCAGAGGTGGGATCCAGCAGGTTCTCACAGGTTCCCGAGAGTAGGTTACTAATTATTTGTGTGTGCCGAGAGGGGGTTACTAATGGGTGATTTCGCCACGTGATTTTGGCCTTAGTTACGCCCCTCCTCTCAGCAGTAGTGCGCAGAACTTGAAGCAGTCTAGCAGGAGGTGCACCGGCGTGCGTAGCAGCCTGCGCCTGAGTGCATTCGTTTCCCACCCAAGAACCGGCGCAGCGGCTGCGTCCTTGCCACAGCCCCGTCCAGGAATGCCCCACCCCGGAATGTCCGGCCACGCCCCTGTCGCACCCTGCCCAGCCCCATTGACGCTACGCCACAGTTTGAATTCCACCACCATGGGAACCTATTACTAAAATTTTTGGATCCCACCACCGGTTAAGAGGTGACATGATAGCCATGTTTAGATATTTGAACAGATGTCATGTTGGTGAGGGAGCAAGCTTGTTTTCTGCAGCTCCAGAAACTAGGACCAGGAGTCATGGGTTCAAGGTGAAGGAAAAGAGATTCCACCTAAACATCAGGAAGAACTTCCCGACAGTAAGGGCTATTCGACACTGCCTCGGAGTATGGTGGAGTCTCCTTCCTTGGAGGTTTTTAAAGAGAGGCTGGACGGCCATTTGTCAGGAGTGATTTGATCGTGTGTTCCTGCATTGCAGGGGGTTGGACTTGATGGCCCTTGGGGTCTCCTCCAACTCTAGGATTCTATGATTTCATTTCTACAGAAGACGGGAAAAGTAACACGCACGATCCGGATTAAAGGTGGGGGCCTTTAAGACCAGAAATTAAGCACATGGGGCAAAAAATCCAAACTTCACATACACGCTACAGGGATCAGTGCTATCAGTCACAGACCAGGAAAGGGATTTGGGCGTCTTAGCTGATAGTTCCATAGAAATGCCAAGTCAATGCATGGCAGCTGTGAAAAAGGCAAACTCTATGCTGGGGATAATTAGGAAAGGAGTTGATAATAAAACTGCAAGGATTGTCATGCCCTTATATAAAGCCGTGGTGCGACCGCACTTGGGGTACTGTGTTCAGTTCTGGTCGCCACATCTCAAAAAGGATATCGAACAGATAGAAAAAGTGCAGAGAAGGGCAACGAGGATGATTGAGGGACTGGAGCACCTTCCTTATGAGGAGAGGCTGCAGTGTTTGGGACTCTTTAGTTTGGAGAGGAGACAGCTGAGGGGGGATATGATTGAAGTCTACAAAATTATGCATGGGGTAGAAAATGTCGACAGAGAGAAATTTGTCTCACAATACTAGAACCAGGGGGCATTCATTGAAAATGCTGGGGGGAAGAATTAGGACTAATAAAAGGGAAAATTTCTTCACGCAACACTTGATTGGTGTTTGGAATATGCTGCCACAGGAGGTGGTGATGGCCACTAACCTGGATAGCTTTAAAAGGGGCTTGGACAGATTTATGGAGGAGAAGTCAATCTATGGCTACCCATCTTGATCCTCCTTGATCTGAGATTGCAAATGCCTTAGCAGACCAGGTGCTCAGGAGCAGCAGCAACAGCAGCAGCAGCAGCAGCAGAAGGCCATTGCTTTCACATCCTGCAGGTGAGCTCCTAAAGGCACCTGGTGGGCCACTGCGAGTAGCAGAGTGCTGGACTAGATGGACTCTGGTCTGATCCAGCAGGCTCGTTCTTAGGTTCTTAAGTTTTCTCAGCCCTCCTTCTCTCTTTAAAAAACAAGTTTCTGGTCCTCGTGGTTGCTAATACAAGAATGGGGACACATGGAAATCTCAGAAGCCAGAAAGATGTATTGTTATCAAGGGAAAGGACGGCCTAGCAGTACAGAGTTCGTTTACTTTATCCTCACAACAGCCCTGTGGTGTAGACTGGATGAAGAAGAAGAGTTTGGATTTATATCCCCCCTTTCTCTCCTGCAGGAGACTCAAAGGGGCTGACAATCTCCTTGCCCCCTTTCTCTCCTGTAAGGAGACTCAAGGTGGCTTACAAACTCCTTTCCCTTCCCTCATACACAACAAACACCCTGTGAAGTGGGTGGGGCTGAGAGAGCTCCGAAGAACTGTAACTAGCCCAAGGTCACCCAGCCGGCGTATGTGGGAGTGTACAGGCTAAACTGAATTCCCCAGATAAGCCTCCACAGCTCAGGCGGCAGAGCTGGGAATCAAACCCGGTTCCTTCAGATTAGATATTATTATTATTATTATTATTATTATTATTATTATTATTATTATTATTATTATTATTATTATTATTATTATTATCATCATTATCATTATCATTATTAATTGGGTTTATAAACCGCCCTCCCCCGAAGGGCTCAGATACATGAGCTCTTAACCTCCTACGCCACTGCTGCTCCTTGGAGAGAGCATGGCTACCCCACAGCCAAGTGGGCACTAGAAGCCAAGTCCTCTCTGTGAGACACTCTAACCACTACACTCTTTTGCTGGCTATCGCAGCGTTTCCCAGATTACCAGAAATGGAAACCTGCTTTTCCCTGAGTTGCAACTTACAGTATACTTATTCTTCTACCCATCGATGGTCTTAATTAGGAGGCAAGCTCAGAGCAGAGACTCCTACAGAGATTTAATGGGGAGCCTCCTCTGTAATGATATGATACGGCCGCATTCCTGTAATGGGAGCATTCCTGTAAGGGGTCCAATCACGCAAAATAGCACAATTATCCCACCCCAAAGGCTGACGGGTAAGTGGAACCGTCAGAGCAGTGACTCACGTAGAGACGCAACAGGCAACTCTTGGCGGGTGGGTCCTTCAGGGCTCAGAGCCTTTAATTGTTTCATTGCCTTCTTTCTCACGGTGCCCTACCAATTTTCTCACAGCACACTAATGTGCCCAGCCCAGAGCTTGGAAATTACTGGTTTACCCTATGCAAAGCTCCTCATATTCTTGTTTGCCTTACCAATATGTTTTTATAATCCCAAGTGGCTTTGAGGTTCCTTTTGCGAAAAGGAAGCCGGCCAATACATTCCAGAAATAAGTCGTTAATAAACAACATCAATCCCCATTAAATGCAGGTGTTGGCTCCCAAGGCTCTTTCTCTAGCATTAGCCGGAGTTTGAGCTTTGAGCCACAGGGAAAGGTCTCTCTCCCAAACCCCCTGGACGAGGAGGGGGGGACGACACGGCGGGGCCCCCACTGCTTCCCACCCACGGCCGAGGTCCAGCTGTTCAGCGCAGCTAAACAAGCAGACGTCAGCTCCTATTAATTCAAGTGGCTGGAAGCAAAAAGGGTCAAGGGGAGCCCCTGGGGTTATGGGCCGCCAGCCCAGCCCGGAGACAAAAGCCCTCACGCCTGAAGGCACCGCCGGGCCCCCCGACTGGGTGTGATGCATCGGTGGGGAATGCGGCCACCAAGCAACTGGGCATCCTAAAATCTGTGCACGGAGCCCAGCCAGCGCACCACGGGTGCAGAGTGGCGTCTGGGGAGCTTATGTGCCAGAGAGACGTTCCCACAAGACAGGAGTCCAGGTCTCGATCGTTCAATCCCCCGCGAGGCCCCTTCCGCACATGCAGAATAATGCACTTTCAATCCATTTCCAATGCACTTTGCAGCTGGATTTTACTGTGCGAAACAGCAAACATCCACTTGCAAACAATTGTGAAAGTGGATTGACGGTGCATTATTCTATATGTGCGGAAAAGGCCTGAACCCCAAGTTCTGCCCTGAGGTTTCTGAGGAACCGCCGTGCCAAGATCCAAACCCACGGTGGCACCCTGATCCTGGGCCTTAAAGAGACTCAGGCTATCAGACTATAGATGAGAGGTGCCCAGCCTTTTGGAGCCTGCAGGTACATTTGGAATTTCTGAGGCAACATGGCAGCAAATCGGCTGCCACAAAATGGCTGCCTCAGGAGGCGGAGGCGGCCACAAAATGGCTGCCGCCGTTTAACTTCAGTAACGCAGTGTGGATCCTTGTGCTGTGGTGGCAGTTGTTGCCAAAGCAACATGTTTAGAAAATCTGCATAGCCAATCAAATCTCCAACAGTCAATTGGAGGTACCGTCAAAGGCTTTCACGGCTGGAATCACTGGAGGGTGTTGTGTGGTTTCCGGGCTGTATGGCCGTGTTCATAAGAACATAAGAACTAGCCTGCTGGATCAGACCAGAGTCCATCTAGTCCAGCACTCTGCTGCTCGCAGTGGCCCACCAGGTGCCTTTGGGAGCTCACCTGCAGGAGGTGAAAGCAATGGCCTTCTGCTGCTGCTGCTGCTCCTGAGCACCTGGTCTGTTAAGGCATTTGCAATCTCAGATCAAGGAAGATCAAGATGGGTAGCCATAGATCGACTTCTCCTCCATCAATCTGTCCAATCCCCTTTTAAAGCTATCCAGGTTAGTGGCCATCACCACCTCCCGTGGCAGCATATTCCAAACACCAACCACACGTTGCGTGAAGAAGTGTTTCCTTTTATTAGTCCTAATCCTTCCCCCCAGCATTTTCAATGGATGCCCCCTGGTTCTAGTATTGTGAGAAAGAGAGAAAAATTTCTCTCTGTCAACATTTTCTACCCCAGGCATAATTTATAGACTTCAATCTCCTCTCCAAACTAAAGAGTCCCAAGCGCTGCAGCCTCTCCTCATACGGAAGGTGTTCTTTCTAGTAGCATTTTCTCCTGACGTTTCTCCTGTATCTGTGCATCACAGATGCAGGTGAAATGTCAGGAGAAAATGCTGCTAGAACACGGCCATACAGCCCGGAAACCACACAACACCCCAGTCAATTGGAGGTTTTGCTGGGCAAAAGGCCCACCTGGTCTCACTCAGTGTGATGTGGTGGTTAAGAGCGGCGGACTCCAATCTGGAGAACCAGGTTCGGTTCCCCGCTCCGCCCCCTGAAGCCTGACGGGTGGCCTTGGGCTAGTCACAGTTCTCTCAAATTCTCTCAGGCCACCTACCTCACAAGGTGCCTGTTGTGAGGAGAGAAAGGGAAGGCGTTTGTATGCCACTCTGAGACTCCTTAGAGGTAGAGAAAAGCAGGACGTAAATCCAACTCTTCTTCTCCTTCACTTCCTAAAAACACTTCCTAAAAACACTTGGCAGGTGTCGGAAAAGGTTGGCACCATGTTGCTACCGCAGTAGAGCAATCCCAGAGCAAAGATGAGCCCCATGAGGGGCCCTTCCGCATTGTCAGAGTCGACCTTAGATTGACTTGAGTCCGACCCGAGTCCTCCGCACAGACGTAGCGTCGGACTCGTGTCTGACTCGACTCACCTCCCCCTCGCCATTGAATTTCTCGACTCTACTGGGGAGTTGAGTTGACTGGTGGACTTGGATTGCGCTCGAGCCGTCACTCGACTCTGCCATGTAGCCAATCACAGCTAAGTATTTCGCCCATGCGCAGAAGGGGAGACTCGTGGCGGCGCGAAAAGCTTTGGGCATGCGCAGAATGGGGGACTCAGCAACCAATCGGAACGCAGCGCAGGGAGGTGGTCCCGCCCTCTGAGCTCGGCTCCGGAGACACAAGTCGGCTGCTGTGCGGAGGAACGGGAGGACTCAAGTTGAGGTACGACTCCGCCGACACGAGTCGAACCTGAGTCGCCTTGTGTGTCCGGAAGGGGCCAAGGATAGGGTGGGATATAAACCCAAGAAAAAATTTTTTTTAAAAAAATTATGCACAGCATATTTATAAACCTCCTTCTGGTTTTTAGGGGATTGATAGTAGCATCTATTATGCTGATTTTAGTATGCTGCGTTTTAATGGGGTGGGGTTATTTTATTTTATATAGAGCCAATTTAATTAATATCTAACGGATTTTAGTCTTTGGTTTATGTGCTCTATTTTGTTTTGTTGTTCACCGCCCTGAGCCCTTCGGGGGAGGACAGTATAGAAGTTCAACCAATAAATAAAATAAATAAATAAATAACACATTGCAGTCGCTATAAATTAACCCATTTCCCCTTTTTTCTGTTTGTTTGTGTGCCGTTTACGCTTTCAGTGGTGTGGGCCCACGAAAACAATCCAGGTTGTTTTCGCGCCTTCACAGGAAAGCGCTTCTCTTTTTAAATTTTTCTTTGCAAAGCATGCGTAGCTGCGAAGGCGTGCAGAAATGGACTCTTGCAGCCACGCCAACTGTCCCGCAACCAGATTGGCCGCACCTGCGTAGCCTCGTATGTTCAGCATACAACATGGAAAAAAAAGAGAGGTCGAAAAATGGGTTTTCCTGCAACGGCCAGGTCAATAACAAATGTGTTGCTGTAGATCTATGAGCAACATGGCGGCTCTACTCACTGCCATGGGGGGGAAATGTTGGTTGGGGAACTCGTGAAATGGCGGGCGTTCGGAGAATTGGCCTACATCGTGCCTGCACAAACTGGCAGGCAGGCAGATTCTTCCTGAAATGGCAGACAACGGCGGAATCTAAAGTGTGAAAGGGAGGCCAATAAAGCGTCCCTACTTGTTGTGTTGGCATGAAAGCGCCTTCAACCTGGAATTTTGCAAAAAGATTGCTAGGTTTGTAAAACCCAGGTTGAGAGAAATACGACAGGCCTGAGTCATTTGGGGGGGGGGGGGAGGGATCTGTGCAAAGTTCTTCCTCAAAACGCTATATATAATGTCCCGAAGACGGTATATTTGGGCTGTGCGGAATCTGCCCGAAACTGCCAGCGGAGTTAAAGTAGGGCAAGAAGAAACGAAGATAAAGGTGAGCTCCAGATTTGGGGGACCTTTGGCAAGGTAACCCTAGCAGGCCCCTTTCCAAACGCGGCGGCACACACGAACAGAGGGCAGGCAAGCAAAATACTACCGCTGGCTGCGAACACTGATGATCGGGGCAATTTCTACAGCATCCGAAGTTCAGTTACACTCCTCTGGTCCCTTCCGCACATGCAGAATAATGCACTTTCAATCCACTTTCAATGCACTTTGCAGCTGTGAAGAATAGCAAAATCCACTTGCAAACAATTGTGAAAGTGGATTGAAAGTGCATTATTCTGCATGTGTGGAAGGGGCCTAAAAGTCCTGAGAAGGATCTAACTCTGCTTAGAACAGCCGTCATGGCAGAGAAGGGACTTCTCCCTGCCTCTGTGATGGTGGCATACTGTGTTTCCCCGAATATGAGACAGTGTCTTATATTAATTTTTGCTCCCAAAGATGTGCCATGTCTTATTTTCAGGAGATGTCTTATTTTTCTGTGTTCTGTTCGTTGGGCGTGCTTCTAAACAAAAACTTTGCTACGTCTTACTTTCGGGGGATGCCTTATATTTCGCACTTCAGCAAAACCTCTACTACGTCTTATTTTTAGGGGATGTCTTATATTCGGGGAAACAGGGTAGATGCCAAGGGATGAAGGTGGACGGGCAGGCAATGTCTTCCCATCAAAGTCCAATGGCATAATTACACCTTAGGCCCTAGGCCAGTGTTTCCCAACCTTTTCGAGGTCAGGGTACCCTTGGCCTCACTCTTCATATCTCACGGTACCCCTGCCGCCACCCTCCACCTTCCCCTCCCATTGCCCCTGCTTGCCACACACACCACCTTCCCCTCCCAGGGTGAAGGGAAGCACTGGGGGTGGGGGTGGCTGCTGACCTTGTGGCAGGCCCTGCCCCATGGGCCAGCTCCATGTCCTTGCTGGCGCCGGTGGGAGACACCAGAAAAATGAGGGGGGGGGGCGGTAGTGTTGCCGCGGTACCCCTGGGACATGCTCACGGCACCCCAGGGTACCACGGGACCCTGGTTGAGAATGGCTGTCCTAGGCTATCGGCAGCTGCTAACAATATCTGCTCCAAACACTTTTCCCTTGTTCGCACAGTTTTGAGACTTACCAGTTGAAGTTGGCAACAAGCTTCAGAGACTATGGATTAGTAAGAAATCTGTTTGCTGTACGGACTACGCCATTTCAAAATTCTTTTGGCGACACCTGAAGACTGATTCGGACACGCAACGGCAAAAGACTTGGAAGAGGCCGGAGAACGGATTGTATCCCACCGGCGATAAGATCGGTTCACATCACCAGATACTCTCCAGTTATGGGAATGTATCCTCGCAAGCAGAAAACTAGCTGAGCAGGGATCAGTAAAACGCCATGTGCTACTTTTTAACAACATTCCAGGACAGGACGTTCCCCCCACAACCCTGCTCAGCTAGTTTTCTGCTTGCGAGGATATTAATGAAATGCAGATTGTCGAGGCAGTAGAATGAAATGGCAGATTGTCGAGGCAGTAGAACAGAATGTACAATTTCAGTTCACAGTTGGACAGAAGGTCAGGAATGCCATTTTTAAACACCCTCCTGTGTGAAAGATTCCTTCTCAGTACAACAATAGCATGGCATAGGCCCCTTACGAACATGCAGAATAATTCATTCTAACAACTTGCCAGGACTTTAGTGTGTGTCTCTGTGTGTTGGATAGTAGGAACGTTAAAAATGATGCCTGCCTCGCACTACAAAAGGATCCGGCCCTCTTGAATTTTTGAGGTTTCCTGCTTTGTGTCTACACCAAGCCTGTTTTTGTCTCAGATATGTGAAGCAGAATTACAACACAAACCTCTAAGAACGTAAGAACATAAGAACAAGCCAGCTGGATCAGACCAGAGTCCATCTAGTCCAGCACCCTGCTACTCACAGTGGCCCACCAGGTGCCTTTGGGAGCTCACATGCAGGAGGTGAAAGCAATGGCCTTCTGCTGCTGCTGCTGCTCCTGAGCACCTGGTCTGCTAAGGCATTTAAGAACATAAGAACAAGCCTGCTGGATCAGACCAGAGTCCATCTAGTCCAGCACTCTGCTACTCGCAGTGGCCCACCAGATGCCTTTGGGAGCTCACCTGCAGGAGGTGAAAGCAATAGCCTTCTGCTGCTGCTGCCCTTGAGCACCTGGTCTGCTAAGGCCTTTGCAATCTCACATCAAGGAGGATCAAGATTGGTAGCCATAGATCGACTTCTCCTCCATAAATCTGTCCAAGCCCCTTTTAAAGCTACCCAGGTGAGTGGCCATCACCACCTCCTGTGGCAGCATATTCCAAACACCAATCACACGTTGCGTGAAGAAGAAGTGTTTCCTTTTATTAGTCCTAATTCTTCCCTCCAGCATTTTCAGTGGATGCCCCCTGGTTCCAGTATTCTGAGACAGAGAGAAAAGGTTCTCGCTGTCAACATTTTCTACCCCATGCATAAGTTTATAGACTTCAATCATATCCCCCCTCAGATGTCTCCTCTCCAAACTAAAGAGCCCCAAACGCTGCAGCCTCTCTCAGGCCATGACAGTTTTCTCAAAAACGCACTCCCAAACCGAACAACCCTTCCTCAAAGCCAAGCCTGCAAACGCAACCCAGAATCCCACGGCAACACGCGGGGAGTGCCGTGGCAAACCAGCCAACGTGGAACCTGACGGTGGTGGGAAGTTTCAAAGTTATGTTCCCACCGTTTCGGAGGAGTGACGCGCCGCGAACAAAATCCATGTTCTTGGGAAAACTCAACAGGGTTTTGGCAGCCGAAAGGAGGAGATGTCAGAAGCGGTTTGCGACCTGCTACCACTTTGCGGCCGGCCAGACCGACGGCTTCCATTGTTTTTACTCAACTGACCCATAGGTTTACGTCTGGCCGGCTTCCCACCGCTATCATGGAGTCCCGGAGAAGAAGAACTGGCAGGCCGGCAGTCTTCCATCACGCCCAAACCCGGCCCTCCCTTCAGGAATTCCTTTCACGGCACCATGTTTATTATATCAGATCTGGCACATGTTACTTCGGGGAGCTAGCTGTCGGCTGGGAAGCCGGGCAGAAAAAGAGACGTACAATAAACAGATCATTAAATGATCTCTCTTTGCCAGTCGGGGGTAACGCTTCCAGCGTCTGACAAAGAGGTCCGCGGCCCATGGCAGCTTCTGCCACAACCAATCTGTTCACCCCGGAGGTGCCACAAGGCTCTCGCTGTTTCGGCTGCCGCAGAGGAAGCCGGCATCCGCTCGCCATCTGGAACTGGCATCCGCGGAGCAAGAGAGAGGTTTAGGGTTGCCAAGTCGCCCTGACCCACTGGAAGGGGGTAGGGTTGCCAGATCCGGTTTGGGAAACTCTTGACAGGGACCTCAGTAGGGTAGAGTGCCACCCTCCGAGGTGTTCGTTTGCTCCAAGGGAACAAGTTGTCTCGAGATGCGCTGTAATTCTGGGGATCCCCAGGGCCCACCCCTACAATGATTCCAAGAAGGAGCTGTACCACATCCTACCCAGAGAACAAGACATCGGATCGGGTTAAAACTGAAGAACGGGATGTACGTGTCATCCCAAGCCACTCTAAATAATGAAAACAGAGGACATTCGAGAGTCTCTCTCAGCGGCTCCTACCTGAGCAATGAATTCCTTCCTCCCTTTCCCCCTGAAAAGGTTATGCTCATTGGTCTGACCTTCAAAAAACTGAACTTCTGTTAGCAAATTCCAACAAAGGGGTGACTCAAAAGTAGCAAACCTTTGGTCTCGCCTGCCGTAAATTTCTGCAAACACACGCTATCGATTGTCATTTGGATTGATCGGTTTGGCAACGTTATTACATTTGACATTGGGGTTGGGTGTGTTTTTTTTCCTTTCCGACCCCTTTCTTCCTTTTCTTTTTACAGGGATGATTTTATTTTTATTTATGACTGCCATTTTGGGTTTGTAACAGGTTGAATTTTAACATCCTGCCGTAAAGGAGCCCTCTGCCATGATGGCCTCCAACGGGAAGCGATAAACGGAACTGAAACAAATAAATCTGAAGCAGAGAGCCACAAGAAGGTCTAACACGATTATATTTCAATAGAGGAAGAATTAAGTGCTTGTCGATCATCTTATGGATCTGGAACTGACTGGCTGAAACCCTGGAAGGGTGTTGGCACGCTGAATAATTGGGGAGAAGAATATTGGTCGATTTCCCTTTACCATCCCCATTAATAAAAGCAGGTTTTCCTATTCACCTATGGCGAATAATCATTCCCGGGGGTGTATGTATGTTCTGACATACAGTGACTCCATAGGGTTTTCGAGGCAAGAGACATTCAAACGGTTTGCAGTAAAATACTCCTGGCAAAAGATGAAGGACGGAGACAAAAATGTAAAACGGCATTATATTTTCAACTAGTTTCAAGGTTAACAAAAGGATATTCACACTGCACGACGCGTAATAAGGGAGCTGACAGAATTTGAAAAGGTGATAACGCAACAAAGAGAACATTTATTAGCACAGATCTGCAAGTTATTACTTCAATTTGAGACAGAAACAGAGCAAGTTAGAACATGTACGGCGAGAGACGTGCAGAATTTTGAGGAAGACGGATTCCTCCAGCAGTGGGAAACCTTCATGGAAGAAAGGGATAAAATTCACAGCCAGCGAAACATTAAGAGAAAATTGCTGCAAGATATTTTTACCAGTGGTATATCACTCCAAAGCATATTGAGAAGATGGACAAGAAACACGAAGTTGGAAATGCAAAGAGGTGGGTGGTAATTTTTACCACATGTGACGGACGGAGAGAAAGACAAAAAATATATATACTGGAAAGAAACACAGGCTGAAATTGAGAAAATGTTAAAAATTTAATTTGCTGCGGATACCCAGAGTTTGCTATTAGGCACCTGGCCAAAAAAACATTCCAAAAATTTCAGAAGAGCTGTTTCGATATATGACAACGGCGGCTAGAGTTGCTACAGAATAGAAAGAACAGGAATGTCCATGCTGAGAACGCTAGGAAAGTAAACCAGCGAAATATGCCGCAATGGCAAAGCTAACCAACTTTGTGAATAGAAACCAACGAAAGAATTCCAACATAAATGGAAAGCATATTGCTTCTGCTATTCTTAAAAATGGGGAGCTGAAAAGGAGGCTGATGAAATGATGCGTATAAATTACTATTAATTCTCATGAATTGTCATATGGAAAAGGGGGCCAAAAACATTTAAGTATATTGTGAATAGAATCATAGAGTTGGAAGAGACCCCCAAGGGCCATCAAGTCCAACCCCCTGCCATGATAGATCATGTTAATTTGGGGGAAATATCTTCAGAAATCTATAGTAATCATTAATATTATATTATCAGTCTTTCATATCTATCTTCTTTTGTTACAACTCATCACACAGTACTGTTTAATATCAGGCATAACAGATATTGTATAAGGTACAATATTATACTATTATACTATTTTCACAGTTTTCACGGCTATTATCATTTATTGTTTATGATTTATTAAATTATGGTGCGTTATAACAGGCATGCATTTTTTCCTTTTTCTTAGTTTGCTGTTGTAATTGTTTTGATCTTCTTTGCATTTTTCTGTTCCATTTATATGTATATAATTGTTGGATTTATATCTATATATCTACAGAGAGTCAGCATGCTGTACTGGTTATGAGCAGTTCATTCTAATATGGATAACCAGGTTTGATTCCCCATTCCTCCACATGAACAGCCAACTCTTATCTGGTGTACTGGATTTGTTTCCTCGCTGCTACACATGAAGCCTGCTGGGCGACCTTGGGCCAGTCCCAGTTCTCTCTGAACTCTCTCAGCCCCACCTACCTCACAAGGTGTCTGTTGTGGGGAGAGGAAGGGGAAGGAGTTCGTAAGCCACCTTGAGTCTCCTGACAGGAAAGGCAGGATATAAATCCAAACTCTTCTTTGTCAAAAAAAATGTTTTTAAGAGATCGTTTGCCATTGCCTTGACTGAGAGAGTCCTGAGAGAACTGTGGAGGCCCGAAATCACCCATCAGATTTCATGTTTGAAGAGTGGAGAATCGAACTTAATTCTCCAGATTAGATTCTGTTGCTCTTATCCACTACACCATGCTGGACTTTTTTGAATGTAAGCAGTGCTTTCCACACTAACCCAGTTGTTGATGTTTATTTATTTGCTTTTTTTCACCACTGAGGACCCAAAGTAACTTATTATACCCTCATTCTACTTCTCCCTGTCCCCCATTCTCACAACAACACTACAAGGTAGGTTAGAAGAAGAAGAAGAAGAGTTTGGATTTATATCCCCCCCTTTCTCTCCTGCAGGAGACTCAAAGGGGCTCACAATCTCCTTGCCCTTCCCCCCTCACAACAAACACCCTGTGAGGTAGGTGGGGCTAAGAGAGCTCCCAGAAGCTGTGACCAGCCCAAGGTCACCCAGTTGGCATGTGTGGGAGTGCCCAGGCTAATCTGAATTCCCCAGATAAGCCTCCACAGCTCAGGCGGCAGAGCTGGGAATCAAACCCGGTTCCTCCAGATTAGATACACGAGCTCTTAACCTCCTACGCCACTGCTGCTCCTGCCTCATGGCCATTCAATCAGTGAGGATTTGACCCTAGGTCTTCCAATTCCTTTCCTGACCCCCCTAGCCACTAAACCTCACCGGCTTATGTCAATATCCGTGAGTAAAACTAGAGATTTTTTTTCCCCGGGCTAATAACCTCAGTGGAATTATTTGCAAAGGGTGGAAATTAGGCAGGAGAAAACCAAAACCAAAATCCAACGGGGATAGAGAGACCCTCGAGGGATCTGATCGTGGTCCCTGCCGTCAGCTGCGTGTGAGAGAGCGCCACATTCCCACGCCGATGTACAATTTTACAGTTTGGTGCCAGGGAAGAGAAGCCACGTAGATCCATGCACAAACACCGCATGCTGGCTGGGCAAAAAACCGGATCGAGCAGAAAGGCCAAGTGCCGAGGCGGGGAGGATGAGCGTCTTCAAAGAGAGGGTTGCTTCTCACACCTCACCAACCGGGAACACAAGTCACTGACCTATTTTAGAGCGTGGTGAAGATCGATCCAATTAGATATTGCTTCCTGTCCCGAGGCAGAGGAAGCAATTAAAGGCCAAATCGGTTGTGACATAGGAGCGTTTCCAAATGATCCCATTCCGTGTATTGTCAAAGGCATTCTCACAGCCAGGATCGACTGGCTGTTGTGGGTTTTTGGGGCCGTGTGGCAGGCATCTTGTAGTTTTTGCCCAGAAAACCCACAACAGCTAGATTTCTTTCTGCTTTAACACTGGTGGGAAAGGATCTAACTAGAGTCAGAGAAACGGGAAAGTTGCTATATTTCTCCCAAAGGCTGCCCAGCTTTTAAAAACCCACCAAGTTTGTTTTCTCTCCACAGAGGGGAAAACTGCAGATTCATGAAGGAGTTGATCTACCAGCTGCGACAAGCTGTGTTGACTAAAATAATTCTCCACCTTCAGGGGCAGTCAATCTCTGAGTCCAAGAGCCGGAAAGCAACATCAGGGGAAGGCCTCGGACTCTATGCCTTGTTTGCCATTCACAGAAACGCTTGGCCACTGTGTGAGACAGGATGTTTGGCCAGACGGACCACTGGTCTGATCCAACAGGGCTCTTCTGATGTTCTTATGAAGGCCTCAACCTCCATGCCCTGTTGTGGGATCTCCAGAGGAACTGGTTGGCCACTGTGTAAGATTGGATGCTGGACTAGATGGACCACTGGTCTGATCCAGAAGAGGTCTTCTGATGTTCTTATGAAGGCCTCAGCTTCTATGCCCTCTTGTTAGATCTCCAGAGGAACTGGTTGGCCACTGTGTAAGATGGGATGCTGGACTAGATGGACCACTGGTCTGATCCAGAAGAGGTCTTCTGATGTTCTTATGAAGGCCTCAGCTTCTATGCCCTCTTGTTAGATCTCCAGAGGAACTGGTTGGCCACTGTGTAAGATGGGATGCTGGACTAGACGGACCACTGGTCTGATCCAGCAGGGCTCTTCTGATGTTCTAATGGAGGCTGTGACCTCTATGCCCTGTTGTGGGACCTCCAGAGGAACTGGTCGGCCACTGTGTAAGATGGGATGCTGGACTAGATGAACCCTCACTTGTCCGACCCAGCAGGGCTCTTATGTTCTTAAAAGTAACCAAAGAAGCCAATTTCCATCATGAACGTGGTCCCTAGAAATGGATTATGCCCCCCCCCCCTTCCCCAACGCTGCAACGTCGATCAAATTCAGGGCCCGCTGCAGCCGCATTAGAAAATAAATGAAGCCCTAAAGGTTGAGGAGTCATTCTTTGCGTTTTCCGCATCCCCTTCAGGTGAGCTCAACAACTAAGCAAGCCGGGTCTGGAGAGGACAAACGTTACACAGTCAAATATTGATAGACCAAAGTGAGACTCGAAAGTCAACACGCCGTGTTTTGAAAAGATTAGCCAGCCAGATGAAATAAGAGCGCCCTCAGACATCCGAAACAAGGCAAGAGAACGGCTTTTTTCGGTCGTCAGCAACATGGGTACGCCGCTCTTCCTGACTTGACACGTGTGTACTGTGGGCCTAACCACATATAATGTTTTCGCCTTGGGGATGTGGAGAGAAACGTTCGGAAGTTCCACACTCCTCCAAGTACGCACATGGCTAATTCAGATTACGACGTGGCAAGAGAGGAAGCCCTAACCCTGATGGGAATTGTAGTCCATGAATATCTGAAGCGCCAGACTTGAACACCCCTGCCCTAAGGTATCTTCCTAAGCTGAAACAGCCCCAAACGGAACGGGGGCGCAAAAGTGGTGTGCACGAAAACGTGCAGACAATTAAAAACACCAGGGTGTTGTGGGTTTTCCAGGTTGTATGGCCATGTTCCAGTAGCATATTCTCCTGACGTTTCGCCTGCACCTGTGGCTGGCATCTTCAGACGATCTGTTGGTAGTAAAGCAAATGGAGTATATATACCTGTGGAACGTCCAGGGTGGGAGAAAGAACCGTTTGCATTGTTTACAAGTGTTAAGCAAGTGGAGAATGTCCTACCATAGGCATTCCACAGGTATATATACTCCACTTGCTTTACTATCATTTGAAGATGCCAGCCACAGCTGCAGGTGAAACGTCAGGAGAAAATGCTACTGGAACATGGCCATACAACCTGGAAAACCCACAACACTCTAGTGCTGTGGTGGCGAACCTTTGGCACTCCAGATGTTATGGAATACAATTCCCATCAGCCCCTGCCAGCATGGTCATTTAGCCGTGCTGGCAGGGGCTGATGGGAATTGTAGTCCATAACATCTGGAGTGCCAAAGGTTCGCCACCACTGCTCTAGTGATTCCAGCCATGAACATGTTCGACAATGCAATGAAAAACACCGTTACAATTATAAAATAATTCAATAAAAACACGCAAATGTAACAACGATAAAAACACATAAACGTTAACAGCAACAAACACCCATAAAGGTAACTGCAATAAACACACATAAATGTTAACAGCACTAAAACACACATAAATGTTAACAGGGAGGAAAGCCAACAGCCATTTTGGGGGGTATGCCAAACGAAACAGAACAGAACAAAACAAAAAAAGATCACAGCCGCTTGATTTATTTGATTTATTCTTAACAAGTGATGACCTGTCATTGGGTTTGGAGCTGGGCTTGGGAGCTCCTTGCTGTTTGCTGGTCGCCATTCAAGAGCCGGGCAGGGCCACAGCAGAAAAGAAAAATGCATTTGTTCTGCAAGGGCTAGAAGGAAGAAAGCTTAAAAAGCGGAAAGAAAGGGAGCCGGCGCTGCGGATCCCGCACCCAGGCCCAGACGCAATCCAGCTAGGCTCTCGGCCTCCCCTGTCTCACTTGCAGCTTTAAAGAAAAAACAGATTCCTCCTCTGGGGGAGTGTACAAGAGGTTTACGCCAACTGTTAGTCATTAGAATTAAATTTATGGTCCTCTCAGCCGACCTTGTTTGTGGGCCTGCAGTTACGGCACCAAAGAGAGGCAGGGGAAGATTTGTGAAGTAGCGCCAGAGACCCTACTTAGAATTCAGAAGAGCCTGGGTTTAATTCTCGTCCTTTTCAACGAAAGGATCTCTGCTAGCGAGGACGGAAAAAGCTTTTTTTCCCCGGACTGAGCCCCAAGACAGCCACTGCGGGAGAAAGCAAACAGAACTGAGATCGCTGGGCCACTGTTTGGGTTTGGTACAAGGCACCGTTAGGTCTCTGCCCCACTGAGACTACAGAATACTCTTTAGTTTGGGGCTCTTTAGTTTGGAGAGGAGACGTCTGAGGGGGGATATGATTGAAGTCTATAAAATTATGCATGGGGTAGAAAATGTGGACAGAGAGAATTTTTCTCTCTTTCTCACAATACTAGAACCAGGGGGCATACATTGAAAATGCTGGGGGGAAGAATTAGGACTAATAAAAGGAAACACTTCTTCACGCAACGTGTGGTTGGTGTTTGGAATATGCTTCCACAGGAGGTGGTGATGGCCACTCACCTGGATAGCTTTAAAAGGGGCTTGGACAGATTTATGGAGGAGAAGTCGATCTATGGCTCCCAATCTTGACCCTCCTTGATCTGAGGTTGCAAATGCCTTAGCAGACCAGGTGCTCGGGAGCAGCAGCAGCAGCAGGCCATTGCTTTCACCTCCTGCAGGTAAGCTCCCAAAGGCACCTGGTGGGCCACTGTGAGTAGCAGAGTGCTGGACTTGATGGACACTGGTCTGATCCAGCAGGCTCTTTCTTATGTTCTTCTTATGTTCTTAATACGTTTTGGATGTGCAGGGAGATCGGAGGAAAGGCGGGCTTCGTTGCCCATAGATGCCTCCAAGCGACCCGTAAGTGAGGTTTGCTCACTGCGGGCTTCTAGGGAGGGTTAGGGGTTCCCACTAGAGATATCCCACCGGCAACCCCCCACATATTCAAGCGGCTTTTTCCTGTGAGAAAATGGCAAAGGAGGGGAGATTTACAGCCACGGGGTCCCCCCAAAATGCTAATTCCGTGAGCACTTTGGACATTTGCAGGTATCACCACAAAATGGCTGCCGCAGGGAGGTGGAATGAATCATAAAATGGCTGCCGCGGGCACGTTTATAAACCACTGGCAGGTTCCAAGCCAAACATCCTCCTGTGACACGGCCGATTATTTCCAAACGGGTGGCTTTGCTGACCCAAACGTAATGCCTCCTGAGATCTGTTCCAGTGAAGCGGAGGAAAATCATCGTTACTTATTTACTTATTTATATCCTGGTTTCTTCTCCATTGGGGACCTAAAGAGGCTTACATCGCAGTCTCCTCTATTTTACCCACACAACAGTCCTGCGAGGTAGGCTAACCAGGGGTCTGCAACGGGTCTGTGATTCTCCATGTGAGTTTTGAGCTAGGGTTCCCAAATCCTACCCCAGCACTCCAACCACAACATTACACTGGTTTTCAACAAATGGCTATTTGTATCGGGGAAGAGGCGTCTTGGGCAAGATGCACCCAGGGGTCCCGAAAACATTTCAGCGGACGCCTCGACACCCATGGGTAACTCGTGGGAGGATCACTTATTTCGATCTCCGTCCTCCACCCTGTCTCTCTGCCGTGACAAGGAAGATAAATTCCAAAAAAGAAAAGAATGTGTTTAAAATAAACCTGGAAGGAATCCTGGCGCCCAGCGGAGTCCAGAGAGAGAGGGCGTCACCAGGAAACAAACACACAAGCGCAACGTTTTTGCCAGCCTCCAAGTTAAACTATGTATCGTACAGAGGCCTGCTGATTACAAAATGTTCAATAACTTGAACCGACTCAAAACACGGGGAGCCGCATTGATCAAAAGCTGACTTACAAATTCCCAGGGGGCTAGGGTGTCGGAAGGACCAAGTGTTCGAAAAAAAGCTAACCCATGTACCAAGATTGCTGATAAGAGGAGCAGCAGTGGCGTAGGAGGTTAAGAGCTAGTGTATCTAATCTGGAGGAACCGGGTTTGATTCCCAGCTCTGCCGCCTGAGCTGTGGAGGCTTATCCGGGGAACCAGATTAGCCTGTGCACTCCAACACATGCCAGCTGGGTATCCTTGGGTTGGTCACAGCTTTTCAGAGCTCTCTCAGTCCCACCTACCCCACAGGGTGTTTGTTGTGAGGGGGGAAGGGCAAGGAGATTGTAAGCCCCTTTGAGTCTCCTTGCAGGAGAGAAAGGGGGGATATAAATCCAAACTCTTCTTCTTCAAGATCATCCGAGAAGGCCTTTCAGAGATCAGGTGGGTGCCAGGGGCTTACCGCCCAAGGGGACATATGGGGGCAAATGTCCCCGGGCGGCGCCCCTCCTCCTTCCCCTCGGGTCCCGTGTGGGGAAGAAAGGGCCCACCCCTCTGCAGACTGTGTGCTGGGCTGGCCACTCCAAGGAGTCAACCTGGGTCAACCTCGCCACTGCCCTGTCCGTGTGCCTTCTGGGTGGTGTCCCCGCCAGGCAGCAGAGCAAGTCGGGAAGACGGGTCCCACAGGCTCCTGGCCTTTGCCGGCCTCCAGCCCCTCTCCTCACCCCAGGGGCTGCCTGGGGCGGAGGGGAGGGGCAGAAAACTCAGTCCTTGCCCCAGTCTCCATTTTCTGATGGGTGGTTATGAAGAACTGTGTCTTCTGGGCGGTGACACCCCAATTTTGGCACGTGTACCTGACGAGGCTGTCCTCGTACCCACTTACTAGTCTTTCAGCCACCTAGGGGGAAAGTTGTTCTAGGTCAGTGATGGCGAACCTTTTCGAGACCGAGTGCCCAAACTGCAACCCAAAACCCACTTATTTATCACAAAGTGCCAACACGGCCATTTAACCTGAATGCTGAGGTTTTCGTTTAGAAAAAACAATTGGCTCCGAGGCACGCGTTACTCAGGAGTAAGCTTGGTGGTAGTCGGTGGCTTTGCTTTGAAGCAACCATGCAACTCTTCGAACGGGTCAATCACTACCCTAGGAGGGTTTACTCAGAAGCAAGCCCCATTGCCAGCAACCGAGCTTACTCCCAGGTAAAGGATCACGCTTTAGTTCTCCCCATGAAAATCAGTGGGATTTAACAGCGCTTGACAGGGTTACCTACACTGCTTCCCCAAAACTAGGACTTAGGTTTAATGCTAATAATTGAGCCTAGCAGCCCAGGCCAACCTAGATGTGTGTGGGGGGGGACTCTGTGTGTGCCCACAGAGAGGGCTCTGAGTGCCACCTCTGGCACCCGTGCCATAGGTTCGCCACCACTGTTCTAGGTCCATTCCGCAAAGCACGGATAAGACGTCTTAAAAAGAGGCGACTTCTCCACGCACTCAAAATAAGACATCAGGACAGCGCGGGCGTCAGACAAGGAAAGGGGGTTTGTTTGTGGCCGGCCATTAAGTTAGCTGGTCAGTTTCACCCTCCCCTTGCGGCCGACATTTTGTGTGCTGCCATTTTCTGAAGGTCGCCCCAGGGTTTGCTCTGCGGGCTCTGATCCCGGGTGCCTTTTCAGCCCCCAAAGGTACATAGTTGTACTCAGCTCTTCCCGCTGATTCCGGCAATATATAGTTTTCCTATTTGGTACACCTGCCCTCCGCGGCCCCAATGGGAGTCCTCAGAGCAACTAAGATTCTCATACGTATGTCTGCGTATCTTCAGCTTCTGCAAAAATCAAAGGAAAAGAAAAAACTATATATTACAGGAATTGGCAGGAAGAGCTGAGTACAACTATGTACTTTTAGAGCTGAAAAGGCGCCCGGGAGCAGAGTCTGCGGAGCAAACGCCACCTTCAGCAACTGGAGGCAGAGAGAAGCTCTTCAGCAGAGAACAAAATGTCGGGCGGAAGCGGAGGGTAAAACTGATCACAGAGTGAAACAGGAAAAATAAGACGCCTCCTGAGCTCTGCGTTCCGCACAGCCGGGCAGGAGACGTCTTGCAGGAGTCCTCAAAATAGGATGACTTGAGCAGAAATAAGGCATTTTGAGGACATCTTTGGGGGGGAAAAACAGTATGGAGTTCCTCCCCAAGACACCTTTGTTTTGCATCCTCAGGACGTCTTATTTGTGCTGTGCGGAATGAGCCCTAGTCTCTCGAGCTTTCCAGAAGGACACAATCATGAAACCATTCATGGTTTCATTAATAGTGCCAATGCCGCTGTTATTGTTGGGCTAATCCTATTGATTTTTGTATCTCACGCAGTTCTCTTTTTCCTCGTTGAACGCAGGCCATCTTCAAGCCCGCTGCTGAAATGCTGGGTATTAATCTTTTAAACAAATATTTTTATCCGAGCTTTGCTTCATTTAAAGAAGTCGGCTGGATCAGACTGAAAGATCAAATCTAGTCTAACAACTTCTTTCGTGATGTTCCGGGAAACCCGGCCGCAAAGACATGAAGAAAACAACTCTCCCCTGCTGCTATCCCATCGGAAGGGGTGCTCAAAGATACACTGCCTTTGAACATGGAAGTTCCATTTAAGAAGAAGAAGAGTTTGGATTTATACCCCACCTTTCTCTCCTATAAGGAGACTCAAGGTGGCTTACAAACTCCTTTCCCTTCCTCTCCCCACAACAGACACCTGGTGAGGTCGGTGGGACTGAGAGAGTTTAGAGAGAACTGGGACTAGTCCAAGGTCATCCAGCAGGAATGGAGGAATGTGGAAACACATCTGGTTCACTGGATAAGCCTCTGCCACTCAGGTGGAGGAGTGGGGAATCAAACCTGGTCCTCCAGATTAGAATTCACCTGCTCTTAACCACTACACCACGCTGGCTCTCAAGCTATCAAGGTTATCAGATGGAGGTCAAGAGCTTCCCAGAAAAGGGCTTTGAAGGACAGAAGAAAGGCGGCCATGACATGTGGTCAGGGCTTGGTAGAAATGAGTTACCTATAATCCGTCACCCCAAAGTCACAGCTAACTGGTGGCTCACGGTGGCAGTTTTCTGCACACGTTCAGAGAACAGTCTTGAGCCTGAATTCTGCAACAAGGCTCGGCCGCCAAACCCAGTTTCTAGGGCTGAGTTCTGGCTGAGAATAAGAGCACTCATAGTTAAAGAGACTTGGAAAAGAGAAATGTTTTCAACGGCTTAACCCTCCCCTCCCCCCCCCCGCAATGACTAAACGGCAAAGCCGTCAACACGCAGATTAAGCGACGAGCCAAGATTGCAGATTTGGTAAGAGAGGACAAAGTCCACATGCAGACAAATAAATTGAAGGCTCTGCCTGAAAAGGTTGTGAGAACCTCTTTCGCAACAGCTGTCCGCTGGCTGCCCCTAACCCTACATTTCAGCCGTCTGGTGACCGCAGCCACTCGGAATAAAAGTCAGCGTTTGTGTGAGGTCCCAGCAACGATGGCACACTCATGCAGCAGTGGCGTAGCATCAAGGGGACAGGGGGGTGCACAATGCACCGGGCGCGTGCCAGTGTGGGGCGTTCCAGGGTGTGGCGGGGGTGCAGAGCTCATGCATTCCCCAACCGCAGTTCCCCCTAGCTCCAGCCCTATCATGCAGAGAACTTTGGTTCGGCGCTGCTTCAAGAAAGCTGCACAGTTCTCGTGTGCCTCCTCCCTCCTCCCAGCACTGTGATTGGTCCCTCCCAATTTCACGCCAACCGCGGTTGCTGCCGTTAACACCCGAACCAGCAAAGCTTGGTTTGTGCTTCCCCTGCAAAGCCGGGCTTGTGAAGCAGATTCAAAGCAGAGTCTGCAAAGCAGGCAACGCAACGCACGGCGCTCAAAGTGCCAATTTAAACATGATCGCAAGCGGGGATTTGTGTGAAAGGAGAAGCGACCAGCTGGTCGAGGCCACGGGAACAATGCCAGATACATTCACGGGGCACCAAACGATCCAGGCTAACACGGAGCCCGAAAAGGGAGCAATGGGATATAAAACCTATAAACAATAAACAAATTGGCCCGTTCCACCGACTTCCCTTACTCGTGGTGGACCCTGAAGATCTCTGGGGATTATAACTGATCTCCAGATTACAGAGATCAATTCCCAGAGCAAATGGCAACTTTGGAAA
This sequence comes from Sphaerodactylus townsendi, assembly GCF_021028975.2. NCBI lineage: Eukaryota > Metazoa > Chordata > Lepidosauria > Squamata > Sphaerodactylidae > Sphaerodactylus > Sphaerodactylus townsendi. The sequence goes on from NW_025950407.1 coordinate 601,605, forward strand.
TTTCACACAGGTGTCAAACTCGCGCCCCCTCCAGATGGTATGGACTACAGTTCCCATCATCCCCCGCCAGCATCATGCTGGCAAGGGGTGATGGGAACTGTAGTCCATAACATCTGGAGGGCCGCGAGTCTGACACCTGTGCATGGCATTACACCCCAATGAGCTTTCTCCCCTCACTCCACCCCCAAATCTGGAGATTTTGTGGGAGGAGTCTGGAGAGGGGTTGGGGGTTGGGGGGGGACCCAAGCAGGGTATAATGCCATGGACTTTCCCCTCCAAAGCAACCATTTTCTCCAGGGGAACTAATCTCAGCCGTCCGGACATCAACCGTAAGAGTGGGCGACCACCAGCTGCCACCTGAAAGTTGGCAACCCCACAGCAGTAAGAGGTAAGGCAGGACATAGGCTGAATCCAACCTTACGTTTTGATGGGATGCTGGAATCGATCTCGTGTCTGTGCAGGGTGTGCCCCAAGCAAGACAGGTCAGGAATAGACTGAAGCCACTACTGAGTCAGCAGTGTGATGCGGCGGCCAAGAAAGCCAACGTGATTCTGAGCTGCATCAGTAGAAGTATAGTGTCTAGATCGAGGGATGGACCTCTCTATTCTGCATCAGTGAAACCTCACCTGGAATATTCTGTACAGTTCTGGAAACCGCAGTTCAAGAAGGATGTTGACAAGTTGGAACGGGTCCAGAGGAGGGCGACCAAAATGGTCAAAGGTCTGGAATCCATGCCCTACGAGGAGAGACTTAGGGAGCTGGGGATGTTTAGTCTGGAGAAGTGAAGGTTAAGAGGTGACATGATAGCCATGTTGAGATATTTGAAGGGACGTCATGTTGGTGAGGGAGCAAGCTTGTTTTCTGCTGCTCTAGGACCAGGAGTAATGAGTTCAAGGTGAAGGAAAAGAGATTCCACCTAAACATCAGGAAGAACTTCCTGACAGTCAGGGCTGTTCGACAGTGGAATGCACTTCCTTGGAGTGTGGTGGAGTTTCCTTCTTTGGAGGTTTTTTAAGAGAGGATCAACGGCCAACTGTCTGGAGTGCTTTGATTGTGTTTCCTGCATTGCAGGGTGTTGGACTGGATGGCCCTTGGGGTCTCTTCCAACTCTATGATTCTATGATTCAGCCTTTGAAAGCAGATACAGTGAGCTAGAGTGTCCATTCCGTAGGTAACATCCTCCATAACTTCTTGGAACGAGCGCCAAGGCTCCAGACATCGTCTCAGCTTGCCTTTTTGGCATGGCAATAGAGCAGACAGGAACTGCGAAAGCTGTGTTTCCACAGAAGGGCCAAAAGCAAACGATGCACAAGGAAAGCTTGTCCACATTAAACCCCCCAAAATAAGATTCTTAAGGGTGTATAGAGTTTATGCAAGTGTGGGCGGAGGGTTATTTGATTACGTTTTGAATAGAGCTGGTTTGAAATTCTGTGATTTTAAACTGTGATTTGTGAGCAGCCGTGAGCCACGAGGAAGCAATGTTTTAACAAATGAAATCAAGAGTATAATACACCAGCAATATTGAAATAAACGGAGCTTTCTCAAGTTGAGCTGAATCGGCGGTTGGGGGGTAGGAAGCCTGGAATAGCCCTCAAAACAAGTTTTCCCAACATGAATTTGTTTTCCAAGTTACAGTCCGATCTTCTACATATTCAACCATATGTTGGCAGAGCGCTAATTCCAGCAGACTGTATGTTCCTCACACACATAATTTCTAATAATAGTCCCAGTCACGGATGATTATGCGTTTAGGATTTGGGCCTTTCATTCCCTCCGCTGCGAATCCCAGAACAACCCCACTGCGTAATTATGTATTAAAAATCAAAGCCCACATTTCCCTGCACCCCAATGGCAGGGTTTACTCCGAAGTAAACCTCTTCACAACGTACAACGCTTACTCCTAAGCATGATGGCTTCCAAGGAAAAGTGAAAACACAGAACAGAATTTGGGCAAGTGAGTGCTATTTCTTATTGCAATAACGCAGGAGGGAAAACAGTTTCCTTTCCTCGTTCGAGCATCTGTAAAGATGTTTGGATTCATAAGGGCATAAGGAAAGTCCTGCTGGATCAAACCAAGGGATCCGGCAACCTGTTTGCAAGCAGATTTCTTTTTTTTTTAATGTTATCCGTGTTGTTTATAGAAGAAGAAGAAGAAGAAGAAGAAGAAGAAGAAGAAGAAGAAGAAGAAGAAGAAGAAGAGGAGGAGGAGGAGGAGGAGGAGGAGGAGGAGGAGTTTGGATTTATATCCCCCCTTTCTCTCCTGCAGGAGACTCAAAGGGGCTTACAATCTCCTTGCCCTTCCCCCCTCACAACAAACACCCTCTGAGGGGTGTTATAGACCATTTCTCTCACCAAGATTCAACACAGATGACACAGGGTATGTAAAAAACAGACAACTGTAAGAGACATCCCATAAACAAAGAAAGAGGGTTTGGACCAAAGAAATCTGAAATCAAATGCTTCTGAGAAGTTCGCCACTAGGGCACGAAGGAAACAGCCCTCCCTTGCGAGTAGCCTCCAGAGGTATACTTCCACGGAACAGGGAGGCTCCACTTAGCTATCTGGCATAGCAGCTGTCCCAACTCGGCTGACATTTAAATTCTTCAACAGCTTCTGTTTTGCCAAATTCTCACAGAGATGGGAAACGTGTGCCTCGGCTGGGGCAGAATACACACAGACAAACACTCTTCTGTATGTTTAAATGCTCTCCCTACTTATGGTTGCCAACTCCGGGTTAATATCTGGAACTTTTAGGGATGGAGCGTGGTATTTGGGATGGGGGGGGAGGGGGGAGGACTCTCCAAGCAGCCATTTTCTCCAGAGGAACTAATCTCTGTAGTAAGTCCAGGAAATCTCCAGGTACCAACTGAAAGGGGCAGCAGTGGCGTAGTGGTTAAGAGCAGGTGCACTCTAATCTGGATAAACGTGTTTGATTCCCCGCTCTGCCACTTGAGCTGCGGAGGCTTATCTGGCAAACTAGATTAGCCTGTGCACTCCAACACACGCCAGCTGGGTGACCTTGGGCTAGTCACAGTTCTCTCAGAACTCTCTCAGCCCCACCCACCTCACAGGGTGTCTGTTGTGGGGAGGGGGGGAAGGAAAAGGAGACTGTAAGCCCCTTTGAGTCTCCTTACAGGAGAGAAAGGTGGGGATATAAATCCAAACTCTTCTTCCTCTTCTTCCCTAGGGAGAAAAGCAAGACTGGGATGCTTTTCCTTCAAACCCTAGTTGCCTCCAGCCGGTGTTGTTTTTAATGGTGGAGAAGCATTGAATCTCAGAAACCCCGACTTGCCAACTGAAGCTACGTGGTCAAAGCGAAGCTCGGAGGAAGCCTCGGGAAAGACAGCCGATCTGGTTTCTGCAGTGATCTGGTTTCTGCTGGCAGAGCGGCCTGGCACAGCGAGAACCTTCCTCGCCCACCCGAGCCAGGCCTACCTCCTACGTACGATGCCATCCTTTCCTGGGATTTATAGCGCTCCTCGGGCGTGGGGCCAGCTCCATCCGTGGCACTCCCCGAACACGGCTTTGGCTAGGCCCGAGCCCCGAGCGCCAGCAGACCCAACAGCTCCCACGCTGAGCGCAGCAAAAAAACTCCGGCTGGAATGTGCCCGTTTCCCTTCATCCCTTCCCTCGCCGACTCGCCCCGACTCGCTCCCCCCCTTCCCCGTCCTGCCCGGGTGGGCCCGGTTGGGGAGGAAAGGAGGCTAAGATTACAGAAACAAAGACGGCGGATTAATCTGAATTCCAGATTCTCTCCCCTTCTGGCACACACCACGCACACACACCTGGGCACCTCTCTCGATGCAGCGCCACAAGTGAACAAGTTGTGCCAACCGACTGGTGGGTTTTAATTGGCGCAGGGGCTCCTCGGGATCGAGTGCCAGACTTTAGCTGGACTCTGCAAAGGCCGGAACGAATAAAACAAATAAGTACAAATAAGCCTGGCACATTTTAAATCTGTTAATCCGGGACATTTTCGGCCCTGAATTTGCCCGCTTAAAATCTCCATCTGTGAACAAAATGACGGAGGTTGTAACGGGGCCGGAAATATACCAGATTAGCACCCTCTTCTTCCCATGAGCTCAGGGGGACCGGCGTGCTTCTCCTCGGGTTTTCCCTCACAACAGTCCTGCAAGGCGGGTCAGGCTGAGCGAGAGTCCTCACCTCAAGATTCCCTAGAGGGCACTACGACTGAGAAGACATGAGCTTCAGAGGAAAATAGGTTTTCCCTATGACTTCATTCCTGGAAAGGTTCCATCTCTTCTCCCAAGTCCCAGCCTGACTCTGAGCGCGTCACGCTAGCTCCGGTTTTCCACACCGACGCTGAACTCGGAAACCTCCGGAACGAGAGCGAAAGTGCCCCTGAGCAAGCGCAGAGTGCATTTGTAATTTTTTTTTTTTTGGTAAATAAATACATTCCTCTCGCTGCCACGAGCACCAACACATCAGATATAACCATTCTGGAAAGGTGGCGGCGTCACCCTCCTGCAAAATGCAACAGGAGTCCAGCGGCATTTGAAAGACTAACAAAATATATTCCACCCAAAGTCTTTGTGAGTCAGAACTGGGTGCTCCAGATGCATTGGCCGATCTGACTCACAAACGCTGGGGCCGGGATAAACTGTGTTAGTTTTTCAAATCCCGATGGACTCCTCCTGATTAGTTCCGCTCCAGAGAGTAGAGGAATGGTCTTGCAGATCAGTTTGAGGGAGTCACACAATGGCTATGGGATCAAATTCTTCGGTTCCTTTCTCATCCCCCCCCCCCCCGGCTCAGTTATAAGGTTGGCCTCCCTTATTTCTGCACAGAAAAACGTGCCCCTCCCTCCTTATCTCCTCCGAGCAAAGGCCGGGAACAACGCGCCGACTGAGCTGCAAGCCCATAAATAATAATCCAGTTAACGCGATCCACGCAGATTCAAGACGGATCCACTGACAAATGTAAAAAGAGCGCAAGAAGATGGAACCACGGAAGAGCCTCCAAGACGCAGGAACTGCAAACTCCGAGCCTGTGAAATTATTCAACCTCCAACCAACACCCTCAGGAAGAGAATTGTTGTATACACAGCCTGGATAGGGCCCTCCTCAATCGCAGTCGGCCACTCCAAAAGGATCAGGACCAACACAGTAAAGGTCCAAGATCTCACTGGGGCCATACAGACAACCCATAGGAGGACTTTACTCACAGAGTTATTAAAGAGTGGGAGTCGCTGCCAACGGATGCAATAATAACCACATGCGCCAAAGCGCTAGATTCGAACCCAGCAGCACCAAAGAGACCAATAAGATTTTGGGCATAGGAGCTTTCGAGAGTCAGGGCTCCCCCGGTTGAGATCACAAGTGTCGACGGCTCAAGGGATCGGATAAATAAATTCACAAACGACAGGTCTGCCAGGGGCTACAAGTCAGGATGACTGAATGGAACTTCCACTGCCAGAGGCAGTCAACCTCAGAACGTCACTGCTGGCAAATAGCATCAGAGGAAGGCCTCAACCATTATGCCCCGTTTGTTGGCCTTCCAGTGCCACTGGTTGGCTGTTGTGTGAGAACCTGTACTCGTTGGAACCACGTCTGATCCAGCCGGACTCTTCTTATGCCTCAACATAACCCGCACAAGAGAGCCATCTTAGTGTCGTGGTTAAGAGCAGTGGATTCTACCTGGAGACCTGGGGTTGACTCCCCACTCCTTGACATAAGCGGCGGACTTTAATCTGGCGAACTGGATTCGTTCCCCTTGTTCTTCCACATGAAGCCTGCTGGGTGACCTTGGGCTAGTCCCAGTTCTCCCAGAACACCTGCCTCACAAGGTATCAGTTGTGGGGAGAGGAAGGGAAAGGCGTTTGCAAGTCCCTTTGAGTCTCCTTACGGGAAAGAAAGGGGGAGGGGTAATAAATCCAAGGGGGAGGGGTAATAAATCCAAAGTCATCCTCTTCCACGGCTCTGAATACTGAAAGCACGACCTAAACACTAAGTATTCACACCACGAGTTGTCCAGTTGGACGTAGGCCCAAAGCAACCCTTTGGAGAGGAATTAAGCCCGGCGCTCCCAAAAGGTTTCCTCCGAAACAGACGATTCCGCCGCTTTCCCAGCCAACCCAGTAGGAGCCGCCAAGCTACTTTGCAGGGTTTTGGGGGAATGCAAATCCATCCCTTCGAAACATGATCTATCCCCAGAAAGAATTCCGTTTGGCCAGCAAGATTATTGGTAAAGATTATTCACCAATTTACATCTCGCGCTCCGGGAAACCGGGTTTCCCGAGATAATCTGTGTACGAAAGCAACTTTCGGGCCAGACCTTAAAACCCTTGGCCGCGACACGCCAGAACATTAAAATTGCTAAGTTAAATTGTTATCACCCTCCGCAGCTGCAGGAATGGGCCATTGTATAGCATTTCTGCTTGTTTTGGCAGGAGAGTGTCACACTCTGCTTTTCCGCGCACCCCCCCCCTCCCTTTCCTCCGGCCTGAATCTCGTCTGTCGCCCAGAGAATCCATTTTATGCCTCCGACGGGCCTTCGCGTCCATGAATCTGCCCAAATTTAAGGTGCCGCCCGGCTGTCGTTTTTCAAAGACGGGCAATCGCAGAGCATAATTCAGTGTTTATTTGGGAAGATGCTCCATCGGATGACGGTCTCTCTGCAAACGTTGTAGATGCTCGCCTCCTTCTTTTGACAAGTTTTATGTATCGTCGAAGGCTTTCCCGGCCGGATTCAACCGGTTGTGGTGGGTTTTCCGGGGCTGTGTGGCCGTGGTCTGGTAGATCTTGTTCCTAACGTTTCGCCTGCCTCTGTGGCCGGCATCTTCAGAGAGAAGTCAATACGCGGGACGCAGTGTGTAACAGACTTCTCTCTGTGATACACCTCTGAAGATGCCGGCCACAGATGCCGACGATCTACCAGACCACGGCCTCACAGCCTGGAAACCCCACAACAACCAGAGAGTATGTTTTGTTTTCTTTTTAATACCTCCCCCTTGCGCACACACACAAACGTCTGCATAATAGGGGAAACTAAGATTTTTCAGTGCAGTCGAGAAGAAAGTTATTGCCTGAAGGGTTTCACGGCCGGAATCACTGGGGCGTCGTGGGGTGACCACGTTCCAGTAGCATTTTCTCCTGACTACTGCCGTCAGATCCTCTGAAGATGCCAGCCACAGATGCAGGCAAAAGGTCAGAAGAAAATGCTACCGGAACACGGCCATACAGCCCAGAAACCCCACAACATCCCCAGAAAAGAAAGTTACTCCAATCAAAGTCCATTCATTTCAATGGAGTAACTCAGAATAGGATTGCATTGGGTTCAAAACGCGTCTATTTTTTTCTCTTTAGGAGGTCAGGTCTTGAGGAGTTAATGTATTTTCAAAGGCTTTCACGGCCGGATTCAACTGTTGTGGTGGGTTTTCCGGGCTGCGTGGCCGTGGTCTGGTAGACCTTGTTCCTAACGTTTCGGCTGCATCGGTGGCCGGCATCTTTGGAGGTGTATCTCAGAGAGAAGTGTGTTACACTTGCACCTGGCCACACAGTGTGTGACAGACTTCTCTTTGTGATACAATCCTGAAGATGACGGCCACAGATGCAGGCGAAACGTCAGGAACAAGGTCTACCAGATCACGGCCACGCAGTCCGGAAAGCCCACCACAACCCGATCAGGAGTTAACTTGGCCCTCTTTGGGGGTGGTCATGTACCCCATTTGTATCATGGTAGTGCGAACTCCCGCGTGTTCGAGGCCCACATCTCTGCCTTCAACAACGCACGCCAAGGAAATGGCATCCCGGCCTGGCACAGCGGGGAAACCTTGTCCCGGAAAACCTCCCCCAAAGCTGCCCTCCTGGCGCAGAATCCTACACAGGAAAAGGGTACCTGGCAGCTCCTCAAGACTCCCGTCCCGTGACCCACATCCGCGGGCACAAAGAGACGTGCAGGAAACAAGCAGTGGCACGCCACCCACGGCTGGCAGAGTCGCGGGCACAAGACCGGGCATGGCTTTCAGGAGCGTTTGTGGACAGGGAGGCCAAGGCAACCAGGCGGACACGGGGAGAGGGAACCGATGCCAGCCCGAGAGGCCCCTTTTGGGGTGCGAACCCAGAAGAGCGGGGGGGGGGTGTGTGGCAAAATCTGGGGGGTGGGGGGAGCTAAACAGGCCCAGGGGGTTGCACCAGGTAGCCAAGGTGGAGGCTGACGTGGGGAGGGGAGCTCAGAGGGCACCTCTTCCCCGACCCCCCCCCCCGAAAGGTACAGATGCCCGGTTTGAATGGTGGGGAAGGGGGGGGGCGGGCACCTGGGTCGGCCTCCAAACAAAGGAGATGCTGAGCGCGCAACATGGAGCCCGGCTGGGAAGAAAGAGGGAAGGAGGGAGGGAGGGAAGGAGAGAGGGAGGGGAAGAGGCGCCCCCTTCCTCCCCCTCTCCCCGGCTGCCTTAACCAGATCCTCGCCGGCGTCCTCCGTCGAAGCCGTCTGGGAAGCCCGGAGAAAGGGTAGATTTAGGGGCGGGGGGGAGGCTTACCGGGTGGGGGGGCACCGGACATCCAAAGTTGCTCCAGCCTCGGACAAAGAGACCCGTCCAACAAAAGAGCCAGTCTTGGGGAGCGGGGAGAGAATCCGGGGTGGGGGGGGGGGAAGGATGGGTGTGAGGCCCCCCAGGAGCGCAGGGGCCTGGAGGTGGGGGGGGGGAAGGGCTCGCTTTCCGGAGGGAGGCAAAACGCGGGATCGGAGCCGGGGGGGGGGATTCCAAAGAGCAACCCGGGTCTCCCCCCTTCCCACAAGGGACAGGAACCTGCCCCCCCCCTCTTTTTTTACCTGGGGTTGCTGCCGTTCCAGTAGACGCTGTGGCGGAGGCCGCGCACCTGCCTCCACAGGAGGCCCCCCCAGAGCAGGAGCAGCCCCCCCAGGAGCGCCCCGGCCGGGCGCATCGCTCCGCTGGCTCCCCCCCTCCACCAAGCGCCGTCGGGGGACCCGGGCGCGCCACCAAGCCGCTGGCCCAAGCCGGGGGACCAGCAGAGGGGAGAAGCGCCCCGCCGGCCACGCCCCCGGCTCCAACTTCCCACCAATCGGCGGCCGGCGCGGCGGAGAAAGAGTTGGAAAGTTGGGGGTTAACCCGTCGAGGCCCGGAGCGCATTCGCTCCTCTGTTCCTGGAAGGAGGCCGGGTGGCCAACTTTCCCCCCCGCAGCCTCGCTCCTGTGCCTTCTGCGGGGCTCTCGGTCAAAGCTTGCCCTGAGAAAGCTTGGCTCTGCTAAAGGCACAGAAGGAAGGCAGGTGTGTGGCCAGAGAGAGGGGGGGACTGGCCAAATGTGCCCCCCCCATGTGACACTTGGATGGGGTGCCTGGGTCATCTGTCCCCACCCTGAGAGCCAGCTGGTGTAGTGGTTAGGAGCAGGTGCTTAATCTGGAGAACCGGGTTTGATTCCCCGCTCTGCCACTTCAGCTGTGGAGGCTTATCTGGTGAATCGGATTAGCTTGCGCTCCAACACAAGCCAGCTGGGTGACCTTGGGCTAGTCACAGTTCTTCGGAGCTCTCTCAGCCCCACTCACCTCACAGGGTGCTTGTTGTGGGGCAGGGGAGGGAAAAGAGATTGTAAGCCCCTTTGAGTCTCCTTACAGGAGGGAAAGGGGGGGGGTATAAATCCAAACTCTTCTTCTTCTTCTTCTAGATACGCCATTGGGGGGTGAGATTCCTGGTCAGTCGGCAAACCAGCGAGGGGTCGCAGGAGGCGAAGCCAACCCGCCTGCCAAACCCGGGCCCTTCACTCTCCTCCCTTCCTTCCTGACATTTTAAGAGGACCCCGGCTAATAACCCCCTAATTTCTCCATCACCAGCCCAATCTTAGCAAAACCCGCCAGGCCTTATCCTGAAGCGGAGCATATTGAAGCGTTTAGCATGATTAATGCTTTGTTTCTCCTTTGCAGGCCAAACCTCTGAGCAATAATAAAGGCCGGGTTTCTTTTTCTCTCCCCCCCAAGAAATGAATGTCTCTCTTGTTTTTCCCTTTCTTGGCTCGAGCAGAAGATGAAGCCACTCCATCTTGTGTTCCTGGGGTGGGCTCGCGTCCCTCTGTCGGTCTTTCTTTTCTGAAGGAAGGGGGGAAATCAAGACTCCCTGAGGTCCGCTGAGGTATTTGAGCATTTCCTGGTCCAAAGCACAGGATCCCTAGACAGATACAGCCCAAAACGTCTCTGCCATGAGAACCGGGCTTGGCTGGATCGAGATAAGACCTCGTGAAAATCCCCGTGACTGCCAGGTCACGGCTTTGCTTTCAGGAGTTCGGTTATTACATGTTTTTGAAGTCCTTCCGTTCCAATATTTGGCTGCCTCCATGTGAGGCCTCAAGATCTTACAGAAGGACAACTGATCTCTATAGGCTACAGGGGGATAGGTTTTCCTGAAGGAAATGACTCCTGTGGAGGGCGGCCTTTCATAGAATCATAGAGTTAGAAGAGACCCCCAAGAGGCCATCCAGTCCAACCCCGTGCCATGCAGGAACACATAATCAAAGCACTCCTGACAGATGGCCATCGAGCCTCTCTTCAAAAACCTCCACAGAAGGAGGCTCCGCCACACTCTGAGGGAGTGCATTCCACTGTCCAACAGCCGTGACGGTCAAAAAGTCCTTCCTAAGGTTGAGGTGGAATCTCTTTTCCTGCACCTTGAACCCGTTACTCCTGGTCCTAGTTTCTGGAGCAGCAGAAAACAAGCTTGCTTCCCTCACCAACACAACAGCCCTTCAGATATCTAAACATGGCTATCATGTCACCTCTTAACCTTCTCTTCACCAAAGTAAACATCCCCAGCTCCCTAAGCCTCTCCTTGTAGGGCATGGATTCCAGACCTTTCACCATTTTGGTTGCTCTCCTCTGAACCCGTTCCAGATTGTCAGTATCCTTCTTGAATTGCGGTGCCCAGAACTGTACACAATATTCCAGGTGAGGTCTAACCAGTGCAGAACAGAGAGGTACAATTACATCCCTCAATCTAGACACTATACTCCCAGAATCGCATTGGCTTTCTTGGCTGCCGCGTCACCCTGCTGACTCATGTTCAGTTTGTGGTCTACTCCCAGATCCCTTTATGGTCCTGTATCCCATGGAGGTCCCTTCCCTTCCCAAACCCCGCCCCCAAATCTCTAGGAATTCCAGAGTTGGCAGCCCAACACAACAGCCCTGTGCGGTAGGCTAGTCTGAAAGAAAGCGATGACCTGAATTCACATAGGGAGCTCCTATGGCTGAGGGAGGGTTTGAATGCTGCTGTCCATAGCCCTTGTCTAACCATTGTACGGCACTGTTGCTCATTTCACCCACACCCTTCCTGTTGATCTGGCTGCCCTTAGACATTAGCGGGGGCTTGAATGGCACTCTAATGGCCTTCCTCTTCTCCCTCGATCTCGGCTCCCTGTTTTATACTTCTGGCAAGTATAGGAAAATGGGCTATTGAAGAATGTTTTAGTTGCCATCTGTGAGTTTAAATTGTTTTGTTAATTCTGTGGTTTTACTGTATTTGTCATGTATTTGGAAGCTGCCCTGAACACACAAGGAGAAAGATGGCAGACAAACTGAAATAATAATAACAAATAACAAACAACAACAACAACAACAACAACAATAATAATAAAATAATAATAAAATAATAATAAAATAACAACAACAACAACAACAACAACAACTCTAGGGCAGCACTTGAAACATCTTCGAATTGACAAAATGAACATCTGTCACATTCAGAAGGCAGCCCTGCTGGGATCCGCACGAATACTACGTCGATACAACTTCCTAGGCCTCTGGGTGAGGCTCAAATTGTCATGGAGGCCAACAACCAGCTAAAGATCTGGCAGCTGTGAAATCTACAACAACAACAACAACAATAATAATGGAGGGGGAATGGTGTTACAGCCAGTGGTGTAGCAAGAAGGGGTACGGGGGGCTAGAGCTCCAGGCGCCACTTCCTGGGGGAGCATTCCAGGGCTGAACCCCCCCCCCCCCCACACACACACACTTTTTCTCATGGTTTTTTTTTCCTGGACACCAAACAAAATGTGTCTGCAGAAAACAGACTCCCTCTAATCTGAACATTTGCGCTCTGAATTTGAAGCACAGGTTTCCTCTGCACGATTTCGGAGCGTTCCGAATTCCAGGTTGGTATTTTGAGTTCCCCAAGGGCCATGTGGTGACCCGAAAGCGGGCAAGGGAGCCGAGATGCCCTGCCCTGAATCAGATGAAGCATTTAAAATTTGGGAGGAGGAGGAATACTTTTTCTTTCTGCCTATGTTCTACTACTGTGAATCGGGTTTCCTCCCACATCAGTTCCAAGAAGTTTGCGGCCTTCATCCCACTCCTGTTAGTTTGCTATTTTATTCCTGCGAAATGAGCCAATCTCTGGCAGTTCCCCAAAAATGTCACATCTGATGACAATCATAAAACCATAGAGTTGGAAGAGACCAGAGGGGCCATCAAGTCCCACCCCCTGCAATGCAGGAAGACACAATTAAAGCACTCCTGACAGATGGCCATCCAGCCTCTCTTTAAAAACCTCCAAAGAAGGAGACTCCACCACACTCTGAGGTAGCTCTTTCCACTGTCGAACAGCCCTGACTGTCAGAAAGTTCTTCCTGATGCTTAGGTGGAATCTCTTTCCCTTCACCATGAACCCATTTCTCCTGGTGCTAGTCTCTGCAGCTGCAGAAAATAAGCTTGCTCACTTGCCAACATGACATCCCTTCAGATATCTAAACATGGCCATCATGTCACCTCTCAACCTTCTCTTCACCAAACTAAACACCCGCAGCTCCCTAAGTCTCTCCTCGTAGGGCTTGGATTCCAGACCTTTGTCCATTTTGGTCGCCCTCCTCTGGACCCGTTCCAGCTTGTCAATATCCTACTTGAATTGCGGTGTCCAGAACTGTACACAATATTTCAGGTGAGGTCTGACCAATGCAGAATAGAGAGGAACAATTACATCCCTCGATCTAGACACTATACTCCTATTGACACAGCCCAGAATCGCATTGGCTTTCTTGGCTGCCGCATCACACTGATGACTCATGTTCGGTTTGTGGTCTACTAAAACTCCCAGATCCCTTTCGCATTAAGTGTTGTCAAGCCAGGTGTCACCCACCTTATATCTGTGCATTTCATTTTTTCTGCCTCAGTGTAGAATCTTACATTTATCTCCGTTGAAATTAATTGTGTTTGTTTTGGCCCAGCTCTTCCATCTGTCAGAATCGTCAAGAACAGAAGACAATTTTGTCTGGATCGGCTTTCCTCTGTTTTTCACTGGGGTCCTCTTGCTGCCGCTGGGATGCTCACAGGCAGGACATGGAGACAATAGCTCTCCTTTACTATTGCCCTTCCAGCGATTGACATTCAGAGGTATACTGCCTCCTTCCATGGAGGTTCCATTTAGCAGTCACAGCAGATAGCTATGCCTCGATCTGTCTTCTTGCAAGGGTTTGTCTGATTAAACTAGGATCCGGGAAACCCAGGTTTGAATCCCCACTCTGCCATGGAAACTTGCTGAGTGACCTTTGACCAGTGACCTTTGCTGAGTGACCTATGACCAGTCACGCAGCCTAAATCCTGGTGCCGTTGGTCGCTCAGCCCTGAAGGAAGAGTGCATCCCTTCACAGTGCCTAATTCGGCACGTTGCAAACAGGCCAAAGTCTGGTGATCCCCGGATCAAATGAAAACCCAGACTGACGGAGGCTGGAGGGAGAATGCTGTCGAAACAGGTCCGGTGGAAATCTGAATTAATTAAACCTGAATCAACAAAGAACTCGGAGGCTGGGGGGGGAAAAAACCAGATCAAAGCGGAAAGTAGAACTGGTATGGAGAGATTCCTGTGGAGAGCCAAGCTCTTTTCCAGTATAATGCACAATATTGAATCAGGCTCTCACTGTGCGGAAAAGCTTCTCACGTGATGGTTCCTCATCAAGGAGAGATCATCATCGGCCATCGACACACACACACACACACGCACGAACGCGCACAGAGAGAGAGAGAGAGAGAGAGAGAGAGAGCAACAAAATGGGAGCTTGCAAGGGAAAGCCTGCACTCCTAAAATTTTCCCCTCTCCAATGGCGTATCTAGCAGGGAGACATGAGTGCCACTTGCCTGGGTCACGTGGGGGGCGCATTTGGCTGCCCACCCGCTGCCACTTCTTGCCCCCTGGCATGCTGCTGCTGCCCACTCACCCCATTGCCACTGTCTGCCCACTGCTGTCTGTCCCCGCTCTGGATGCCTTTATCTGGGGAATTCAGTTAAGCCTGTGCGCTCCAACACACGCCAGCTGGGTGACCTTGGGCTAGTCACAGTTCTTCAGAGCTCTCTCAGCCCCACCCACCTCACAGGGTGTTTGTTGTGGGGGGGAAGGGGAAAGGGGATTATAAGCCCCTTTGAGTCTCCTGAAGGAGAGAAAGGTGGGATATAAATCCAAACTCCTCCTCCTCCTCCTCCTCCTCCTCCTCCTCCTCCTCCTCCTCCTCCTCCTCCTCCTCCCTCTGTCAGCCGCCTGCCTCGCTCTGTCGCCGCCGCTCTTCGTCTTCTTCTTCTTCTTCTTCTTCTTCTTCTTCTTCTTCTTCTTCTTCGTCTTCTTCTTCTTCTTCATGCCACTGAGCTTCTCCAAGATTATTGAAGCTGGCTGGGGTTGGCTGTTGCTCCCTTCCCCCCCCCCCACTACCTCTCAGTATTTGGCACCTCTTGCATCGTACGTCTCATTGACCATGAATGCCAGTCTTTGGCTCTTCATGTACCCCTCTTTATCATGATATTGTTTTAGAGAGAGCCCAGATGGCCCGCTATTTGAAAGTACTGATAAATCCTAAACAAAGATGGGTTTTCACTAGGGCAAGATGGAATTCCTTTCCCCCTGCCTTCCTTAATGGGCGCTTTTTAAGGATACCCCCAGTGATGGGATCCAAACATTTTAGTAACAGGTTCCCATGGTGGTGGGATTCAAACTGTGGCGTAGCGCCAATGGGGCTGGGCGGGGCACAACGGGGGCGTGGCCGGGCATTCCAGGGGCAGGGCATTCCTGGGCGGGGCTGTGGCAAGGACGCAGCCGCTGCGCCGGTCCTTGGGCGGGAAACGAATGCACGCAGGCGCAGGCTGCCACGCTGGTGCACCTCCTGCTAGACTGCTTCCAGTTCTGCGTGCTACTGCTGAGAGGAGGGGCATAACTCAGGCAAAAATCACGTGGCAAAATCACCCATTAATAACCCCCTCTCAGCACACACAAATAATCAGTCACCTACTCTCGGGAACCTGTGAGAACCGGCTGGATCCCACCTCTGGGCGCTTTTTAAGGATACCCCCTCAGGAACAAATGTGCCAGAGGCGTATTGGGGGGAGGGGTGCCAGGGGACAACACCTTATCTGGGCACTCACCCCTGTGCTCAGGGGCAGGGCTCAGACCGGGCCGCTGAGCCCCGCTCCCTGCCTCTCTGCAGGCCGGCTCCTGCTGTCCCCAGGGCCTGGGTAGGGCAAAAGCTGGCCTGCACAGAGGCTGAAGAAGAAGAAGAGTTTGGATTTATAGCCCCCTTTCTCTCCTGTAAGGAAACTCAACGGGGCTTACAATCTCCTTGCCCTTCCCCGCTCACAACAAACACCCTGTGAGGTAGGTGGGGCTGAGAGAGCTCCGAGAAGCTGTGACTAGCCCAAGGTCACCCAGCTGGCATGTGTGGGAGTGCACAGGCTAACATGAATTCCCCAGATAAGCCTCCAAAGCTCAGGCGGCAGAGCTGGGAATCAAACCCGGTTCCTCCAGATTAGATACACGAGCTCTTAACCTCCTACGCCACTGCTGCTCCGGCTGGGGGCGCGGGGCTCAGTGGTGTGTGGCTATCTGGATGATGGATAGACCGGACCATTGGTCTGATGCAGCAGGGTTCTTTGGGTGTCCTTATAAGATTTAATTTAGTCTTTGCGGCTGCTGCAAAAAAAAAGAAAAAGGGAAAAAATATTCGGTCTAGCCAGGCCGCGGGAGGAAGGTCTCGGCTGTCAGGTTTTGTCTGGGAAAGATTTGGGGCTTTGCAGTTATGAAGAAGGTTACAAACTCGGTTAAGCGGAGGAAAGCCAGAACGAAGACAAATCCTTTTCATGTCAAGAGGTGTTCTGCAACAGAATTTGGGGGGAACCCTGGACGAGTCTGTGGTTTGTTTTTTTAAATGCGGCGGCACAAGTCGACAAAGCGCTCCTGGCGAATCGCGCCGGTTGGTCAGCGCTTTGCTTCTTGATGTGCGCTTAAGAAGCAGAATAGGCGGGCGGGATCGACCCGCGGGTTTGGTCCAGCCTCCTGTCTCCAGCGGCAACCTGCAAGATGCTTACGCACAACTGGGCCCAAACGGGACCGGGAAAGCATCAAGCTCACCTTTGCTGCTTCGCCCTCCTGCCCCAGACCAAGTATAACAAACAGAGAACAAAGGGGAAAAATAGACCAAGTAATCACGGAGGAGCTCTACATACGACCTTCCCCAACGCAACCGGAAACCATGTCGTAAACCAATCCCCTCCTGCAACAGATAATCAGGGGTAGACTGCCCCTGAATATGAATGCTCGACTGAGCTGTCGTGGCTAAGAATACGGGCCTTGCTGGAGAGCTTGCAAAGAGCCCGCCTAGTCCAACAGTAGCAACATAGTTAGCAGGAAACTAACAAAAGGCACAGGCCTTCTCCGTCCTTCAGCTGGCAGTATGTTGTAGTGGCTAGAGTGCTGGACTAATAAGGCCTGCATTCAATCCACATTCAGCTTGTTGAGGGACCCTGGGCCAGCCCCACTCTCTCAGCCTGGCCTACCTCACAGGATTATTGTACAGGTAAAATGCGGAAAGCCAAATTTTATATGTAGTGTGCCAAGTCTGGGTTGGGAATTACATGGAGATTTTGGGGAGTGGAGCCTGAAAAGGGTGGGGTTTGGGGAGGGTTTTCAAATGGGATACAATGCCGTAGGGCTCACTCTCCAAAGCAGCCATTTTCTCTAGGTCAATTCTCTAGGTACAATTCCCATCAGCCCCTGCTTGGAGGAGGAGGAGTTTGGATTTATATCCCCCCTTTCTCTCCTGCAGGAGACTCAAAGGGGCTTACAATCTCCTTGCCCTCCCCCCCTCACAACAAACACCCTGTGAGGTGGGTGGGGCTGAGAGAGCTCCGAGAAGCTGTGACTAGCCCAAGGTCACCCAGCTGGCACGTGTGGGAATGCACAGGCTAATCTGGCTCCCCAGATAAGCCTCCACAGCTCAGGCGGCAGAGCTGGGAATCAAACCCGGTTCCTCCAGATTAGATACACGAGCTCTTAACCTCCTACACCACTGCAGGGGCTTATGGGAATTGCAGTCCACCAACATCTGCAGCGCCAGAGGTGGACACCCCTGCTGTAGGTCAACCGATCTCTGTCGCCTAAAGATCAGGAGAAATCCCAAAAGTTCGCAAGCCGTCACCTGGAAATTGGCAACCCCACCTCCGCCATGTTTGCTCCTGGAAGAAAGGGTGGGATAAAATCAGGGGTGGGATCCAGCAGGTTCTCGCAGGTTCCCGAGAGTGGGTTACTGATTATTTGTGTGTGCCGAGAGGGGGTTACTCATGGGTGATTTTGCCACATGATTTTTGCCTTAGTTGCGCCCCTCCTCTCAGCAGTAGCGCGCAGAACTTGAAGCAGTCTAGCAGGAGGTGCACCGGCGTGCGTGGCAGCCTGCGCCTGCGTGCACTCGTTTCCCGCCCAAGGACCGGCGCAGCGGCTGCGTCCTTGCCACAGCCCCGCCCAGGAATGCCCCGCCCCCGTCGTGCCCCGCCCAGCCCCATTGGCGCTACGCCACAGTTTGAATCCCACCACCATGGGAACCTGTTACTAAAATTTTTGGATCCCACCACTGGATGAAATGCACCAGGAACCAACTTTGGTGGCGGTGAAAACTGCACATCTTTCGGGATCGCGTTCCTATCGAAGAAAAACGTGTCGCGCAATTGGGCTCACCCCGGGGTCCAGAGCAAGCGGCCCAGATCCAAAGCACAAAACCACACCAGCAATGACGCTGCGGGGCTGTTTTTCCCAGACAGGGCAACGGTGCTTTCTAGGGTGGCAGCGCACAATTCACTGCGAGCACATCAATCGTGCGAGGCCTTTGGCTGTCAAGGAACAGCAGCCCTGACAAGTAAACAGAGGAGCTGGCAATTCTAATGACGGCATCGGCATTTGACAACTCCTTGGGAAAGACGGCTGCCGGCCTTCCTGTCTCTCTCCCGCCGTCAAACACACCCAGATACAGTCAGGGAGACTGAGAAGCAGGCTGCGGTGTTTAACTGATCCAGCCGCGCTGACCCACCAAACAACCGGCCCCGGTTAACCAGGGCAGAAGGCGGCAGAAGGTTGCACCGGGTTCGAGTGCTGATCAAGTGAGCTGACGAATGTAAACAGAACGTAAAACATCCCGTGCTTGCACAACAACCGGCAGAGAACGAAAGGGTGTGGCTCGCTTCAAAAAGACTGGCGTTGAGAAGTCGTGGTCCTGTGCAGAGTTACTCCGTCGTTAACCCCTTGGTTTCAACAGGCCGAGACCGGAGTGACCCTGCGTTGGACTGCAAAGTAAATCCCATGCATTGGTTTGGACTTGGACTTGCTGGCCCTCGGGGGTCTCTTCCAACACTATGGCTCTATGAAAAAGGTCTTTAATCGAGCAGTGGCTCAAGCTGCTCTACTGTTTTCTGGCAACACATCTTCTTTAGTGAACTACGCAATAGCAGAATGTGCAAAGGGGTAGCAGACTCTCATGGGGTTGCCAGCCCTGGGTTTGGAAATACCTGGGGGGTTGAGAGTTTTGGATTTATATCCCCCCTTTCTCTGTGTGGGCCAGGGGCGGAGCGAGGGGAAACTGCGCCCAGGGCACGTGTGCACCCTGCACCCCTACCACCCCCCCCTCCGCCCCCGCCCTGCCCTGGAATGCCCCCAGAACGCCCCAAAACACCCCCGCCACCAGAGGTGGGATCCAGCAGGTTCTCACAGGTTCCCGAGAGTAGGTTACTAATTATTTGTGTGTGCCGAGAGGGGGTTACTAATGGGTGATTTTGCCACGTGATTTTTGGGGCTCTGAGTTACGCTCCCTTCCTCTCAGTGCAGGTAGCGCGCATTGTGAACTGGAAGCAGTCTAGCCGGAGGTGCACCGGCGTGCGTGGCAGCCTGCACCTGCGTGCATTCGTTTCCCGCCCAAGGACCGGCGCAGCGGCTGCGTCCTTGCCACAGCCCCGCCCAGGAATGCCCTGCCCCTGGAATGCCCAGCCACGCCCCCGTGTGCCCCGCCCAGCCCCATTGGCGCTACGCCACAGTTTGAATCCCACCACCATGGGAACCTGTTACTAAAATTTTTGGATCCCACCACTGCCCGCCACGCTCCCAGAATGCCCTCGCCATGCCCCCACAGGGGTGCGCGGCCAGTGCCTTGCGCACCTCTCTCCCCCTTGATGCTATGCCACTGCCGAGTGCCCAAACTGGGGCGACGGCACGTGTGCCAGCAAAGAGGGCTCTGCGTGCCACCTCTGGCACGTGGGCCATAGGTTCACAACCACTGTTCTAGGGGATCCCCTGTCCCCCAGTTAGGGGTTGGCAGCCTTTGGCCCCTTCCACACTTCCAATCCACTTTCAATGCCCTTTGCACCTGTGCGGAATAGCAAAATCCACTTGCAAACAATTGTGAAAGTGGATTGAAAGTGCATTACTCTGCACGTGCAGAAGGGGCCTTAAACTCTCACTAAGAAGGGGCATGGCAAAGAGAAATCAAAAGCAGGCCTGGGGGACGAAAGAGAGGAGGGGGGGGGTCTACAGCAACTTCACTGCCCGAAGAAAGGTTGTCCAAAATCTGACGAATGTAACAACCATTTCTACTGCTAATGCTCCATTGGTCAATTCTGGTCCTCTGTCTTTCTTTTTGTAGCTGTTTCTCTCCCCCCCCCCCGCCTTAATTTTGCCCACTTGGTATCTCCCAGGTAGGGTGCCCAGCCTCCAGGTGGTAACTAGAGATCTCCTGGGATCAGCACAGATCTCTAACTGACAGCCTTCAGTTTACCTGGAGAAAATGGCAGCCTTGGAAAGGTGGGCTGTGTGGCATTACACCCTACTGACGGCCTTCTCCTCCCAGACCCCACCCTCTTCAAGCTTCACCAGAGGCGTATCGAGGGAAAATGTAGCCCAGTGCAAAATCTGAGTTAGAAAACGTGCTCCCCCCTGTATTTTTCTCTCCCATTTGAACGGGGCCACTTGGCACGCTACCTGTATTGCTTAATAAACCCTGCTCAAAGGAGAGCCATAATGCTCGCCAGGTTTAATGTTATGCCTTCTGCCTTGTTACATGGCAGTTTTAACAAGCAAGACAAAGGCTAAAAGATTGTGCCCATGTAACGATGGCTCAGTTGAATCTCTGGCCCACCAATTACTTCACTGTCTCAGATTCAAGGAAATCAGAACCAAGTATGTGAATCTCACTCCTTTTAAGACATTTACCCCCGGATCTCCCCGATTTAATTCAGGGATTGACACTACTTGTTGGACAACCCTTGATCCTTCTCTGTAATGATAGTGTATAGTGGCAGACTTTCTTCTGGAAATTACCAAACGCCAGTAGATTTCCTTCGACCTAACATTTATTTCCAGTATTGTATATGCTTTTTAATCTGTTTTTTTATTATTGTTGTACTGCTGTCTATGCCAATAAAGGCTTGCTTCTTCACAACTAAAAAAAAAATCTGAGTTTTACCCCCCCACCCCAGACGGCCTCCCTCCCCCACCACGACCAAACAGCGGGGGTTTTGTACCAGGTGTGGAAGTCAGTGTATGGACCCGGGGTGAAGGAGGAGGGATGTAGAGGATGATTCTCCGCCCCCCACACGATTAAATGGCTGCAGCCCAGGGACATTTGTCCCCATATGTCCTCCTGGGCGGTACGCCCCTGCCTTCGCCCCAAAAATCTCCTGGTAGTTCCTAACCCAGAGTGGACAACCACAATCCCACAACTTTTTTTGTTAAATGGCTTTCCTCTTGCGGAATGGGATTTTCTAAGAGAGGACTACCCTTCGAGCGGTTTCAGACTAGTATTGTAAGATGCTTTGACTCAAAAGGGGGAAATGGAAATAAATATCTTAACATGAACAAACATTGTAATCTTGGATTCATCCCAACACAGATGATGATGATGAAGAAGAAGAGGAGGAGGAGGAGGAGGAGGAGGAGGAGGGATTTATATCCCCCTTTCTCTCCTGTAAGGAGATTCAAAGGGGCTTACAATCTCCTTTCCCTTCCCCCCCCCCCCACAACAAACACCCTATGAGGTGGATGGGGCTGAGAGAGCTCCAAAGAACTGTGACTAGCCCAAGGTCACCCAGCTGGCATGTGTAGGAGCGCACAAGCTAATCTGGTTCATCAGATAAGTCTCCACAGCTCAAGTGGCAGAGCAGGGAATCAAACCTGGTTCTCCAGATTAGAGTGCACCTGCCCTTAACCACTACCCCATCCTGGCTCTCTGGCCCCAGTTAACCAGGGCAGAAGGGTGCAAAACATTACAAAAGATCCCCCTTCTCATGTGCTGGAGTCCTGTTCCCAATATCTTTGTATGGAACAAGCCACTTAAAAAGATAATATGCCAAATGGAAAGTATTCTGTACATGCTCAAAGTCCCTGTGCGAGTCCGTCACATATCCCAAAATCTGGCATTGAAAACCAGCTGGGACTCTTGCGAAACCAGTGGCCTTAATCAATATTGGACTTTACCTGGTTTACTTATTACAGGTAGTGTGACCTTGCTGGAGGGGGGGGGGGGACTTTGAGCCAGTCACAAACTTTTAGCTTAGCCTACTTCGCAGGAGTGCTGTGAGGGAAAAAAAACCAGAGAACTGGTGACGCTCCTGCACACGCCGACCCTGTGAAGTAGGGCAGGCTGAGAGATCGTGGAGGGCAATGTAAGACATCTTGCGTTCCCTTTGAGAAGAAAGCCAGCTACGAATGCGGGAAATAAAATAAACCATTTGGCTTAGGGGGGGACAGACTGATGCCCTCCATGATCTCTCAGCCTGCCCTACTTCACAGGGTCGGCGTGTGCAGGAGCGTCACCAGATTTCATTGACACCCCGTCAGTCAGAAGAGCTCAGGTTTCGAGATGCTTCCCCCGCTGCTCAGGATTCAGCAGCAGCGATCTCCTTTCTGCATGACTGAAGAAAATTTGATATGTTGCCGCTAACGCCGAAGCCCGTCCGGAGGTCGATTGCATATCAAGAGTGTCAAAATGGTGTGGAAAATGCCATAAATGAAACCAATGCGAACGAGTGAAACAAAAATACTCAGACAGCACAACAAGATATCAAAAAGGGTGGATTCGGTCATCTCTGGCTGTGAGGATTTAGTGGCGCGGGTGGAAGCACCGTTGTGAACGTCGCCTGTAGCTCCCTCGAAAAACAGCAGGCTATAAATGTGACCGAGAATAAAAGAAACGGAGGAAGGAGGCTGTCGTTTAGGCCCCTTCCGTACCTGCAGAATAACGCCCTTTCAACGCACTTTGCAGCTGTGCGGAATCGCCGAATCCACTTGCAAACAATCGCAGAAGTGGATTGAAAGCGCAGTATTCTGCAGGTGCGGAAGGGGCCGTAGCGTTAAGCGTCTCTGCAATGGCCAGTTCAAGACTCTTGACTAGAAAGTTAAATCGGTCTCCGACTGACAATCTGGGCAATCTGGACCCAACCTTTTCAAGTCGGTGGGCGTGTTTGGAATTCTGCCGCAGCGACAAAATGGCTGCCCCAGGAGGCGGAGTCAGTAACACAGGGTAGATCCTTGCGTTGTGGCTCCCAATCTTGATCCTCCTTGATCTGAGACTGCAAATGCCTTAGCAGACCAGGTGCTCGGGAAGAGCAGCAGCAGCAGAAGGCCATTGCTTTCACATCCTGCACGTGAGCTCCCAAAGGCACCTGCGAGTAGCAGAGAGCTGGACTAGATGGACTCTGGTCTGATCTTATGTTCTTATGTTCTTATTCACACGTGAAGACTTGATTTTTATACCGCGCTTTTCTCCACTTTTAAGGAATATCGACAAGGCTTACAAACTCTTTCCTTTCCTCTTCCTACAACAGACACCCTGTAAGGTAGGTGGGGCTGAGAGAGTTGGGAGAGAACTGTGACGGGCCCAAGGTCACCCAGCAGGCTTCATGTGGAGGAGCAGGGAAACAAACCCAGTTCACCAGATAAGAGCCCGCTGCCCATGTGGAGGAGTGGGGGATCAAACCCGGTTCTCCAGATTAGTGTCTACCTCTCAGGGGGATTGTGTCTAGTGATTGAGATGTGTTCCTAACTCAATGTAACTGCTACAAGATATATGTGATGACCTCACTGCAGGATATATGTAACAGCCTACTATATGTTATCACTGCTATTCTGGGACATTCTTTCCTTGATCTCTGCTTTATGGCTTTACACACCATGTAGATAACAAGGCTTTCCCCTGACACTTTAGTCTCGTGGGAAACAGGGTTGTTTCCACTGTCTTGGGGGGGTAGGATGCCAGGTGGCTTTATCTCTGTTGCCGACCTTGGGGTGCCTCGGCTCCAAAAGAACTCTTTCATTGTTGGGAGTTGTCTGGTCTAGATGAAGAGTATTTTCCACGTTGCTGTATATGTGGCTGGCATCTTCAGATGATCCTCTGAAGATGCCAGCCACAGATGCAGGCGAAACGTCAGGAGAGAATGCTGCTAGAACACGGCCAGACAGCCCGGAAACCACACAGCACCCCGGTGATTCCGGCCGTGAAAGCCTTCGACAATACATCTTTCTCACATTCCTTGGGAAACAGGGAGGGGGGGGGGGGTCAATGTAATAAAACGGGTAGCAAACGCCAGGTTCCCCAGAAGTGCCTTGGCCAAGTTGGGTGCTTTGATGCCGATCAATAAACGCTGCCGATCAGCGATCCAGAGTCTGTTTATTGCTTCGAGACCCAACCACTTTTAACCACTACCCCACGCTGTCTGTCGTGCTGGGGCTATGTTGCCCATGGGGGCCTCCGCTCCAGAAAGCCGCTGCAAGTCAGAGCAGGCAATGCAGAACTGTTCGGATCACGGGTCTGACTCAGACAGCAGCAGCGTTTGTACGACTGAGGGGGGGAAACGAAGCTCCGCCATGAGAGAGCCGCGCAGCCGAGGCCGAGGTCACGGGGCAGCCGGGTTTCGGCAGGCAGGTCCGATCCCGCTTGGCCTCCCGGCGCCCTCCGTTTCCCAGCCCCACGAACAGCACACCCTCCAAGCTTGCAAATAAAGTCGTCACTCCTACGCCGAGGCCTGCCCACGGCGCTCTCTGCCCCCACCTCTCCGCCCCTGAGCTTAAGGCCCGCCCGAGTCCACGCCACCTTCCCTGGCCGGCCTGCCCCAAATGCCTCATTCCTAGCCGGTTTGCGCATGGAGGGTTGTGCCCAGACAGCTGGGGCTCCTGTCAAGAGTCACGTACTCGGAGAAATTACAGGGTGCGAAGGCCCATAAACGTGGATCCGCGTGGCTGGGCAGCACAAGGGAACCTTTGTTCTCACAGAGAGGGAGGGGGCAGGTGAGGGGGGGCAGCTGTGGGATCTCCTTGGCAGCTCCTACCAAGATGCCGGGCAAGGGGCACAAGGGGTGAGGAGACGGCCAGGCCGATGCCCTGCCTGGGGTTATCATCTTTTCGTCAGAGCTGAAGACGCTCGGGGTGGGGCGGGTGGGGAGGCGGACGAAAAACAGCGCCGGCCGCCAAGAATCCGTTCCCTTCTTTGCTTAGTTTGCTTCCCCGATAGCTCATCTTAGCCAGAGTTTCAGAGCTAAAGCGTGGTGTCGTGGTTCAGAGCAGGCGGGTTCCAAGCTGGAGAACCGGATTCGATTCCCCACTCGTCCACCTGAGTGGCAGAGGCTTATCTGGTGAACCAGATGTGTTTCTGCACTCCTACATTCCTACTGGGTGACCTTGGGCCAGTCGCAGTTCTCTCTGAACTCTCTCAGCCCCACCTGCCTCACAAGGTGTCTGTTATGGGGAGAGGAAGGGAAAAGAGTTTGTAAGCCACCTTGAGTCTCTTTTTCAGGAGAGAAAGGTGAGATATAAATCAAAACTCTTCTTCTTCTCCTCCTTCCCCTTCTTCTTCTTCTCCTCCTTCTTCTCCTTCTCCTCCTCCTTCTCTTTCTCCTTGTACTCCTTCTCCTTCTCCTCCTTCTTTCTCTTTCTCCTTGTCCTCCTTCTCCTTCTCCTCCTTCTTTCTCCTCCTCCTCCTCCTCCTTCTCTTTCTCCTTCTCCTCCTCCTCCTTCTCCTCCTTCTTTTTCTCCTCGTCCTCCTCCTCGTCCTCCCTCTCCTCCTCCTTCTTTTTCTCTTTCTCCTCATCCTCCTTCTCTTTCTCTTTCTCCTTCTCCTCCTCCCTCTCCTCCTCCTTCTCCTTCTTTTTCTCCTTTTTCTCCTTCTCCTTGACCTCCTCCTTCTCTTTCTCCTCATCCTCCTTCTTTTTCTTCTCCTCTTTCTCCTTCGCCTCCTTCTCCTCCTTCTCCTCCTCCTTCTCTTTCTCCTTGTCCTCCTTCTCCTCCTCCTCCTCCTCCCTCTCCTCCTCCTCCCTCTCCTCCTCCTCCTCCTCCTCCTTTTTCTCCTTCTCCTTCTCCTTGTCCTCCTCCTTCACTTTCTCCTCATCCTCCTTCTCCTTTTTCTTCTCCTCCTTCTCCTTCTCCTTCTCTTTCTCCTCCTCCTCCTTCTTCTCAGGGTCAGCCCTGGGTAGTACTTGGCTGGGATTGGTATGCAGAGACAGGCACTGACAAATCACCTCAGCTTAACTCTTGCCCTGACCTGGGTGGCCTCGGCTAGACCAACCATTTCCGCTCTTGGAAGCTAAGCAGAGTCGTCCCCGGTTAGGACTTGGATGGGAGACTTAGGGAGCGTCTATGCAGAGGCAGGCAATTGCAAACCCTCCCCTGTCACTTCCCGCCTTGAATGCCTCATGTTTGGGGTTGCTATGAGTCAGTTGACTCAACAGTACATGGTTGTTCTTCTTTCTCCCCAAATGAGCACCCAAAGCCAATGTGATTCCGGACTGTATCGATAGGAGTATAGTTTCCAGATCGAGGGATGTAATAGTACCTCTCCATTCTGCACTGGTTGGACCTCACCTGGAATACTGCATCCAGTTCTGGGCACCGCAATTCAAGAAGGATATTGACAAGCTGGGACGGGTCCAGAGGAGGGCGACCAAAATGGTCAAAGGTCTGGAATCCATGCCCTACGAGGAGAGACTTAGGGAGCTGGGGGTGTTTAGTTTGGTGAAGAGAAGATGACATGATAGCCATGTTTAGATATCTGAAGGGATGTCATGTTGGTGAGGGAGCAAGCTTGTTTTCTGCTGCTCCAGAGACTAGGACCAGGAGTCATGGGTTCAAGGTGCAGGAGAAGAGATTCCACCTAAACATCATGAAGAACTTCCTGACAGACAGGGCTGTTGGACAGTGGAATGCACTTCCTTGGAGTGTGGTGGAGTCTCCTTTGGAGGTTTTGTAAGAGAGGCTGGATGACCATCTGACAGGAGTGTTTTGATGGTGTGTTCCTGCATGGCAGGGGGTGGGACTTGGTGGCCCTTCTGGTCTCTTCCAACTCTATGATTCTAATGCAGCTTGCATCTTCATTTTCCCATCACCAACAAGCATCTAAGGGTAGGTTAGACTGAGCATGACTAGCCCAGGGAACTACAACGACTGAGGGAGGATTCGAACCCAGGTGTGCAAAAATATTAGATCTCCGCCATAACTTCTACACCAGGTGTCTTTGCCCAAGCAGGAATATAAGAATGAGACTGAATCACACAGGCTTCCAGATTTGCTTGGAATAAGCCTCATTTCGGCTGAGAAAGGAAACCAGGAGTCCCTTTTCCATTACCTGTAAAAATGTCTAGATTTTGCTATTCTGCTTGAAGATCGCTTGCACGCGTACGCTTCGAAGGTGCACAATAAGTTGGGTGAAAAAGTATTGTGGGAAGAAAGAACACAATGCCACAGGAGAGAACATAAGAACATAAGAACAAGCCAGCTGGATCAGACCAGAGTCCATCTAGTCCAGCACTCTGCTACTCGCAGTGGCCCACCAGGTGCCTTTGGGAGCTCACGTGCAGGAGGTGAAAGCAATGGCCTTCTGCTGCTGCTGCTGCTCCCGAGCACCTGGTCTGCTAAGGCATTTACAATCTGAGATCAAGGAGGATCAAGATTGGTAGCCATAAATTGACTTCTCCTCCATAAATCTGTCCAAGCCCCTTTTAAAAGCTATCCAGGTTAGTGGCCATCACCACCTCCTGTGGCAGCATATTCCAAACACCAATCACACGTTGCGTGAAGAAGTGTTTCCTTTTATTAGTACTAATTCTTCCCCCCAGCATTTTCAATGGATGCCCCCTGGTTCTAGTATTGTGAGAAAGAGAGAAAAATTTCTCTCTGTCAACATTTTCTACCCCAGGCATAATTTTATAGACTTCAATCATATTCCCCCTCAGACGTCTCCTCTCCAAACTAAAGAGTCCCAAACTCTGCAGCCTCTCCTCACATGAAGCATGCCTCCATCAAGAAACCCCAACAAAAATGGAGGCAGACAAAATCGAGAACCGGCAGAGCTTAACAGAATCTAAAACGGCCAACCCAGCTCATCCTGACGGGACCTGCTTAAGTCCCTTCCGCACATGCAGAATAATGCACTTTCAATCCACTTTCAGTGGACTTTGCAGCTGCGTGGAACAGCCAAATCCACTTGCAAACCGTTGCGAAAGTGGATTGAAAGCGCATTATTCTGCATGTACGGAAGGGGCGTTTTCTCTTAGGACATGGGTGTCAAACTCGTGGCCCTCCAGATGTTATGGACTACAGTTCCCATCACCCCCTGCCAGCATAATGCTGGCAGGGGATGATGGGAACTGTAGTCCATGACATCTGGAGGGCTGCGAGTTTGACACTTGTGTCTTAAGAGAACCGTGGCAGCAACTAGACACACAAAGCCAAGCTGCAACATGCCGATTTCTTCAAAACTTTTAATACACCCCCCACCCCCGTGACAATTCCTGAGATGTTTCAGGCACCGGGGGGGGGGGGGAGGGATTTGAAATCTTGTCCGCTGCCAGCAAAACAAGAAAAGGCGACCGAAGACGCGAGGCCCAGACGTGCCATGAAATTTTGCCGACCCGACAGCCCTTCTTTCTCGGGTCCTCCCAATTTGTTAGATGTGTTGCCCAGCTACAGCAGTTCGAACCCTCTAATTTTTTTCCTCGTTCGGTGCCGTCGGCAAAGATTAAACTCTGCCCTTTCTTCCATCCGTTTGAAGTGGGCAAATTAAAAACCGGGTGCCACAGCCCCAAAAGGTGGGGATTTTCGCACCTCTCGCACTGAGAACCACCCTCCCTTCTTGCCGAGGAAGTGTGTAACTTCAAAGCCGGAGCCGGTTCTGACAGCTAACAGGAATTGTTCCAATGACGAACAGCATTTTTCACCTATTCTATAAAATCTCTGGGACCAAAACACACAACTGCTGCGAATAACACAAATTGGAGATGGTAACTCGTGCTGGGGCGCCACCCAGTGGCTGTGCAAACAAACTGCGTTTTTGAAGCTTGGGGGATTAAGCTATCAAGAGGAATCAAAATGCACAAGGTGCCGTCCCAGATTGGAGGCTGAAGCGCCCTGCGACAGCATCCCTCACAAAGATGAACGACAAGCTATCAGGGATGTTATCCCAGTTGACACCGAAGCGCACCTGGCCCCCAATAATTGTTATTGATTTGGGGACAGCTTCCATCTTGCTTCCACCTCGAACAGATGAAGTTGCCTTCTATCGTGTCAGACCATCGATCGTCCAGGTCGGCCTCTGACTGGCAGCTGTTTTTCTTTGGTGGGGGGAGGGGCTGTCCTCAGGCAGGGAGGGAGTTTTTTCTGAAATAGGAGTATAGTTTCCAGATCGAGGGACCCTTGAGCTGGTGACACTGGGAATTGAACCCACAACCTTCAGCGCACATCAGTAGCACTGAATTAGCCTTTAATGAAGGAACAGCGGCAAGTGATTAAAACCATAAAAATCCCCAACTGAACTAAAACAATGAACAAATAAAACCTCTAAGCCAGACCTGGCCATTATACGGCCCGCGGGCCACATCCGGCCCGCCGGATGACCCTGACTGGCCCCCCTGTTATGTTGAGCGAGAGCTTTGAGCCCCGCAGAAGCCGGGTTGCCTTTGGCTGCCGGCTTCAAGCGCGGGCTTTCAAAGCCTCTGCCTTTTGGCCTGGCCGGCCCTCCACAATATTTTCTGTTTCTTATGCGGCCCCATGGAAAAAATAATTGCCCACCCCTGCTCTAAGACTTACCCGGTTGCCCAAAGTTGTCCAGGAATGGTTCTATTTATTTATTAACTTCGTTTTTAGTCCACCGTTCCCATGGAGATTTTGGGAAGAGGTGTGTATAAAAAACCCAGTCACAAGTCCAGAGGCGGTTTGCTATTGCCTGCCTCCGAGTAGAAACTTTGGACTTCTGTGGTGGTCTCTCTGCTTCAGAGATCTATTTGAAACTTTCCCCCGGCTGTTGAAAGTCACATCTGATTTATGGCATCCTCAACACGCATCCACAGGTGGTTTGCTCTTGCCTGCCTCTTCATCTGTTTAACACGAAGTAATTTTGACTGAGATTATTTTCTTTTGTTGACATTTGCATTCTGCGAAGTTTGGAGGGCTCCTTGCGTTACACTGCGTTTGGTCTCGAACCTCGAAACAATAAACGGGCTCTGTGTTGGTTGCTGTGGGTTTTCCAGGCTGTGTGGCCGTGGTCTGGTAGATCTTGTTCCTAACATTTCGCCTGCATCTGTGGCTGGAATCTTCATAGGTGTATCACAGAGGGTAAGTCTTTTACACACTGTGTCCTTCTGTAATATGCCTCTGAAGATGCCAGCCACGGATGCAGGTGAAACGTTAGCAACAAGATCTACCAGACCACGGCCACACAACCTGGAAAACCCACAACAACCAGTCGAATCTGGCCGTGAAAGCCTTCGACAATGCATTGGACTTTGTATTGTTGATCAGCAGAATTTATTGGTAGGCGTTGAAGCACCCACCTGGACAAAACCAGTTCTGGGGAACCTGGCTTTTGCTATCTCCTTTATTCAGGAGTAGATCCCCCCTCCCATTTTCCCAAAGAATGTGACAAAGAGTTATTTCGAAGCTGAGGCACCCCAAGGTTGGCAATAGATAGAGGTAAAGCCACCTGGCCTCCTGGCCCCACAGGACAACAGAAACATCCCGTTTCCCATGGGACCAAAAATGTCAGAGGTATGCCTAGTTATCTACTCAGCATATGAAGCCATAAAGTAAAGATCAAGGAAAGAATGCCCCTGAATGGCAGTGATAACATATAGACATATATCTTGTCGCAACTACATTGAGTTAGGAAGTCGTCTCAATCAATTCGAAACAACCCCTGATGCTTTGCAAACGGCTCTGAAAACAGTAGAAATCAGAAAGCGGAGGAAAACAAAACGAAAGATGCTCAGGTGAGCTTCCCACAAAACTAAAACTTACAGAAATGAAAGAGCAAAACTAAAGCAAGATACCTGGCATGATTTCACCGTATGCCAAGGTATTGCAGGTGTGTCACGGGTAAGGAGAGTTCATCTTAAATGGATAATTTCTTCATCGGCTGCTCCCACAGGAAGGAGGCGGTTGAGAAAATTTCTGAAATTCCTCCCCGCCCCCATAAAACACGAGCCTGGATCAGTCGGCGTCAGCTTTCTGGTCCGCACCGAGCAATTATGGACCCTTCCGCACACGCAAAATAACACACTTTCAATCCACTTTCACAATCGTTTGCAAGTGGATTTGGCTATCCCATACAGCAAAATCCAGCTGCAAAGTGCATTGAAAGTGCATTATTCTGCATGTGCGGAAGGGACCTACTGTTGAATTCTCGGTGGCCTTATCCAGTCTCCAGGGAGGGGCAGGAGAATGTGGCATCTGGTGGGTTTCTGCTGGCATGGTATTACATTGCTTATTGCCTAGTTCGTTGCTCTGCGCTAACGGCTGGAATGTGCAGGCAGTGAAATAATACCTTCCCAAGGTGGACATCTGGGCTGTTATCTGTCAAGAGGCCCAAAGGCCTTGGAACAGCGCAAGGCAAAACGAAAACACGGAGGACGGCTGCTTAGCAACCGGGGGCAGAAGGAGGAGGCGTTGCTTTTTTCACAAGTCAGACTTGGCAAAGACTCTCACGGTGTAACCGGATCTATCCTTTTGTCCATCGACGGAATTCGTATTTGGGAGATCGGAGGGCCACGGCACGACGGGGTGGACGTCTAACCACCCCCGATGACACAAATCCAAATCCCAGCCCAAGTTATACTGTTTATTAAGACCAGCCCGAACAACCGAACAACACCGCGTAAGCTTGGGAGACCTCCAGAACTCTTCGCCGGGCACAACTCAAAAGATTGCACGTATAGGAGCAGCAGCGGCGTAGGAGGTTAAGAGCTCGTGTATCTAATCTGGAGGAACCGGGTTTGATTCCCAGCTCTGCTGCCTGAGCTGTGGAGGCTTATCTGGGGAATTCAGATTAGCCTGTGCACTCCCACACATGCCAGCTGGGTGACCTTGGGCTAGTCACAGCTTCTTGGAGCTCTCTCAGCCCCACCCACCTCACAGGGTGTTTGTTGTGAGGGGGGAAGGGCAAGGAGATTGTCAGCCCCTTTGAGTCTCCTGCAGGAGAGAAAAGGGGGGATATAAATCCAAACTCTTCTTCTTCTTCTTCTTCTATTGTAATTTTCAGGTTGGTCTTACAGAAAGCGTGGTGTGATTTCATTCGGGGATTCTGCGCCAAACTGACTCAGCTACCCAGTTTTTTGGGGGTACGTCAGAAACTCAATGACTGCTTTATGTATCAACACACATTCAAAGCACATACTCATCGTTCAAGGGAAGAAGTTGTGGCCTAGGAGCAAAGCGTCTGCGTAGCATGTAGAAAGTCTCGGGTTCAGTTGCTGACATCTCCAAATTCAAAGGACCAAGGAATAGAAGAAGAAGAGTTTGGATTTATACCCCACCTTTCTCTCCTGTAAGGAGACGCAAGGTGGCCTACAAGCTCCTTTCCTTTCCTCTCCACACAACAGACACCTGGTGAGGCAGGTGGGGCTGAGAGAGTTCTGAGAGAACTGTGACTAGCCCAAGGTCACCCCCCAGGAATGTGCGGAAACATCTGGTTCACCAGAGAAGCCCCTGCCACTCAGGTGCAGGAGTGGGGAATCAAACCCGGTTCTCCAGATTAGAATCCACCTGCTCTTAATCACGACATCATGCTGGGACGTGGATGCCCTCGGCCTGAAGCCATGGAGAGCAACTGCCGGCCAGAGTCGTCAGTACTGACTTTGACGGGCAGGTGCTCAGATTCAAGATAAGGCAGATGACCAACATCATCACTATTCCCCCCCCCCCCCCAATTATCCAAGCGGCATTCGAACAACACCCCGCTGTCTCCCTGAGTAAGAAATTCCTGGGTGTATCGGCCACACCTTTTGAGGATATTACCCAACTTGCTGCAGGGCGCTTGGGTGGAGTTCCAAAGGATACCTTTATTATCCCCTGCGACAACCTGCTGATCGTTTTCACATTCACTCCTGTGACACAGGGCAGAAATAGGGTGTGTGAATGGGAAGGAGGAGTCATGGATGGTAGGGCTGGAGATTCCTTGGAATTACACCTGATTTCCAGATCAGTTGCTCTGAAGCAGGGGTCTGCAACCTGTGGCTCTCCAGATGTTCATGGACTACAATTCCCATCAGCCCCTGCCACCATGGCCAATTGGCTGCGGCTCTCCAATTGGCTGCGGCTCTCCAGATGTTCATGGACTACAATTCCCATCAGCCCCTGCCAGCATGGCCAATTGGCTACGGCTCTCCATTTGGCTGCAGCTCTCCAGATGTTCATGGACTACAATTCCCATCAGCCCCTGCCAGCATGGCCAATTGGCTGCGGCTCTCCAATTGGCTGCGGCTCTCCAGATGTTCATGGACTACAATTTGTAGTCCATGTACATCTGGAGAGCCGCAGGTTGCAGACCCCTGCTCTGGAGGAATGGCTGCATTTGGGGGGGTGGACTCTATGACTAGTCACCCTGTTGAACTCCTTCCCCAAACCCTGCCCCCCCGGATCTCCCCCCCACCCCACCAATCTCCACGAATTTTCCAACCTGAGGTAGATGACCCAAGTTATAGGTTATATATAGTTATAGGTTATAGGTCTTTAAGTTATAGGTCTATGCGTTATTTTGTGCAAACACCATCTTATTATAAGATAGAGGAAATCTAATAAGTATAATGAGGAGTCCAAAGGGGAAGACTTTGGCCTCTATGCCCTGTTGTTGGCCACTGTGTGAGACAGGAAACGGCTCTAGATAGGCCAGTGGTTTGATCCAGCAGGGCTCTTCTTTTGTAGGCCTTGGAGTCTATGCCCTGTTGTTGGACCTCCAGAGGAACTGGTTGGCCACTATGTGAGACAGGATGCTGGACTAGATGGACCACTGGTCTGATCCAGCAGGGCTCTTCTGATGTTCTAATGAAGGTCTTGGCCTCTGTGCCCTGTTGTTGGACCTCCAGAGGAACTGGTTGGCCACTGTGTGAGACAGGATGCTGGACTAGATGGACCACTGGACTGATCCAGCAGGGCTCTTCTGATGTTCTAATGAAGGTCTTGGTCTCTACGCCCTGGTTTTGACTCTGCAGAGGAACTGGTTGGCCACTGTGTGAGACAGGATGCCGGACTATAAGGACCATTAGTCTGACCCAGCAGGGCTCTTCTGACGTTCTAATGAAGGTCTGGGCCTCTGGGCCCTGTTGTTGGAAAAATGGTACTAGAATACAGAGGCTCTTAAAAGAGGGGAAAAAACCACACGCTACCAATATAAAGTAATCCATTCGGCTTTAATTGAAATGGCTGTAGATTATTAAGAAGAAGCTACCCCGTATTTCACAGCTATGGGCCAATTCCTGCTTACAGCTGAAGCAGGCAGGGTTCCCTTTAAGTCACGCAGATCTCAGTAAATACGCACACCAATGCAGACATTCGCTCTCTCTCACACACACGCAGCTTTCTAGAGGGATCGTGCCCCTCTTGTTCCCAGTGCAAAGACTTCCCCTTCCCCCCCCCCCCCACGGTTCCTTGTTCCCACATTCCGAAACCGCAGCACGGCAGAGGTTCTGAGCCAGACAGCGGTGCTTGGGCCGAGTCCTCAGCGGGACGCGCTTGGTGTTGAGGAAGGAGAGGCCCCAATCCTCGCCACGGACGCCGACAGTTCTCCGCCGAGCTCACAGCCAAAGCCTACAGAGCAAGCATCAAGAGCGAGCTGGTATCAGCGTCCCCCGACAGCCCGTCTTGGCTAGAGAGGGGCAGGCACGTCTGAATATGGCCACGTCCTTGGGGCTCGTTTAGGCTTCTTCGACGTGTGTTGGGAGACCAGCCACCATGGAGGGAGGGGGAGGAGGAGGAGGCCTGCAGGAAGAACAGAAAAAGAAGGGACGGCGTTAACCAAGAGGGTGAATTTGCTGGGGTAGGTTTGGAGCATAAGAACATAAGAACATAAGAACAAGCCAGCTGGATCAGACCAGAGTCCATCTAGTCCAGCTCTCTGCTACTTGCAGTGGCCCACCAGGTGCCTTTGGGAGCTCACATGCAGGATGTGAAAGCAATGGCCTTCTGCGGCTGTTGCTCCCGATCACCTGGTCTGTTAAGGCATTTGCAATCTGAGATCAAAGAGGATCAAGATTGGTAGCCAGAGATCGACTTCTCCTCCATCAATCTGTCCAAGCCCCTTTTAAAGCGATCCAGGTGAGTGGCCATCACCACCTCCTGTGGCAGCATATTCCAAACACCAATCACACGTTGCGTGAAGAAGTATTTCCTTTCATTAGTCCTAATTCTTCCCCCCAGCATTTTCAATGGATGCCCCCTGGTTCTAGTATTGTGAGAAAGAGAGAACAATTTCTCTCTGTCAACATTTTCTACC
The DNA here is from genome assembly GCF_021028975.2 of Sphaerodactylus townsendi. Classification (NCBI taxonomy): domain Eukaryota; kingdom Metazoa; phylum Chordata; class Lepidosauria; order Squamata; family Sphaerodactylidae; genus Sphaerodactylus; species Sphaerodactylus townsendi. The sequence goes on from NW_025950407.1 coordinate 636,603, forward strand.
CCAGGCATAATTGTATAGACTTCAATCATATCCCCCCTCAGCCGTCTCCTCTCCAAACTAAAGAGTCCCAAACGCTGCAGCCTCTCCTCATAAGGAAGGTGCTCCAGTCCCTCAATCATCCTCGTTGCCCTTCTCTGCACTTTTTCTATCTCTTCGATATCCTTTTCGAGATGTGGCGACCAGAACTGAACACAGGACTCCAAGTGCGGTCGCACCACGGCTTTATATAAGGGCACGACAATCTTTCTGAGCCCTGTCGGCCCCTTGGGGTTTTGAGCACGGGCCACCTCAGAACGGCTGGTGCAGTTGGTGGAGCCGAATGCGACGCTGCCGTCCCCGCATGACAAAATTGTGGCACGAGAAAAAAATAAACCAGACTTCCTCAGCAGTTCCCCGTCCAAGTACTAAAGCTTCGCTTCCAAGCTCTGACAGATCTGGAGTTGGCTGTAAATAACTTGTCTCCTTAATCAAAAGACAGGATTGGAGACACCGAGAAAAACTGTTAACGCTCAGCCTCCTGACGGATTGTGTTACAAAATCACAGCAACAAAAGCAATACGTTTTTCCCCGGCTGCTGGAATGGTCATTGCAAAACAACATATATATATATGTAGCAAAGCTCTACAAAGCTATCGTGATATGGATAAATAAAAATCCAGCCGTTTGCTAAACTGTTCCAATTAAGCAAAAAAATAGTCTGGTCCGAGTAGGGTTGGCGCTTGTAAGGGTTTTATTGTTCGCATGTGAATTTTAGCTTGTTGTAGGTGTTTTATTTATCATTACATATTGATTGACTGAACCGTGAATTTTATATTATATTATATGGATGTCGTGAGCCGCTCTGAGCCATTTTGGGAGAGCGGCATATAATTTTTTCTCTCTTTCTCACAATACTAGAATCAGGGGGCATCCATTGAAAATGTTTGGGGGAAGAATTAGGACTGATAAAAGGAAACACTTCTTCACACAACGCGTGATTGGTGTTTGGAATATGCTGCCACAGGAGGTGGTGATGGCCACTAACCTGGATAACTTTAAAAGGGGCTTGGACAGATTTATGGAGGAGAAGTCAATTTATGGCTACCAATCTTGATCCTCCTTGATCTGAGATTGCAAAGGCCTTAGCAGACCAGGTGCTCGGGAGCAGCAGCAGCAGAAGGCCATTGCTTTCACATCCTGCATGTGAGCTCCCAACGGCAGAAAGTCTGCCACTATCATACAGAGAGAAGGATCAGGATTGTCCAGCAAGTAGTGTAATCTAATTAAATCGGGGAGATGGGGTAAATGTAAAGGAGCAAGATTCACATACTTGGATCTGATTTCCTTGAAACTGAAACAGTGTAATAATTGGTGGGCCAGAGACTCAACTGAGCCATCATTACACGGGCACAATCTTTTAGCCTTTTCTTGCTTGTTAAATCTGCCATGTAACAAGGCAGAAGGCATAACATTAAACCTGGCAAGCATTATGGCTCTCCTTTGAGCAGGATTTATTAAGCAATACAGGTAGTGTGCCAAGTGGCCCTGTTAGAATGGGAGAGAAAAATACAGGGGGGAGCACGTTTTCTTGGCTGTGGTGATTAGGGTAGAGAACTCTCTATCCAATAGTTGACCTTTTAATTTTCTATAGGCTTCTGAATAGGACAAAGGGCAAAGTGAATCCACTGACAGTCCAATAGAAGGCATTTTTTCTTCGGTTATGGAAAACCAGGGGTTGGAATGGGTGTCAGAGAGCAGACAGTGGACCAGGGAATTACAGTCCGAGAGAAAATGGATTCGCAGCCAAAATCTAAAAGCCCTCAGCCAAGCGGCTGATTTCAAGGAGTTTTGACCTAACTCCAGACAAAGGGCTGCATAGGGCCCGCAATTTGGGAGTCCAGTTATCTTACCATTCTGTTTTGAGAAACTGGAATGTCTATGAACATTCCAGGTTGCTACAGCAATTCCACACTAGAGAAATCCCTGCTGTTACAATGGGTCAGGCTTATTTTTCCCCTGTAAAAATGCAAGATTCCTCCAAATTAGGCAAGAGAAATTCAAGAGGCTGTCACCACTAACAAACTGAACATGAGTCAGCAGTGTGATATGGCGGCCAAGAAAGCCAATGCGATTCTGGGATGCATCAATAAGAGTATTGTGTCTAGATCAAGGGAAGTAATTGTACCACTCTGCTCTGCATCGGTCAGACCTCACCTAGAGTACTGTGTTCAGTTTTGGGCACCACAATTCAAGAAGGATATTGACAAGCTGGAACGGGTCCAGAGGAGGGCAACCAAAATGGTCAAAGGCCTGGAATCCATGCCCTACGAGGAGAGACTTAGGGAGCTGGGGATGTTTAGACTGGAGGGGAGAAGGTCAAGAGGTGACATGATAGCCATGTTTAGATATCTAAAGGGATGTCCTGTTGGGTGAGGGAGCAAGCTTGTTTTCTGCTGCTCCAGAGATGAGGACCAGGAGTCATGCGTTCAAGGTGCAGGAAAAGAGATTCCACCTAAACATCAGGAAGAACTTCCTGACAGTCAGGGCTGTTCGAGAGTGGAATGCACCACCTTGGAGTGGGGTGGAGTCTCCTTCTTTGGAGGTTTTTAAACAGAGGCTGGATTAACATCTGTCGGGAGTGCTTTGATTGTGTGTTCCTGAATGGCAGGGGTTGGACTGGATGGCCCTTGGGGGTCTCTTCCAACTTTATGATTCTAGGAACCCTGTTCATATGAAGGGGCAAAAGCCACTTTGTGTCTGAAGTCCCCAGCGATGGTGTGTGTGTGTGCATCCGTATGTTCAGGGCAGATTTTGTCGGTCGCATACTGCTATCGCATTTCTTCCTCTGACGGTAATCAATAGAAGCCACTCAGCTTTAATGGGATCAAACAAACACAGCCAATTATCTTCTGATGGCCCCTAAGGGAAAGGATACAGCTCAGGAGTGGCACGCTCCCTGTTTCGTGCTGGAGGGCCTGAGTTCGAAACACAGATAACAGGACCGGGAAGGACTCCAGTCTGAACTTTGGAAGTGAAACTAAGCAGACCAACTAATTGCCTGATGCAGTGAAGAAGAAGAGGAGGAGGTGGAGGAGGTGGAGGAGGAGGAGGAGGAGGAGGAAGAGGAGGAGGAGGAGGAGGAGGAGGAGGAGGAAAGGAAGGAGACGAGTAGTAGTTTGGATTTATATCCAAACTGTAGGATTTATATCCAAACTTGATATCTCCTGTTGGGAGACCCAAGGTGGCTTACAAGCTCCTTTCCCTTCCTCTCCCCACAACAGACACCTCGTGAGGTAGGTGGGGCTGAGAGAGTTCTGAGAGAACTGTGACTGGTCCAAGGTCACCCAGCAGGAATGTAGGAGTGCGGAAACACCTCTGGTTCACCAGATAAGCCTCTGCCACTCAGGTGGAATCAAACCCGGTTCTCCAGATTAGAATCCACCTGCTCTTGACCACTACACCACGCTGGCTCTCCAGTGGAAAGTGCGATTCGTGACTTTCCTCCATCTTCGGAAAGACGCCTGCCATGTCAGACTTAGTGGGAGAGGGTGACCAAGAGAGGCAGCCCAAACGGACAGTTTTAGATCAACTCGGCAGGTAAATAACGTAACTGATCACAGCGGAGATCCAGGAAAGAAAAGAAAAACTATTTTGCTCAACCGCTCCGGTTTCTGCTGCCGTGGGTGTATGTAAATGCACGCATCTCCGCGGCGGCGCCGCAGTCTAGGATCCTAGCAGGACGCAGTCAATCACCCGCATTTATATGGAAATAAGTGACCGACAAAAACAGAGATAATTTTAAGCCTATTTAGCTAAACGATTTGGGCTCCTGCTTCTCGGCGGCCGGCGCGGCTGGGATTCACACCACACCGCTGGGCGCCGAAGACAGTACCTGAGAGATACGTGTGGAGGATTTTTGAAAAGGATTAAACGTATAGGTTGGGCGCGGTGCTCCCATTTGGGGGGAGCGGGGAGAAAAGAAGCTGCATAGCCTACTTTAAAGCCTACTGTGCACACTGCTGTTGACTCAGGGGAGGCGAATGGCACCGACAAACAGGGGCTTCTCTGTGGTGGCACTCCCTCCCCTTAGGACAGCATTTATCTAGCTAGGTGTGTGGCTGTGCCATCTAGCAAATGAGCCGGTGAAATGTGGACAAGACAATGCTATTATTAGATGTAATTGGTTGACTGATCGAACTCAAAGGGTGCTCATTAATGGCTCATCTTCACCCTGGAGAGAAGTGACTAGCGGGGTGCCACGGGGTTCTGTCCTGGGCCCAGTGCTATTCAATATTTTTAATCAATGACTTGGATGATGGAATAGAGGGCATGCTAATCAAATTTGCAGTTGACACCAAAATAGGTGTGGTAGCTAATACCTAGAGGACAGAGTCAGAATTCAAAATGAGCTGGACAGAAAAGAACGTAAAAACGTAAGAACAAGCCAGCTGGATCAGACCAGAGTCCATCTAGTCCAGCTCTCTGCTACTCGCAGTGGCCCACCAGGTGTTTTTGGGAGATCACATGCAGGAGGTGAAAGCAATGGCCTTCTGCTGCTTAAGAACATAAGAAACATAAGAACATAAGAACAAGCCTGCTGGATCAGACCAGAGTCCATCTAGTCCAGCACTCTGCTACTCGCAGTGGCCCACCAGGTGCCTTTGGGAGCTCACCTGCAGGAGGTGAAAGCAATGGCCTTCTGCTGCTTAAGAACATAAGAAACATAAGAACATAAGAACGAGCCAGCTGGATCAGACCAAAGTCCATCTAGTCCAGCTCTCTGCTACTCGCAGTGGCCCACCAGGTGCCTTTGGGAGCTCACCTGCAGGAGGTGAAAGCAATGGCCTTCTGCTGCTTAAGAACATAAGAAACATAAGAACATAAGAACGAGCCAGCTGGATCAGACCAAAGTCCATCTAGTCCAGCTCTCTGCTACTCGCAGTGGCCCACCAGGTGCCTTTGGGAGCTCACCTGCAGGAGGTGAAAGCAATGGCCTTCTGCTGCTTAAGAACATAAGAAACATAAGAACATAAGAACAAGCCTGCTGGATCAGACCAGAGTCCATCTAGTCCAGCACTCTGCTACTCGCAGTGGCCCACCAGGTGCCTTTGGGAGCTCACCTGCAGGAGGTGAAAGCAATGGCCTTCTGCTGCTTAAGAACATAAGAAACATAAGAACATAAGAACAAGCCTGCTGGATCAGACCAGAGTCCATCTAGTCCAGCACTCTGCTACTCGCAGTGGCCCACCAGGTGCCTTTGGGAGCTCACATGCAGGAGGTGAAAGCAATGGCCTTCTGCTGCTGCTGCTGTTGCTCCCGAGCACCTGGTCTGCTAAGGCATTTGCAATCTCAGATCAAGGAGGATCAAGGTTGGTAGCCATAAATCGACCATAAATAAATAGATCTAAAAGCAGTAATTATCTGCTGAACTCCCTGCCACTGCCTATATCACACTTTAGGCACCAGATAAAAAATCACTGTTTTTAATGGAGGAGGAGGAGGAGGAGAAGAGGAGGAGGAGGAGATTGAATTTATATCCCCCCTTTCTCTCCTGTAAGGAGACTCAAAGGAGCTTACAAACTCCTTTCTCTTCCCCTCTCACAACAAGCACCTTGTGAAGTAGGTGGGGCTAAGAGAATTCTGAGAGGATGACTAATGACTAATTCAAGGTCACCCAGTAGGCTTCATGTATAGGAGCAGGGAAACAAATCCAGTTCACCAGATAAGAGTTGGCCACTCAAGTGGAGGAGAGGGGAATCAAACCCAGCTCTTCAGATTAGAGTCCACCTGCTCTTAACCACTACACCACGCTGGCTCTCATTTACCCAATCATTGGTCCTTTAATTAGTCATCCTTGGGGGCCATCGGAGGAGGGGGGCAGCCACCAGACTCCCCGCTCCCCAAGGAAGATTCGTATCGAATTTTAACATCACCTATGTCGCGTTTTGATTCTGGTGAGCCTCTCTGGGAGCCAATTTTGGACAGAACGGCTAGATTTTGAAAAACGTAATAAATTCGGCAACAGGGTGTTTCTTTCAAGTGAACTGGCCACCGTTTCTAACTTCTCTGCCTTGATCGGATGCATAGTTTGATCCACTGCTACATACGTGTTCACGCTTCCTCGCTTTCTACTTCTTGTGCTCCAAAAAGCTGTCTGGCCTTTTTGGCTCTCGATCTGCTAGGGAAAGTTTTCAAGCCTGCGTTTTACCGGTGCCGCAGCCTCCCACTTTGGCTGTCTGCGTGGACCGAGCGTTTGAAACGGGTGAATTTTTAAAATTAAAAAAACAACAACTATTGTGCGTTCTTTCCATGTGCGCGTTTATCCGCTCAATTAACACCTTTGAGCGTTTAGGTTCAGATAGCCCAGAATCCATACTCTTATCAGTTCTCGCCAGCATGGCCAATTGGCCATGCTGGCAGGGGCTGATGGGAATTGTAGTTCCTGAACATCTGGAGAGCCGCAGGTTCCCTACCCCTGGTCTAGGCTATGAGGTGTAGCAACCGTATGAATAAATACCCGTGCCCAAAGATTGGATAATTTTTCCCCCCTTAGAGGTGTTTCCATAAGAGGAAAAGCTGTGATCACCTCAATTAAAATGCCCGGGAGCTGGGTGCTTGAGCTCATTCAGACAGGAGAATGACGCAGTGGAAAACATATTGGGCCTATCATCCAGAGGTCGATGGATCAAAACCGTCCTCTGCTAACCAGAGCTGGGAGATTCAGGTTCGAAACCCCACTGCCACGGAACCTTGCTGGGTGACCTTACCTACCTCCCAGGGTTGTTGTTAGGGAAAGTATAGAAAAAGAGAATAGTGAAAGGCGCTTCGAGTCCCCCTTGAGGGAAAAAGACAGATACATGAAGTAAATAATCCAAGTAAAATAAATAAAAATACATTAGGGTGTCGTGGATTTTCCGAGTTGTGTGGCCATGTTCCAGTAGCATTTTCTCCTGATGCATCTGTGACTGGCAGCTTCAGAAGATCTGATGGTAGTCAAGCAAGTAGAGTACGTATACCTGTGGAATGTCCAGGGTGGGAGAAAACCATTTGCTATAGTTAACATGTATAACGGGTGCAGTTGGCAAGTCTAATTTGCGCGTGTTAAGTGGAATCCACCCATTTAAAAAATATTAGTTAACCCATGCAAATCACACTCGCAAACTGCATCCTTTACAATTGTTAACCAATGCAAACGGTTCTTTCTCCCACCCTGGTCATTCCACAGGTATATCTACTCCACTTGCTTGACTACCAACAGATCCTCTGAAGAGGCCAGCCACAGATGCAGGCAAAACGTCAGGAGAAAATGCTACTGGAACACGGCCACACAACCCGTAAAAGAAGAAGAAGAGTTTGGATTTATATCCCCCCTTTCTCTCCTTGTAGGAGACTCCAAGGGGCTGACAATCTCCTTTCCTTTCCCCCTTCACAACAAACACCCTGCGAGGTGGGTGGGGCTGAGAGAGCTCCGAGAAGCGGTGACTAGCCCAAGGTCACCCAGCTGGCGTGTGTGGGAGTGTACAGGCTAATCTGAATTCCCCAGATAAGCCTCCACAGCTCAGGCGGCAGAGCCGGGAATCAAACCCGGTTCGTCCAGATTAGATACACGAGCTCTTAACCTCCTGCGCCACTGCTGCTCCACAACACCTTAGTGATTCCGGTCGTGAAAGCCTTTGACAACACATAAAATACATGACTCTACTGCAATTTGGTGGGAAAGTCTAAGTTTGCATTTTCCTGTAGCAAACCAGGGACTGGCGTTCTCCTTCGCTGGTCTTTGCAGCTGGCAAAGATTTCTGCTTTAGAAGGCGGCTCTCTCCCTATCGCAGGGACAAAACCGGACTCGCTACGTCTGAGGCAGACTTGAGGAAAGGTGCTTGTCATCAGCGCTGGAGGGCATAGCTGCGAATCCTGTCACTCCATCGCCCGCACATCTTTGGCAGCTAGCCGCCTCCAGATGGCCCAAACGTACTGCAAAGCCCCGGAGCATGAAGCAAGATGTCCCCTGTCTGGCTGACGTCATCCAGATTAGGCGAGCGAGGTGCCCCAACCTCTGGTGGGGAAACAGTTCGAGAAGGATGCAGCACGTCCAACCGTTGCAAGAAGAAAGCTCGGTCTGTTACCTGAGCTGTAGATGTCCACAAACTCTCTGGTTTGGAGCTATTACTGCCTTCCTTTATACCCCTCTTCCGCCCCAACTAGGACCCTAAGTGGCTTACAATATCATTCTCCTCTCCTCCATTTTATCCTCACAACTCTGGGAGGGCAGTGACTGGCCGAAGGTCACCCAATGGGTCTATAAAATGGTCACCCAATGGGTCAAAGTCTATAAAATTATGCATGCTGCAAAGACCAGCGAAGGAGAACGCCAGTCCCTGGTATGCTACAGGACTGCATTTGGAGTCCTGTGTCCAGTTCTGGTCGCCGCATCTCAAAAAGGATATTGAGGAGATAGAAAAAGTGCAAAGAAGGGCAATGAGGATGATTGAGGGACTGGAGCACCTTCCCTATGAGGAGAGGCTGCAGCGTTTGGGACTCTTTAGTTTGGAGAGGAGACGTCTGAGGGGGGATAGGATTGAAGTCTATAAAATTATGCATGGGGTAGAAAATGTTGACAGAGAGAAATTGTTCTCTCTTTCTCACAATACTAGGACCAGGGGGCATCCATTGAAAATGCTGGGGAGAAGAATTAGGACTAATAAAAGGAAACACTTCTTCACGCAACGTGTGATTGGTGTTTGGAATATGCGGCCACAGGAGGTGGTGATGGCCACTCACCTGGATAGCTTTCAAAGGGGCTTGGACAGATTTATGGAGGAGAAGTCGATCTATGGCTACCAATCTTGATCCTCTTTGATCTGAGGTTGCAAAGGCCTTAACAGTCCAGGTGCTCGGGAGCAACAGCCGCAGCAGAAGGCCATTGCTTTCACATCCTGCATGTGAGCTCCCAATGGCACCTGGTGGGCCACTGCGAGTAGCAGAGAGCTGGACTAGATGGACTCTGGTCTGATCCAGCTGGATTGTTCTTATGTTCTTATGGGTTTCCATGGCACGAATGAGGATTCGAACACGAGTTTCGCAGATCCTAGGGCCCTTCCGCACATGCAGAATAATGCGTTTTCAATCCACTTCCAATGCACTTTGCAGCTGTGCAGAACAGCCAAATCCACTTGCAAACAATTGCGAAAGTGGATTGAAAGTGCGCCATTCTGCACGTGCGGAAGGGGCCTAAGTCTGACACTTTTTCATATTCTAATTTTTATTTCTTCTACGCGTCTAAACAACACATAGAGAAATAAGGGGAAAAAACCCAGATTTAGGGGAAACTTTACCTTTTACCTCCCCCCCCCAATAATAGTAATACTAAATGAAAAGAAAAAGAAAAATACATACACAAACACCTACACACATATATAGTGACTTCCAGCTACCTCACTAAGGATCCAAGCCTAATTCGTGCTTATAATTAATATCTATATATATTTTTCACTTTTAGTGGCATAGGAGGTTAAGAGCTCGTGTATCTAATCTGAAGGAACCGGGTTTGATCCCCAGCTCTGCCGCCTGAGCTGTGGAGGCTTATCTGGGGAATTCAGATTAGCCTGTCCACTCCCACACACGCCAGCTGGGTGACCTTGGGCTAGTCACAGCTTCTCGGAGCTCTCTCAGCCCCACCTACCTCACAGGGTGTTTGTTGTGAGGGGGGAAGGGCAAGAAGATTGTAAGCCCCTTTGAGTCTCCTACAGGAGAGAAAGGGAGGATATAAATCCAAACTCTTCTTCTTCTTTTATAAAGTTGCCTCAATCCAATATGCTGATTTCATTTAAGTCTCAAATCCTGCCATGGTTTCTCTGTTTGAACGTGGTTTCAATAAGTAGTCCGCAAAGGATTTCCAGCCTTTCAGAAAACTGTCCGTATTCTCGTCTCTAATAACTGCCGTTGACGGCTAGCCTGTCATTGTTGACCACTAGACCACAATGGTTCTCATGCTACGTCATCCTTTTTTAAAAAAAACAAAAACAAATTAATCCTACAGGGTAACAGAAGCTTGCTCAGATATGGCAAGGATGATCTCATCAGATTTTGGAAGCTAAGCAGGGTTGGCTCGGGTTACTACTTGGCCGGAAGACCAACAAGGGAGCCCAGAGTTCCTAAGATAAGGCAGACCCACCGTTGAATGACTCTTGCCTTGAAAACCCTATATTTATGTCTCCATAAGTCAGTTGCAACTTGACGATGTACACGTTTGATCCTCGCCTGGGATACGATGCACACGCATGCTCCCTTATACTGTTAGGATTTTTCTGACACCCATCTTGTAATTTAACTGGTTTTTAAACGGTTTTAGTATCTATATCTAATTGGTTTTAGTATTTCTTTTTGCAGTGGCGTAGGAGGTTAAGAGCTCGTGTTTGATTCCAGGTTTGATTCCCAGCTCTGCCGCCTGAGCTGTGGAGGCTTATCTGGGGAATTCAGATTAGCCTGTCCACTCCCACACATGCCAGCTGGGTGACCTTGGGCTAGTCACAGCTTCTCGGAGCTCTCTCAGCCCCACCCACCTCACAGGGTGTTTGTTGTGAGGGGGGAAGGGCAAGGAGATTGTCAGCCCCTTTGAGTCTCCTGCAGGAGAGAAAGGGGGGATATAAATCTAAACTATTATTATTGTTGTTGTTGTTATGTATTTTTATGTAAAGCCGCCTTGAATCCTTTGGAAGAGTGGGCGGGGTATAATATAATATAATAAATTAATAATAAATATACTGAACACCTCATGACCATAGCCTGCAACATCTCTCTACTTATTAGTACTTCTGACGAATTCAGGGTGGCCTAGTTTACTTACAACGACCCTATGAGGAAGGCTAGTCTGAGAGACAACCTGTGGGCACATTTGGAATTCTGATAAGGCACAGTGGGCACAGCAACAAAGTATTTTGGGAGGATTTCAACAATGCTGCTCTAACCACTATACCACACGGCTCGCTATTTATCTGGTGTATTTATTTAATGCTTTTTCCCTCCCACCAAGCAGCTTTGGGCTGTGCGCATGGACCTCCTCTCTGACACTGTTATTTTCACGACAGCCCTGCAAGGGAGTTTGGGCGAAGGGTACGGCTGACCACACGTACACAAGTCTGATCTGCAGAAATTCAGCTACGAAGTTGCTTCACATTGTCATTTGAGGAAGACAGAGGTGGCCAAACAAACTTTATCACTTAAAGACAAACACTTCGATAAGTTTTGGGACCACTGGAAACCTTTGATACAGTATTTGGATAAAATAGGGAAAAATAAATTGATTGTTTGGGATTTTGAAGATTGTCAAAATTAAGATCCAATAGAGAAAAGTGTGATTTTTATTAGCAGTAGCTCTACAATAGTAGCTCCAGAGTAGCTACTAGTAGTAGCTCTAGTTTTACCTAGGCGGTTGAAGAGCAAGTGGTCAAAAATTATTCTTGAATATTAATACTCGGCGCAGACGAAACCGGGAGTCCTTCTGGAAAACGTCCTCTGTTTTTCTGCGATTTTATTTTTCTGTGTCCTTTGTGTTGTCGAGCTGTTTAAGCACTAATAAAATTTTAATGAAGGCTCTCCGGGGAGGAAAGTCACACTGAATAGACTCTTAATAGGATCCTGATTAAGACTGCCGGGTTAGGGCGCCGCTTGTCTATCAAGTCAAGCCTTGCGTCTGCTCCGACTGTCAGCCGCCGTGCAAGATTTCAGTTCGAGGTCACTAAGCCACATAACCTCCACTGAAAGTCAGCCTTGCCTCTTCTATCTCGAGGGTCTCAAATAATTATGCTTATCATCGCTCCACTCGATCCATTTAGCTGGAGATGCCGGAGTTTGAACTCGGGACCTTCTGCATGCCAAGTAGATACTCTGACACAAACGTTCCACAGCACCCTGTCCTAGTGCCCATTCATTCTACCTCCTTGTCTTAAGTGGATAAAACAAGCCCTAGACCGGGTGTGTGTGTGTGTGTGTGTGTCCAATATTTTTTTCCCCTATACAAAACTTTATTAGGTTTTCAAAAATACATAGAAAATAAAAAAACAACTCGAATAATGAGTCAAAAATTATAAAGAACTAGGGTGGCCCGGCCACGCGTTGCTGTGGCTTATTGTGGTGAAATGGGAAAGGAACAGTAGCAGCAAATCAATTGCAGAGGCCAGCAGTACGTGCTCATGCAAACACGCAGCCTGATACTGTGCGATGTCAGTGATGTGTGTGCCCGCATTCCTTGGGGAGGGGGGGATGGAAAGGCACCCCTCCCACACATCTAGGCTGGCTGGTCATGATCCTTTACCTGGGAGTAAGTTTGGTTGGTGGCAATGGGTGTCGCTTCTGAGGAAACCCTCTGAGGGGTGCGACGCAGCCATTCAAAGTATGTCACGGTTGCTGTAACGAGCTTACTCCTGAGTAATGCGTGCCTGGTTTTCTTAACTGTAACCGCAGTATTCAGGGAATCTAGGGTGCCTGGCCCCTCCCTCCTGTCCCTTGCATGTCGCTCCTCACTCTTTTCCCTCCCTCACTTCTCTTCCCTTGCATGTCACCCCTCCCCCTCCCTCCCTCCCCTTTCCCTCCGCTAGGGTGGGTGGGTCATATCAAGATGCTGGGCCCCCTGCCTCCCCTCCGTTGCATGCCACCCCTCCCTCTCTCCCCTCTCTCCCTTCTCTTCCCTTGCATGCCTCCCCCTCCGTCCCTTTCCTCTCCCTCCCTCTCTTCCCTTGCATGCCACCCCACCTTCTCCCTCCCTTCCCTGTCCCTCGTGTGTATGTGTGTGTATGTGTTTCACTTCCACTCGAGTTACTGCCTATGTACTGTTTCCACTGCTCATATTTGGCCATCTGAGCGAACATTCTAAGCAGCACGAACATTCTAAGGGTGACAGTTACACACAGGCAGCTGCATGTCCTTCACCAGGGAGCGCCAGGAAAAAGGCGTTTTACCTGGGCCAGGTGTGAAATTTCAGGTATGTGAACATCTAAAAACACTCTCGCCTAGCTGACTATAGTGGCTGGGAATTTTCAGAGGAATTGGCCCAGCAGTTACTGAGTTATACTGTCATCAACAAAAACACTGTTAGCTTTTTATATATATAGATATAGACTGAAGTAAAAGAAGGAAAGAAGAGAAAGAGAGGAAGGAAAAAAGGAAAAGAGAGAGAGTTTCGAGTAGAAAGAAAAAAGTCAGAAGAAGAAATTATAAGGGAAAAGATGTGCATTACATTAGTCGGTACTTTGTCAATCCTTAACGATACAAATAAACAAATCAGCAGAACATCAGTCTAATAATATGCCGATGATGATGATCCCCTCAACATTATTCTAAACCTTAATATCTCTTATTGGCATATAATAAAACTACGTAAGTCAGATCCAGTTCAAGTTTCCTCCATCAGGTATCTCTGAAGGCTGGTCTTCGTTCAAAGATAAGTCATTACTATGTCCCACGACTATTTTTCTCCCGTCTGCGTTTCCTCTTAATTTGTGTGTTAATAATTCCATATTTCTATATTGCAATCTAAAAATACGATTCTCCAATCTTTTTGAGCTGGAGGGGGAATTTGGAATTCCGGTATGGCACAATGGGCGCAGCAACAAAATGGCCGCTGCAGGGGGCGGAGCCAGACACAAAATTACTGCAATGGCTTAACTTCAATCATGCAGTGCAGATCCTTGGGCTGCGGTTGCAGCTGCGGCCAAAGGAACATTTTAAAAAATCTGCATAGTCTATCAAACCTCTGATCCTACTTGGTACCGCCCACATCTTAAAAACACTTGGCAAGCACCAGAAAAGAAGAAAAGTTTGTATTTATACTCCCCTTTCTCTCCTGTAAGGAGACTAAAAGGGGCTTACAATCTCCCCTTCCCCCCCCCCAACACCCTGTGAGGTGGGTGGAGCTGAGAGAGCTCCAAATGACTAGCCCAAGGTCACCCAGCTGACATGTGTTGGAGTGCACAAGCTAATCTGGTTCACCAGATAAGCCTCCACAGCTCAAATGGCAGAGCGGGGGATCACAACCGGTCCTCCAGATTAGACTGCACCTGCTCTTAACCACTACACCACGCTGGTTCTCTAAAGGGTTGGCGCCTGGCGAATTTCCGTGGAGGCCTTGTTGCACAGTCTGGGGCCAGCCATGAAGAAATCTCTCCTACGTACTACTCCCTCCCCCCGTGCCTTGGGGAAGGGATCACCCAGAGAACCCCGCCGTTTGGACCTGGGAACTTCTGCAATTAAGCCACACTCCTCTCAAAGTTGGCAACCTCCTTCAGTTTGTTCCATCCGGAAAAGTAATCGCCCACCGCTCTGCTTCGCCCCTTTCGCTCACCTGGCTGGCAGCATCTGGGCTCTGGGATCGTAGCTAGGCACGGCAGATGGCTCTGTCCGGGATGGGTTTGAAGGCAGTGGTTTCTGGGGAGGCGGAGGTTTGGCGGGACCAGGGGGCTGTGTGGAGAACGGAGATGTGAGTCCCTTTGCTGAATCCTGGGGTCAAAACCAAAGCTCAAATGTCTCCATGCCCCTTCAGGGAACGGAGTCTCTCTCTCTCTCTCTCTCTCTCTCTCTCGCACGCTTCTCTTCAACTCTCCCCCTCCCAAAAGAACCACTGAGGTGCCCCCTCCTTTCCCCCATCACCAAATATCACCACAAACGGTACCACGGTGCCCGTTACCTGCGCAGCTTTAGGAATGGGGTCGGCAGGCAGCGGGCGCGTAGGAGGTGCGGGCCTGTCCGTGGCTACAGCCTGGGCAGAAAGAGGAAGGGGACAGTGGCAGAGACACATACTGGGGTACAGCACAGTGCATATGGGGGGGGGGGTTGCTGGAAGTGACTGGGGCCCTGTTTTGACAAGGGATGCCGCCAACCAAAGCCAGGATTGCCTGCACCCTAGAGGTAAGAAGAAGAGTTTGGATTTATAACTCACTTTTCTCTCCTGGAAAGAGTCTCAAAGCGGCTTACAAACTCCTCTCCTCACTCCCAACATCTTTTGAGGCAAACGGGGCTGAGAGAGTTTGGCAAGAACTGTGACTGGCCCAAGGTCACCCAGCGGGCTTCATGTGCAGGAACGAGGATACAAATCCAGTTCACCAGATCAGAGTTTACCGCTCATGTGGAGGAGTGGGGAATCAAGCCCAGTTCTCCAGATTAGAGGCCGCTGCCCCTAAGCATTACACCGTGCCGGCTCTCGAGTTGTCTGGATGTCAAACCAACAACTGTCAATTCAAATTGCCTGGGGGTGACTGCAGTTCCGTAGCTCAGTGGCGCGGCTTGGTATGCAGAAGAGGCCCTGCTTCAATCTGGGGCTTCTCCAGATGTCAAGTAGCGAGCATCCGGGGAAACCATGCTCCACCAGAGAGCTTTCAGAACTGACAACAATCAGACTTGGAACAACACAGCTTTGTTGGAGCAGGTCAAGGCAAGGAGAAAAGGAAAAAAGAGTTTGAATTTTAAACTCTGTTTTTGTCTCCTGCAAGGAGTCTCAAAGCAGCTTAAAACTCCTTTCCTTCCTCTCGCCACAACAGACACCTTGTGAGGCAAGTTCTCCAGATTAGAGGCCACTGCTCCAACCACTATACCGTGACGGGGCAGCAGCAGGGCCAAAACAACTCCTCGAGATCCAACCTTCGGAGACTGAATAGCCTCCACGAGGGTGGAATTGCCAAGGCCACCTGCAGGGGGCAGCAGTCATAAACTCTGGAACTGGATCCACTGCCGTTGCTGGGAAGGGGACGGCTTCTTCTCCTGGGCCCGTTCCCCGTTGTTACCACTACCTTGTGCTGAGATTAGCCTGGGAAAAGGCGGAGTAAAATGACTCCTAAATGAGCAACCAATCGCAAACCAAGGCAGTGTGGCTAGGACCTCACAAATTGACTCAGGTGATATTACCTGAAAGTGCCCAGGACTATACTAAGCCTGGGAGAAAGATGAGGGGATATAATTTTGGGGGGAAAAGGAGGAAATTTTTTTTTAAATCCTTATGTGCATCCATCTAGCTCATAAGAAGAGTTTTGATTTATATCCTCCCTTCCCCTCCTGTAAGGAGACTCAAAGGGGCTTACAATCCCCCACCCCCACAACAAACACCCTGTGAGGTGGGTGGGGCTGAGAGAGCTCCGAAGAACTGTCCCAAGGTCGCCCAGCTGGCGTGTGTTGGAGCGCACAAGCTAATCTGGTTCACCAGATAAGCCTCCGCAGCTCAAGTGGCAGAGCGGGGAATCAAACCCGGTTCTCCAGATTAGAGTGCACCTGCTCTTAACCACTACGCCACTGGCTAGTTTCCACATGCAAGAATTTTAACCGCTACTGTGTACCGTGTAGGAGCATTCAAAAATTCCACACCTGCCTTTATTGCCAAGTTGTGACGGAGCGCCATGGGGCAAAGGACCCCCGAACCCCAAACCTCCACTATGCAGAGAGTGAGGGACATGCACGGGTGTTAAGGAGAGTGCCACAGCCCCCCTCCCTTCCCCCGACCCTGGTTTGTTACCTGTTGACCCTTTGGGATCGGGTCAGGAGGAAGAGGCTTAGACGGAGGATCTGGCCGGGTGTCATCAAGCGGGGTGGGCTATAGTAAGGTGTAAAGAGGAGCCACAAGAGGAAAAAGAGAGAGAGAAAGAGGGAGATTGAGAGAGAGATGGATGGGCAGAGGGCGTTATTTGTTTGCGGCATGCGTGGCTAGACGTGCGGGGCGCATACCCATTCATGCAGCGTGCATCTGGTAGAAGAGAGAGCCGGAGAGAAACGGAGACGCCCACGTTTCATGCTTATTCTCGGATTCCCTCCCAACCTTCGAACGGTTCCGGTACCACTGCCCTCGGCAAGGAAAGTGAGGTGCGATTCGTATGAAAGGAGTGCTTTCGAGCATGTGCAGAGGGCTACTTCGATCCCCCAAGCCCCTGCAGCCACCCTGTATGGATCTAGGACTCTAGGGAGAAAGGGCTTCCAGATTAAGGGAAGCATTTTCCTTTAGCAAAGCTTCTCAGAGATGAAGCTGGGACAGGGTTTTAACAGGCAACATAGGCAGTCTGCTTGGACTATTTGAAATGTGGCATTTTACGGCATTTTACGGCTCTTGATATACCGTGTTTCCCCGAAAATAAGACAGTGTCTTATATTAATTTTTGCTCCCAAAGATGCACTATGTCTTATTTTCAGGGGATGTCTTATTTTATTGTGTTCTGTTCGTCGGGCATGCTTCCAAACAAAAACTTTGCTACGTCTTACTTTCGGGGGATGCCTTATATTTCGCACGTCAGCAAAACCTCTACTACGTCTTATTTTCAGGGGATGTCTTATATTCGGGGAAACAGGGTGTGTGTGTGTGTGTGTGTGCGCGCGCGAGTGCTTGTTTTTTTTTCTTTAAAAAGATTTTAGATTTCAAGCACATTCATCTAGCTCAGTGGCTCTCAACCTGTGGGTTGGGACCCCTTTGGGGGTCGGACGACCCTTTCACAGGGGTTGCCTAAGACTCTCTGCATCGGTGTTCTCCATCTGTAAAATGGATAAATGTTAGGGTTGGGGGTCACCACAACTTGAGGAACTGTATTAAAGGGTCACGGCATTAGGAAGGTTGAGAACCACTGATCTAGCTCATAAGAAGAAGAAGAGTTTGGATTTACACCCCACCTTTCCCTCCTGTAAGGAGACTCAAGGTGGCTGACAAGCTCCTTTCCCTTCCTCTCCCCACAACAGACACCTTGTGAGGCAGGTGGGGCTGAGAGAGTTCAGAGAGAACTGTGACTAGCCCAAGGTCACCCAGCAGGAATGTAGGAGTGCGGAAACGCATCTGGTTCACCAGATAAGCCTCTGTCACTCAGGTGGAGGAGTGGGGAATCAAACCCAGTTCTCCAGATTAGAATCCACCTGCTCTTAACCACTACATCACACTGGCTCTCGATTTGTTGATTTAGACCCCTTCTTTGACCCCAATATTTCCCTGTTGCAGCTCCCCCTTTGGTGCAGGAGTTCCATCACCAATATTCTGCTAAACCAAGATGCGGGGGAAGGGTTATCTTGTATCTTAGACAGGGGCCGAATGCCAAGGTCCTCTCAAGTTCTCAACTCTTTTTCAGCTCTTGCCATGAAACTCTGGAGCGAATCATAAAATCAAAGAGTTGGAAGAGACCCCGAGGGTCATCCAGTCCAACCCCCTGCCATGCAGGAACACACAATCAAAGCACTCCCGACAGATGGCCACCCAGCCTGTCTTTAAAAACCTCTGAAGGAGGAGACTCCACCACTCTCCGAGGGAGTGCATTCCACTGTTGAACAGCCCTGACTGTCAGGAAGTTGTTCCTAATGTTCAGGTGGAATCTCTTTTCCTTCACCCTGAACCCATGACTCCTGGTCCCAGTCTCTGGAGCAGCAAAAAACAAGCTTGCTCCCTCTTCCACAAGAGGAGGTGGTACTGTTACCGTGAGAACCTTGAGATTCCGCACATGCAGGATATCTCAGTGATTCTGGACTTGTGCTTTTAGGCATGCAAAAGTTTGTTTTCTCCCTTAAAGGCACCCTGCACCTGGACATTATTTTTGCCTTGGCCTTGGGATGCTTGACGGAGGCTGAGAATGCTCTCAGTGTTTTTATCCTGTTGGGATGCTAAGTGTGGGGCTGGAGGAGAGTTTGGGAAAGAAAGATTAACCAGAAGCTACGTACTGGAACACAGCTCCAGCTAATCGTAGAATCGTTGAGATGGAGGAGACCCCAAGGGCCATCAAGTCCCACCCCATGCAATGCAAGGAGACACAATCAAAGCACTCCTGACAGATGGCCATCCAGCCTCTCTTGAAAAACCTCCAAAGAAGGAGACTCCACCACACTCTGAGGCAGCGAATTCCACTGTCCGACAGCCCTGATGGTCAGGAAGTTTTTCCTGATGTTTAGGTGGAATCTCTTTTCCTTCATCTTGAACCCATGACTCCTGGTCCTAGTGTCTCTGGTGCTGCAGAAAACAAGCTTGCTCCCTCACCAACATGGCATCCCTTCAAATATCTAAACATGGCTATCGTGTCACCTGGTAACCTTCTCTTCGCCAAACTAAACATCCCCAGCTCCCTAAGTCTCTCCTCGTAGGGCAGGTACTCCAGACCTTTGACAATTTTGGTCGCCCTCCTCTGGACCCGTTCCAGCTTGTCAACGTCCTTCTTGAATTGTGGTGCCCAGAACTGCGCACAATATTCCAGGTGAGGTCTGACCAATGCAGAATAGAGAGGTACAACTACATCCCTTGATCTAGTCACTAGACTCGTATTGATACAGCCCAGAATCACATTGGCTTTCTTGGTTGCCGCATCACGCTGCTGAGTACAGGGCGATCAGTAGGCTGGGAGATACCAGGAGATTTTGGAGGGGGGCTGGGGAGAGTGACACATGAGGAGTGAAGAGTTAGGACCAGAAAGCTACCCGGCCACGGCCATACAGCCCAGAATATCCACAAGAACATAGAACTCTCTAGTTTTCCCTAACGTTTCAGAATCAAGCTTCTAACTTTGACCCTGTCCAAATCGCTCCGCGGACACGACCCGTGCTCCCTATTTCAGATAGTCCCCTATCCAGAACGTTTATTACGGCTTAAAACTGTGATCTGACAATCAAGCCAAGCGAAGGAACCCTGCTTTCTTTTCCCTTCCATTCAAATTCACAGCCAGAATTTCTTAGCTAAGACCTTGCGAGGTAAGGTTGCGAACAGACCAAAACAGAAACGGTACCGCTCTTGCGTGTTGGAACAGTGGCTTGGCCTGTGAAAACACCAGCTGGAGAAGATTTTCACAGCCCAGGGTCTCAGATCTGCTGAAGCCAGCTGTCGAAACCACTGTTGTGGTTTCAACACAACACCACTGAGGGCCCTCCCGCACATGCAGGGTAACGCACGTCCAATCCACTTTCAGTGCACCTTGCAGCTGGATTTTACTGTGCGGAATAGCAAAATCCACTTGTAAACAATTGTGAAAGTGGATTGAAAGTGCATTATTCTGCATGTGCCGACAGGGCCTGAGTGTGGTCGAGTCAGAGGTGGGATCCAGCAGGTTCTCACAGGTTCCCGAGAGTAGGTTACTCATTATTTGTGTGTGCCGAGAGGGGGTTACTAACTGGTGATTTTGCCACGTGATTTTTGCCTTCGTTACGCCCCTCCTCTCAGCAGTAGCGCGCAGAACTTGAAGCAGTCTAGCAGAAGGTACACTGGCGTGTGTGGCAGCCTGTGCCTGTGTGCATTCGTTTCCCGCCCAAGGACCGGCGCAGCGGCTGCATCCTTGCCACAGCCCCGCCCAGGAATGCCCTGCCCCCGGAATGCCCGGCCACGCCCCCGGAATGCCCCGCCTAGCCCACAGTTTGAATCCCACCACCATGGGAACCTGTTACTAAAATTTTTGGATCCCACCACTGGGTAGAGTCTCTTTCCTTGGTGGTTTTTAAAGAGAGGCTGGATGGCCATCTGTTGGGAATGCTTTGACTGCGTATTCCTGCAAGGTGGGGGGGGGGGAGTTGGACTGAATGGCCCTTGGGGGGTCTCTTCCAACTCTATGGTTCTATGTTAGAAACCCTGGAAAAGGAAATAGAAAGGAAGTTGCCAATACTTCAAAGTGTGCCTGGTGCAAGGTGAGCTGATACGGGCCATGACCAAATGGGGACATACATTCGGGTTTCCCTACCCTGATGCAAGCCCACCCTATACCTGAATGTGTGCAATGCACTAGACCAGTTATGCTAGGCATAAAATGCTAAAAGGCAAAAAAATATTTAATTGATTTCTTGCAGTGAGCTACAGAGTATTTTTTACCCCTCTCTAAACATTTTCCTCCAGTAGACCCCTTCACCAGTGGTCTCCCCTGGAAACTGTCTTAGGAAGAGATACTCAGGCCAAGAGGGGTTAAGCCCCACCTCCCAGCAGCAAATAGCCCCGCCCCTCAGTCAACTGTAGCAACAGTTCCTAAACCCCACCTCCTTTCACCAACATCAGCACACCAGACCACGCCCCTTCAGCCAGTCACAACACCTCAAAGCCCCGCCCCTTCAGCCAGTCACAACACCTCTAAGCCCCGCCCCTTCACCAATAGCAATGCTACAGCATACAAACCCCACTCTCAGGTCACCAAGGTAGAAGATATACATATACACCCCACAAACATAAGTGCTTATAACTACAGTTTACAAAGAAGTGCTTATAAATCATTATAATATATAATTCATACACACACTCAGAAGCAAATAACTATCACTTATTTATTTATGCACACACATCTATAGAAGAAAATAATTATAAAATAATTATAAATAAATATGAATTTGTTAACTAGTTAAAAGAAAAAGGACTCCCTCCTCTGCCCAGATTGGTAGGCCTCTAAGCAGCTGGGAGAGATTTTTTTTTAAAAAACTGTCTGTTTCATGGAAAACCTGACACAATGTAGGGTAATGCTAGGAATTGCCAAAAACTCTATGGTTTTTACCACAGAGTTTCAAGCTGTTCGCTGAGTTACCTTGTATTACTTCCAGTTTTTCCCTAAAAAAGTGGGAGCAGCTGAGAGTTCATTAAAGAAAAAGCGAAGGAGGCGCTTGTTCAAGCCACTGAGTTCTTCAGGAATCCTAGAGTGGCAGATGTGGGATTTCCATACAGCCTCCCCCCCCCACCCAATCCTTCTCAGCTCCCAGCTTATAGTAACTCTAGTAAACACTAGTAATAATTTGACAGGCAACACTGGGGGAATTTAAGATTACAGACTCCAAATAAGGAAATCTGGGAGCAAATCTGAAAATGTTGGGAGTCAGTGGGGAATCAGTAATTTAACAAAGCTGGTGGTGTTTTCTCTGGTATTTTGTAACCGTTTCTATGCCAAGAGGCACAGGCGCTGTTGAAATAATAAAACTTGTTCCAGAGGGAAAAGGGAGGCAGGGTTGAGGGTTATAAAAAGTTTGCATTTCCCAACTTTAAAAAAATGAATCATTTGTGAAATAAGGAAAACTCTAGTTTTAAAAAAGTTTCTCAAACGGATATTTCGATAAGCTCTCCTCGCCCTCTGCAAAAGATCAGGGGAGGCAAAACCCCAGATCGGACTGGGGGCTCTTCCTCCTACTTACCTTATTGTTCAGCATCAACTGAAGTTCAGTCCTCTGCCTCCACTGGGGGGGTTGTGGCCGCTCTGGGACGGCCCGACTGTAACTTCGGGGTTCGGGCTGCGTGATCCTGGCCAGAAAAGCAGTCAAAAGTGTGGATTATTCCAAAGAGGTTGCTCAAAATGGACTGCCCCCCTCTCCCAATAAATCTGTAAAGCTGGTCGCCAACAGGTTTGACTCGCGTGGGACACCCAACACCATTAGAACCGGAGAGTTTAGTGTAGGATGTGGAAGCACAGAAAAGACGATCGCAGTCCCGAACTATCCGTAGCAACGGCATCCTCAGCTTAGAAAGGACAGAAGCGCGAAACCCAGAACTACCCAAGTCACCCAGCTTTTTCCAAAACCTACCAGTATTCCAGATCACGGCCCAGGAAATCCCCCGCTCCCTAGAAGGGCTGTGTGTCCCACATAAGCGACCACTCGAAATTGGGTAACCAATCACAAACAGAACCTGGGGTTTGTTACAGAAAGCCAAGTACAGGTAGAAAATCCAGACCATGTTTTTCTACCAGTTTGCCAGGTATCCCAGCCCTTTTTTGTTTCCAGTGGTGCCTCTCGATTTTCAAAGGACCAGCAGTAAATACTTCAGAATGGATTGTCGAAGGCTTTCACGACCGGACTCAACTGGTTATTGTGTGTTTTCCAGGCTGTGTGGCCGTGGTCTGGTAGTTCTTGTTCCTAACGTTCCACCTGCACCCCTTCAGAGGTGTATCACAGTGTGTAACACACTTCTCTCGGTGATACGCTTCTGAAGATCCCAGCCACAGATGCAGGTGAAACGTTAGGAACAAGATCTTGTTGATCTACCAGATCACAGTCTCAGCCCAAAAAGCCCACAACAACCACTTGTTAGAATATTTGGCATTCCTAGTGATTCTTTCAGTAAGTCCTTGAAGGGGTAAGATAGCTGCATTTACTTGGTTGTTTTTTAATGCGGGGAAGGTGAGCTGATAATAGGTTAATTGGGGGGTCACCTTCCTTTTGGCATATAAAGGTGTAGTTTTGTATGTTTCTCCCTCCTTCCTCTGCTTTTTCTCCTTATGCTGTGTTGTTGGTGCTGTTTTGTTGTTTATTACTATGTAAGCTTGTTTGCTTGCTTGTGCATTTTTGCTCATGATTAATTTTTTTGTCTTTCTCATTGTGTTGTATATATTTTGTAGCCTTATATATATATAAAAGAACTGGGTAGTTTCAGTTCTTCTATCAATACTGAAGTGGGACAGAATCACAGAGTTGGAAGAGTAAGGAAGGGCCATCAAGTCCAATCCCCCTGCCATGCAGGAATACATAATCCAAGCATTCCTGGCAGGTGAAGGTACACTTACAAGCAAACTTGGGTGACAATGTATTTATTTTACTTCATTTCCACCCCACCTTTCTCCCAGCAGGCACCCACAGTGGGTGAAGAAGATTGCTTTTCAGAAAATATGGAATGATACCGCAGATCCCGTTTTAGACGCTCAGATGGAGAGAAGAGAGAAGCTTATCTGTTTGGATGGTCTCCAAGACTTGTGCCTAATTGGAATTTTGTTATGGACAATTGTACTGTTTTGGTTTTTTGGTCCAAGAAGAGGAGGAAGTTAATATAAATAGACTGTACAAACTGATGAGTCAAGGGCTAACATTCCCCAACTTCTATATCCTTCATGGTTTTTGTGTGTGTTCAATTGTACGTTTAATTGTATGTGGAAATGTTATGAGTAAGAGCTGTGTGTTTGGCAATAAGTATTTATTATACGTTATGTGTTGGAATTAGGCATTAGAGTAAATGGTGGTAGTCCTTTAGGAATAGTTAGAAGAAGAAGAAGAAGAAGAAGAAGAAGAAGAAGAAGAAGAAGAAGAAGAAGAAGAAGAAGAAGAAGAAGAAGAAGAAGAAGAAGAAGAAGAAGAAGAAGAAGAAGAAGAAGAAGAAGAAGAAGAAGAAGAGTTTGGATTTATATCCCCCCTCTCTCTCCTGCAGGAGACTCAAAGGGGCTGACAATCTCCTTGCCCTTCCCCCCTCACAACAAACACCCTGGGAGGTAGGTGGGGCTGAGAGAGCTCCGAGAAGCTGTGACTAGCCCAAGGTCACCCAGCTGGCGTGTGTGGGAGCGCACAGGCTAATCTGAATTCCCCAGATAAGCCTCCACAGCTCAGGCGGCAGAACTGGGAATCAAACCCGGTTCCTCCAGATTAGATACACGAGCTCTTAACCTACTACGCCACTGCTGCTCTGCTGCCAAATAAGTGGAAGTTTGGAATCACACTAGCACAATAAATGCACTATGCACTTTATATTGAGGCTTGTGTATTAGTGGGATATATCTTTGTGCTTTGGAACTTATCCGCTATGCACTATTGAATATTAGTATGCAACTGACCCTAAGGTCACCGAGGCAAAATGGGTCTTCCAGATTTTAATATGACACCCAAACCCCCTCACAACGATGGGCGATGCTCTGACCCAATCCAGATGGCGGGTTGGAAGCTGGCAGAGAGGTAACAAATGTCCCTCCCAATATGAAAGGTTCTCCTGTTCTCCTTTCCCACGCTGCACTCAGAAACAGCAGGCAAAAACCAAAGTAGTGAACTGGGGCGGAGGACAGACTGTCATTGGAAAAATGGCAAGCTTGCGGGAATTTCTAATCGCATTGTCAAAGGCGTTCATGGCCAGAATCAACCGGCTGTTGTGGATTTTCCAGATTGCATGGCTGTGGTCTGGTAGTTTTTGCTCCTAACGTTTCACCTGCATCGATGGCTGATATCTTCAGATGAGTCAGTCAGTCATGCAATGTAAAGGGGAATGGATCCACAAGTACTACATAAACAGAGAACAATTAGCTTCGCTTGTAAAAGGAGCATGTTACGAAGAGGGTCCTTGGGATAACTTTTTGATACTCAAAATCCTAATATAGGAAATTTACTGAGGAGCCATGGAAGGCTGTACGAGGTTAACTAAAAATCTGGAAGGTTAACTAGCCCCACCTTACATTTTCATAGTTTTGAACTGCTTGTAGCTGAAAAAGCTTTGAATTGCTTACAACTGAAAATAGTTTGTGTAAAATTACGTACTTATCTCTGATATGATGCAATACTGGATGACGAAATGTACATATGAAGTGTATGAAAACACGTGATTTATTGTAAATTCCCATTTATAAACTGACTCGTTAGTTAAAATATACCACGTGGTTGTGGTGATAGCCTTGTGCAGTGGTGGCGAACCTTTGGCACTCCAGATGTTATGGACTACAATCCCCATCAGCCCCTGCCAGCATGGTCAATTGGCCATATTGGCAGGGGCTGATGGGAATTGTAGTCCATAACATCTGGAGTGCCAAAGGTATGCCACCACAGGCCTTGAGGATACTTATTGCATTTTTGCATTGTTTATGTGGTATCTTCAGAGGCAAGTCACAGTAAAATGGTAAAACATGTGTTAAAACGGTAATATGTGTTAAAAAGTTTAACTGTAACATGGAGAAAAACACGTCTTACTGTGCCTTTGAAGTTGCCAGCCATAGATTTGGGTGAAACACCAGCAGCAAAAACTACCAGACCATAGCCACACAGCCCGGGAAAACCACAACTTCCAATTTCTAATTGCTTTGTTTTTTAAAAAGCCATTTTGCGTTAATGAGTTCTACAACTTTGCGAGGTGTCGCTTGACGGAAGGCTTTCATTTGTCAGTTTGATTCACTGCCAATCGCTTGAAATGAAGACGCGTATTAGCTGGGCCCCTGCTACCCTTCTGGTTCAATCACCCGCCCTTTCCGTTAAAAGGATCTCAGATGACTGGCAGAACAAGGGGTATTTTGGACACAGGAGGTCCCTAATTCCATTGCAAGTAGCACATCATGAGAAAGAGCCTTTTGAAGAGTTTGGATTTATACCCCCCCCCCTGTTTCTCTCCTATAAAGAGACTCAAAGGGGCTTACAATCTCCTTTCCCTTCCTCCCTCATAACAAACACTTTGTGAGGTAGGTGGGGCTGAGAGAGCTCCAAAGAACTGTGACTAGCCCAAGGTCGCTCACCTGGTGTGTGTTGGGAGTGCACAAGCTAATCTGGTTCACCAGATAAGCCTCCACAGCTCAAGTGGCAGAGCGGGGAATCAAACCCAGTTCCCCAGATTAGAGCGCACCTGCTCTTAACCACTACACCATGCTGGCCTGGGGATCTGATATGTTGTAGCTGATATGTTGTAGCAATTATATCAACAGACCAATAACTGGATTTGGTACAATGTTCGCATGTAGGCCTGAATTCTGGTGTTTAAGAGAGTTCCTGCATGGCAGGTGGACTGGACTTGATGGCCCTTTGGGTCTCTTCCAACTCTATGATTCTATGATTCTAGGATACATAATTCTAGATTCTAGGAAACATAAAATACATTGAACTGTCTACGGCGCATACAAAATAATCTGTCTATCCCAAGTCAGAGCGCCGGTCCATTTTGCCCGGTGCTGTTGAGTTGGTCTGGCAATGGATTCCTAGAGAGGCAGGCACTAGATTCCGGCCGCCGAAGCTGTGAACTGACAGGCCGGGCCGTCAGCGCACGAGAAGTGTGCCGGCCGCCAAGAAGCGGGCCCTTCCCAAGGAGGGAACAATTTATCCCCGAACAGCAAATTTCTCCGACCTTCTGTTCCCAGCCCTGTTCCAAATCCTTTGGAAGCCGAACAGATTGCGAAGAAGATTGGAATGCGTTCCAAGCGCACGATTTCAGCATCTTGAAATCAAGAGTTCCCCCCTTCCCGCTTTGGCCCGGAGCACACACAGCCCATCTTGACAGGCAGCGCATTCTACCGCACAGGAAGGAGAGAGAAACAGATTTGTGCAGGCAAAAGGCACCATCCAAAGTGTGGCGCAGCAGACGTGACTAGGCTGAACCCAGAACGAGCCGGTACCCTTAGCCTAAAAATAGAAAGATGCCTCTCAATCCCCAAAAGAGGCCACCGACAAAGAAGGCTGATCGGACAGGCGTCTGGCCGTTCTGGTGACAGCTACGTTACCCTCTCTGTTCAGGTGGGTGGATGAATTTCACCTGGGACTCTGCCTCAGCACTGTAGGTCAAGGAGAGGAGAGTTAGAAGGAGGAAGAGGAGGAGGGCCACCTTCTTCTCCTGCAAGGAGATTCAGGGTGGCTGACAAGCTCCTTTCCCTTCCTCTCCCCACATCAGACACCTTGTGAGGCAGGTGGGGCTGAGAGAGTCCTGAGTGAACTGTGACTAGCCCAAGGTCACCCAGCAGGAATGCAGGAGTGCGGAAACACACCTGATTCACCAGATAAGCCTCTGCCACTCAGGTGGAGGAGCGGGGAATCAAACTCGGTTCTCCAGATTATAATCCTTAACCAGTACACCACGGCCATCTGGGAGGGGAAGGGGCAAGGATACCCCGGGTTAGTTTTATCTGAGGTGTGTTCTAGTGGAGGAAGAGCTGGGCTCACATAAAATTTTCAACACAATCGGGAAACGGAAAGGATATAAAGCTAGAGAGACATTCCCTGCCTTGGAAGGGGAGACTGGAGTGAGTAGCTCCAGAGAATAACCTGAAAAGCCAGAGGGCCAGGAGAGTCTGGGAATACCTCACCTGCAAGGTGAGGTAGAATAATAGGATCATATTAATAATAATAGAGAGCCAGCGTGGTGTAGTGGTTAGGAGGAGGTGCACTCTAATCTGGAGAACCGGGGTTGATTCCCTGCTCCTCCACATGAGCTGTGGAGGCTTATCTGGTGAACCAGATTAGCTTGTGCACTCCGACACATGCCAGCTGGGTGACCTTGGGCTAGTCACAGTTCTTTGGTGCACTCTCAGCCCCACCCATGTTTGTGTTTGTTTGGGGGGGGGGGAGGAGTTTGTAAGCCTCTTTGAGTCTCTTTACAGGAGAGAAAGGGGGATAAAAATCCAACTCTTCTTCTTCTTCTTCTTCTTCTTCATCATCATCATCATCATCATCATCATCGAGTTGGAAGAGACCCTAAGGGCCATCAAGTCCAACCCCCTGTAATGAAGAAGAAGAAGAAGAAGAAGAAGAAGAAGAAGAAGAAGAAGAAGAAGAAGAAGAGGAGGAGGAGGAGGAGTAGTTTGGATTTATATCCCCCCTTTCTCTCCTAAAGGAGACTCAAAGGGGCTGACAATCTCCTTGCCCTTCCCCCCTCACAACAAACACCCTGTGAGGTAGGTGGGGCTGAGAGAGCTCCGAGAAGCTGTGACTAGCCCAAGGTCACCCAGCTGGCGTGTGTGGGAGCGCACAGACTAATCTGAATTCCCCAGAGAAGCCTCCACAGCTCAGGCGGCAGAGCTGGGAATCAAACCCGGTTCCTCCAGATTAGATACACGAGCTCTTAACCTCCTACGCCACTGCAGGAACACACAATGCAGGTATTCAAGGTCTGGGAGGAGGCAGCCATTTTGAAAGAGGGCACCCAAGGAGAAGAAGAGTTGGATTTTTTATACCATACTTTCCTCTCCTGCAAGGAGCCTCGAAGCATCTGATAAACTCCTTTCCCCTTCCTCTCCCCACAAGAGACACCTTGTGAGGTAGGTGGGGTTGAGAGAGTTCTGAGAGAACTGACTGGCCCTAGGTCAACCGGCAGGCTTCATGTGGCAGAGCAGGGAATCAAGCTCAGTTCATCAGATTAGAATCCCCTGTCCTTAACCGCCACACCGCATTTGCCCTCGGGATCAGTGCAGGCCAAAGGTGGGGGCCCCTTACCTGTACTGGCAGCTGGTGCCCTTGCCAATCTGGCAGAGGCGTTTGTGCAGGCCGACTCGCTTGGCGCAATACAGCCCGAGGACTAACAGCAGGACGAGGAGGAGGCTGCTGAGGATCGGGGCCGTCGAGGTGGCGCTGCCTGCGGGGAAGGAGAAAAACAGCGTTGCTGGGAGCCAGACAGACAGCTCGCCCCAGCGCAAGATGCCAGGCCGTGCGCTCTCCGACGATGCGGGCGCCTTTCTCCTCCGTCCCCACCACAAAGGCACATTGTTCCGAGCATGAAAAATGCCTCGCCTCGCCGTGTGGGTTGTTCGTTTTCATCAGCGGTTCTGCTTTTTTGATGTCTGATTTTCCAGTTTAAACAAATATTTTCAGCCCCCCCCCCCCCCCCAAGCTTCTATTGTTTCTGCACGCCACTTGGAAGAAAAACGGTGGAAAAAATCAATTTTATAGAACTGCGAACCAACCGCCACTCGCTTTCCGAGCGGCCCACAAAATCAGGCACCGGGGCTGCATCCTGATGATCCATGAAGGGCGGCAGCTTTCCTTGCTTGCAAAGAGCACAGAGGCTAGCTGCCGTTCCTCGGCTGTCGGGGAACAACGCTCGGCACATGGTCAGAGGAGTTCTCCTTTTCAACTGCACAGGCTCCCAGCTCAGCCCCAACAATGGAGACATGCCACAGGAAGGCATGACGTTGAAGTCCAGTCTTGATTGTCATGCCCCCAGAGACACCCTTACTATTTTCCTTATTTAAGCCTCAGTTGTACCCTTACTTAGAATGGGTTTACTTGCCTTTTGTACAGCATTCTGTGGGAGGGAACCTGAGTTAGACCCTGTCCCTTTAAGAAGCCCTCTATACTAAGGCAAGAGAACTATAGCATTCTTATTAGTTAGGAGTTCCTGTTTCACAGTCTGGTAGTTCAGGTGTCTGGGGAAGGCTGGAGACGGCAATATCTCAGACATTGAAGAAGAAGAGGAGGAGGAGGAGGAGGAGGAGTTGGAATTTGGATTTATATCCCCCCTTTCTCTCCTGGAGGAGACTCAAAGGGGCTTACAATCTCCTTGCCCTTCTCCCCTCACAACAAACACCCTGTGAGGTAGGTGGGGCTGAGAGAGCTCCGAGAAGCTGTGACTAGCCCAAGGTCACCCAGCTGGCATGTGTGGGAGTGCACAGGCTAATCTGAATTCCCCAGATAAGCCTCTGCAGTTCAGGCGGCAGAGCGGGGAATCAAACCCGGTTCCTCCAGATTAGATACAAGAGCTCTTAATCTCGTACGCCACATTGGGTCCCCACTGGCGAGAAATTAAAGAATCATCTAAACCTAGTACAGCAGCAACCAGATGGGTTTTCTTGCCATCTGCTGGTTGTCTTTACTGTTTTGACGATGTTTTTATTGTTCTTTTATTATGTAAATTCCGCTGTTGTTGCTGCGCTGAACCCTGCAAAATGGGGGGGGGGGGCGGGTATAAATCGAAATATAAATGAAAATAAATAAATAAGATGCCCTTGGCCAGCCCAGAAGCACAGCGCTGAGGTCAGTCTCCCCGGCGGTTGCCACACCACACAGATATTCTGGGGTATACTGCCCCTAAACATGGAGGCTCTGTGGCTGACAGCCATTCCTGGACCCCCCCCCCCTCCACGAATTCGACAAACGAAAGAGAAAAAGGGATTTGAGACAGTCACCCAACCACAGCTATTCCTACACAGGCTCAGAGTTATTCTTCCCGTTTCTCCCCTTCCCACCCTTAGAGAAACACAATGTTCTTTGTGTGTGGGCGGGTATCTGTGTGCATCCAGAAACTGAACGGTGAAACAAAACAACAACAACAGAAATCCAGGAACAAGATCTAAAGGGCGCCCCCCCCCCCCCCCCCGATACGTTCTCTTTTTTCCCCACCTACGCCTCCTCTTTAGGAGTCCACTTACTTGACAGGGTTTTTATTTTTCAAACTATCAGGAAGGTGTTGATTCATTTTAAATGTATTCAGAAGGACCCCCCCTCCCCCATCCTTAGACCCCAACTCACACCTCCCTTCCTGCCCCCTCCCCCTGCATCCGGCCTCTGCCTGTCTGTTCTTCATGACCCCCCCCTCCCACACACACACACAGGCACAAACACTATCAGCCTCACGCGTGCCCCTTCCACAAGAGAGCACTGGGCTGGGCGTGTGTGGCTGAGCGCCCTGTTGCAACGACTATCACCTTGTGCGTCCAGCAGTGGTGAAGTGGTTAAGAGCAGGTGCACTCTACTCGGGAGGGACCGGGTTCGATTCCCCGCTCTGCCGCTTGAGCTGTGGAGGCTTAGCTGGGGAATTCAGATTAGCCTGTACGCTCCCACACATGCCAGCTGGGTGACCTTGGGCTAGTCACAGTTCTTCTGAGATCTCTCAGCCCCACCCACCTCACAGGGTGTTTGTTGTGAGGGGGGAAGGGAAAGGAGATTGTAAGCCCTTTGAGCCTCCTTGCAGGAGAGAAAGGGGGGGATATAAATCCAACTCTTCTTCTTCTTTCTGATGGTCCTCAGCTGTGGGAGCACTAGAGGGAGAATGTTTGCAAGCAAGCATGAAGAGGAAGAGTGTGTCAGGAGTAGCCCCTGCCCCCTCCTGAGAAATGGCAAATGCAGTTCAGTGTTGCAAAATGTAAAGTGATGCACATAGGGGCAAAAAATCCAAACTTCACATACACGCTTCAGGGGTCAGTGCTATCAGTCACAGACCAGGAAAGGGATTTGGGCGTCTTAGTTGATAGTTCCATGGGAATGTCAACTCAATGCACGGCAGCTGTGAAAAAGGCAAACTCTATGCTGGGGATCATTAGAAAAGGAATTGATAATAAAACTGCAAAGATTGTCATGCCCTTATATAAAGCAGTGGTGCGACCGCACTTGGAGTCCTGTGTTTAGTTCTGGTCACCACATCTCAAAAAAAGCGATATTGAAAGAGATAGAAAAAAAGTGCAGAGAAGGGCAACGAGGATGATTGAAGGACTGGAGCACCTTCCTTATGAGGAGAGGCTGCAGCGTTTGGGGCTCTTTAGTTTGGAGAGGAGACGTCTGAGGGGGGGGATATGATTGAAGTCTACAAAATTATGCATGGGGTAGAAAATTTTGACAGAGAGACATTTTTTCTCTCTGTTTCTCGCTTAATACTAGGAACCAGGGGGGGTACATTAATTGAAAAATGCTGGGGAAGAATTAGGACTAATAAAAGGAAACACTTCTTTCACGCTAACGTGTGATTCGGGGTTTGGAATATGCTGCCACGGGAGGTGGCGTGATGGCCACTCAACCCTGGATAGCTTTAAAAGGGGCTTCGGACAGATTGATGGGAGGAGAAGTCGATCTACATGGCTAGCCAATCTTGATCCCTCCTTGATCTCAGATTGCAAATGCCTTTAGCAGACCAGGTTAACTCGGGAGCAGCAGCAGCAGCAGAAGGCCATTGCTTTCACCCTCCTGCACGTGGAGCTCCCAAAAGGCACCTGGTGGGCCACTGCGAGTAGCTTGAGAGAGCTGGACTGAGATGGACTTTGGTCTGATCCAGCAGGCTCTTTCTTATGTTCTTAAGGCCATTGCTTACTCTTCTCTGCACTCCTTGAGCTCCCAAAGGCACCTTGGTGGGCCACTCGGGGCGAGTAACGGCAGAGTGCTTGGACAGACTAGATGGACTCTTTGGGTCTGATCCAGCAGAGCTCTTTCTTGTGTTCTTAAGGCCATTGGTAGCTTTCACTTCCTGCATGTGGCAGGCTCCCAAAGGCAATTCCTGGTGGGCCACTTTCTGCGAAAGTAGCAGAGTGCTGTGGACTAGATGGACTCTGGTCTCTTGATCCAGCAGGCTTCTTCTTGCTGTTCTTAAGGCCATTGCTTTCACTTCCTGCCTGTGAGCTTCCGCACCGGAGTCTGTTGTGGGCCACTGCAAGGCAGCAGTGCTGGACTAGATGGACCCTCTGAACCCGCATGCCTTACTGATCCAGGCTCTGCCAGAAGAATTCTTAAGGCCATTACTTTCACCACTGCCTCCTGCATGTGAGCTCCCAAAGAGCACCTGGTGGGCCACTGGCGCAGTAGCAGAAGTGCTACAGACTAGGATGGACTCTTGAGGTCTTGATCCAGCAGGCTCTTTTCTTATGTGTTCTGCTTAAGGCCATTGCTTTCATCTTCCTGCAGGCTGTAAGAGCTCCCCAAAGGGCACCTGGTGGAGCCACTGCGAGTAGCAGTGGAGTGCTGGACTAAGATGGACTCTGGTCTGATCCAGTCAAGGCTCTTTCTTATGTTCTTAAGGCCATTGCTTTCACTTCCTGCATGTGAGCTCCCAAAGGCACCTGGTGGGCCACTGCGAGTAGCAGAGTGCTGGACTAGATGGACTCTGGTCTGATCCAGCAGGCTCTTTCTTATGTTCTTAAGGCCATTGCTTTCACCTCCTGCATGTGAGCTCCCCAAAAGGCACCTGGTGGGCCACTGCGGAAGCAGCAGAGAGCTGGACTAGATGGACTCTGGTCTGATCCAGCAAAGGCTCTTTCTTATGTTCTTAAGGCCATTGCTTTCACTTCCTGCATGTGAGAGAACTCCCAAAGGCACCTGGTGGGCCACTGCGAAGTAGCAGAGTGCTGGACTAGGATGGACTCTGGTCCCCTGATCCAGCAGGCTCTTTCTTATGTTCTTAAGGCCATTGCTTTCACTTCCTGCATGTGAGCTCCCAAAGGCACCTGGTGGGCCACTGCGAGTAGCAGAGTGCTGGACTAGATGGACTCTGGTCTGATCCAGCAGGCTCTTTCTTATGTTCTTAAGGCCATTGCTTTCACTTCCTGCATAGCCGTGAGCTCCCAAAGGCACCTGGTGGGCCACTGCGGCAGATGCAGCAGAGAAGCTTTGGAGACTAAGATGGACTCTTGGTCTGATCCAGCAGGCTCTTTCTTATGTTCTTAAGGCCGTTGCTTTCACCTCCTGCATGTGAGTCTCCCCAAAAGGCACCTGGTGGGCCACTGCGAAAGTAGCAGAGTGCTGGACTAGATGGACTCTGGGTCTGGGTCTGTCCAGCAGGCTCTTTCTTATGTTCTCTGGCTAAGGCCATTGCTTTCCACTTCCTGCATGTGAGAGCTCCCAAAGGCACCTGGTGGGCCACTGGCGAAAGTAGCAGAGTGCTAAGACTAGAATGGACTCTTGGTCTGATCCAGCACAGAAGGCTCTTTCCTTATGTTCTTAAGGCTGCATTTGCTTTCCCCACTTCCTGCATGTGAGCTCCCAAAGGCACCTTGGTGGAGCCCACTACAGAGTAGCAGGAGATGCTGAGACTAGATGGACTCAGTGCCTGGTCGTGATCCAGCAGGCTCCTTTCTTATGTTCTTAAGGCCATTGCTTTCACCTCCTGCATGGCGAAGCTCCCCAAAAGAGGCACCTGGTAGGCCACTGCTGAGTAGCAAGGAGAGCTGGACTAGATGGACTCTGTCTGCAGAATCCAGCTGGCTCTTTCTTATGTTCTTAAGGCCATGATGCTTTCACTTCCTGCATGTGAGCTCCCAAAGGCACCTGAGTAGGCCACTGCAGTGCAGCAGAGTGCTGGACTAGAGTGTGGACTCTGGTCTGATCCAGCAGGCTCTTTCTTATGTTCTTAAGGCCATTGCTTTCACTTCACTGCATGTGAGCTCCCAAAGGCACCTGGTGGGCCACTGCAGTAGCAGAGATGCTGGACTCAGGATGGGACTCTGGTCTGATCCAGCAGGCTCTTTCTTATGTTCTTAAGGCCATTGCTTTCACTCTCCTGCATGTGGAGCTCCCAAAGAGCACCTGGTGGGCCACTGCAGTAGCTTAGAGTGCTGGACTAGATGGACTCTTGGTCTGATCCAGTCAACAGGCTCTTTCCTTGCATGTTCTTAAGGCCCATTGCTTTCACTTCCTGCATGTGAGCTCCCAAAGGCACCTGGTGGGCCACTGCGAGTAGCACAGAGATGCTGGGACTATGAATGGACTCCTGGTCTGATCCAGCAGGCTCTTTTCTTGTGCTTCTTAAGGGCCATTGCTTTCACTTCCTGCATGTGTAGCTCCCAAAAAAGGAGGCACCTGGGTGGGCCACTGCGAGTAGCAGAGAGATGCTGGACTAGATGGACTCTGGTCTGATCCAGCTGGCTCTGCTTTCTTATGTTCTTAAGGCCATTGCTTTCAACTTCCCGCATGTGAGCTCCCAAAGGCACCTGGTGGGCCACCGCGAAAGTAGCAGAGTGCTGGACTAGAAGTGGACTCTTGAAATTACTGATCCAGCAGGCTACTTTTCTTTGCATGTTCTTAAGGCCATTAAGCTTTCTACCTCCTGCATGTGAGCTCCCCAAAGGCACCTGGTGGGCCACTGGCCGAGTGCAGCTTGAGAGGTCAACTGGACTAGATGGACTCTTGGTCTGATCCAGCAGGCTCTTTTCTGTATGTTCTTAAGACCATTGCTTTCACTTCCTGCATGTGAGCTCCCAAAGGCACCTGGTGGGCCACTGCTTGAAGTAGCAGAGTGCTGGACTAGGATGGACTCTTGGTCTGATCCAGCAGGCTCTTTCTTATGTTCTTAAGGCCATTGCTTTCACTTCCTGCATGTGAGCTCCCCAAAGGCACCTGGCGGGAGGCCACCAAGCGAGTAGCAGGAAGTGCTGGACTAGATGGACTCTGGTCTGATCCGAGCAGGCTCTTTTCTTATGTTCTTAAGGCCATTGCTTTCACTTCACTGCATGTGAGCTCCCAAAGGCACCTGGTGTGGGCCACTTTCACCAGGTAGCAGAGATGCTGGACTAGATGGACTCTGAGGGTCTGGAGTCCCAGCAGGAGGCTCTTCTTTCTTATGTTCTTAAAGGCCATTGCTTTCACTTCCCTGCATGTGAGTCTCCCAAAGGCACCTGGTGGGCCATCATGCGAGGAAGTAGCAGAGAGCTGGACTAGATGGACTCCTGGTCTGATCCAGCAGGCTCTTTCTCTATGTTCTTAAGGGCCATTGCTTTCACTTCCTGCATGTGAGCTCCCAAAGGCACCTGGTGGGCCACTCTCAGTAGCAGTAGAGAGCTGGACTAGATGGACTCTGGTCTGATCCAGCAGGCTTCCCTTTCTTATGTTCTTCAAGGCCATTGCTTTCACCTCCTGCATGTGAGCTCCCAAAGGAGCACCTGGTGGGCCACTGCGGTAGCAGAGTGCTGGACTAGATGGACTCCTGGTCCTGATCCAGCAGGCTCTTTCTTATGTTCTTAAGGCCATTGCTTTCACTTCCTGCATGTGAGCTCCCAAAGGCACCTGGTGGGCCACTGCGAGTAGCAGAGTGCTGGACTAGATGGACTCTGGTCTGATCCAGCAGGCTCTTTCTTATGTTCTTAAGGCCATTGCTTTCACTTCCTGCAGGTGAGCTCCCAAAGGCACCTGGTGGGCCACTGCGAGTAGCAGAGAGCTGGACTAGATGGACTCTGGTCTGATCCAGCTGGCTTGTTCTTATGTTCTTATGTTCTGGCATCAGACAATGGGAATGACACCTGGGCTGAGAAGCACTGGCTCCGCTTGGTGGGGGGCGGGGTGGGGGTCCTAGTCACTGACCTTCTATGTCACCGCACCTATCATATGTTAATGGCTCCCTTCCAAGGGCATACGCCTCTAACTGCTGCACGCTCCGAAAGACAACCTTTTAAGATGCAAGAGCAAAGCGGAACTTTGGCCCCTTCCGCACGTGCAGAATAATGCACTTTCGCAACGGTTTGCAAGTGGATCTGGCTATTCCGCACAGCTGCAAAGTGCACCGAAAGTGTATTGGAAGTGCATCATTCTGCATGTGTGGAAGCGGCCTTTGTGGAGCCTTCGAGAAAGTAAAAGGGATCCGAGATCCTCGGCCTGCTGGGGAAAGACGCTCCTAAAAGGTAACTGGAACTCAAGATCGCTCTACCCGTTCCTTGCCTGGCATCACCCCCAGCTGGCTCGCTCGGGCCTAACCAATCCATCTGAAGGGAGGGGCTATGGCTCATGGGTGGGGCATCTCCTCAGCATGCAAGCGGTACCAGGTTCGATTCCCGACATATCAGGTTGCAGGGAAAGCCTTCTCTCTGCCCAAGTTGGCAGCACCTTCACACATTCTCCCTCTGCCCGAATTCACCTCGTTCCACAGCCGGCGAGCCGCTGTCTACGCTGCCCCCTCGACCGCTGCTCCGGCAGTCCGGGGGTGCCCAGCCTGGCTGGCAATGGCAGTTTCCTTTGTTGTTGCACACCTACGAGAGAGAAGAGAAATGCGGAGTCTGTTACCTGTCGGGACAAAACCAACCCTGAACAAAGAGAAGTAAACCCTTCAAATGAACTTTGAACATGCAGGCAAGAGAAAGAGAATTTGGGCACCCACCCAGAGACCCAGCGTGGTGTCGTGGTTTAGAGCAGGTGGATTCTAATCTGTAGAACTGGGTTTGATTTCCCACTTCTCCACCAGAGTGGCAGAGGCTTGTCTGGTGAACCGCACTCCTACATTCCTGCCGGGTGACCTTGGGTTAATCCCAGTTCTCTCAGGACTCTCTCAGCCCTGCCTATCTCACAAGGTGTCTGTTGTGGGGAGAGGAAGGGAAAGGAGCTTGTAAGCCCCTTTGAGTCTCCTTATAGGGGAGAAAGGTGGGGTATAAACCCAAACCCTTCTTTTCTTCTCTTCTAATCTAGTGAGCCGGGTATGATTCTCTACCCCTCCACCTGAGCAGCCAGGTTTAATTCCCCACTTGCACATATGAGCAGAGGACTCTGCTCTGGAGAATCAGGTTCGATTCCCTGCTCCACCACATGAAGCCTGTGGGCGACCTTGGGCCAGTCACAGTTCTCTCTGAACTCTCTCAGCCCCACCTGCCTCGCAATGTGTCCATTGTCAGGAGAGGAAAGGAAATGAGTTTGTAAGCCCCTTTGAGTCTCCTTATAGGAGAGAAAGGTCGGATATAAATCCAAAGTCGTGCTCTTTGTTATTGATAGGAGCCAGTGAGCAATCGCAGTGGGTGGGTTCAGGGCCAGCCATAGCATACTCTGAGGTGGGGCAGTTCAGATGGTCCAGGGCTTCTATCTTGGCCCACACCTCTTCGGCTCCCTGCCAGCTGAGTAAATGCTGAGGAAAGCCAGCACAGAGTGGTGGTTAAGAGCAGGTGGACTCTAATCTGGAGAACCGGGTTTGATTCCCCACTCTTCCACATGAGTGGTGGACTCTAATCTGGCATACTGGATTTGTTTGCCTGCTCCTGCACATGAAGCCTGCTGGCTGACCTTGGCCATTGGAGATATTTGTAATGAAAAAGAATATTTATTATAGCAATTGCATTTTATGTATGTCTAGATATTGTAATTTATAATTGTGATACACATAAGCCACTGCGCAGCACGTGTGCGTCACGTGATTTTTCGGTCCGTACTCAGATGGCCTTGGCCAGTCCCAGTTCTCTCAGAACTCTCTCAGCCTCATTTACCTCACAAGGTGTCTGTTGCGGGGAGGGGAAGGGAAAGCAGTTTGTAAGCCGCTTTGAGACTCCTTACAGGAGATGAAAAACAGGTTATAAAACCGAACTCTTCTTATTCTCAGTATAATCATGTGCTTCGCAAATAGAGAAAATCCCTCTTCTAATAGGATGCAGCATGATATACACAGAGGTGGGATCCAGCAGGTTCTCACAGATTCCCGAGAGTAGGTTGCTAATTATTTGTGTGTGCCGAGAGGGGGTTACTAATGGGTGATTTTGCCACGTGATTTTTGCCTTCGTTACGCCCCTCCTCTCAGCAGTAGCGCGCAGAACTGGAAGCAGTCTAGCAGGAGGTGCACTGGCGTGCGTGGCAGCCTGCGCCTGCTTGCATTCGTTTCCCGCCCAAGGACCGGTGCAGCGGCTGCATCCTTGCCACAGCCCCGCCCAGGAATGTCCCGCCCCCAGAATTCCCGGCCACGCCCCCGTCGTGCCCCGCCCAGCCCCATTGGCGCTACGCCACAGTTTGAATCCCACCACCATGGGAGCCTGTTACTAAAATTTTTGGATCCCACCACTGGATATACACCATGATGCCTTGTTAGAAGAGCCGTTACCTCCTGGAAGAATGAGTCGGAGAATCCCTGTCCTAAGACGGCGACTACACCTCATACAATTCGTCTTTTAACAGAACCCCAGTAAACTCTCCTCTTTTTATGTAAAGCCATATCCTGCACTGTTTAAAACAGGGGTCCCCAACTTTTTATGCTGTGGGCGCTTTGGGAATTCTATTACAGGGGGGTGGGCACCGTCACAAAATGGCCGCTGCAGGAGGCGGAGCCAGCCACAAAATGGCAGGGAGATAGATGATGTGTAACTCTGAGGCCCCTTCTGCACATGCATAATAATGAAGAAGAAGAACATAAGAACATAAGAACAAGCCTGCTGGATCAGACCAGAGTCCATCTAGTCCAGCTCTCTGCTACTCACAGTGGCTCACCAGGTGCCTTTGGGAGCTCACACGCAGGATGTGAAAGCAATGGCCTTCTGCGGCTACTACTCCCGAGCACCTGGACTGTTAAGGCATTTGCAGAGTTTGCAGAGAAGAAGAGTTTGGATTTATATCCCCCCTTTCTCTCCTGCAGGAGATTCAAAGGGGCTTACAATCTCCTTGCCCTTCCCCCCCCCACCCCCCCCACCACCACCCCCCCCCCCTCCCCCACCTCCCCCCCCACCCCCTCCCCCCCCACCCCCCCCCCCCCCCCCCCCCCCACCCCCCCCACCCCCCCCCCCCCCCCCCCCCTCACACACCCCCCCCCCCCCCCCCCCCCCCCCCCCCCCACCCCCCCCCCCCCCCACCCCACCCCCCACCCACCCCCCCCCCCCCCCACCCCCCCCCCCCCCCACCCCCCCCCCCCCCCACCCCCCCCCCCCCCCACCCCCCCCCCCCCCCACCCCCCCCCCCCCCCACCCCCCCCCCCCCCCACCCCCCCCCCCCCCCACCCCCCCCCCCCCCCACCCCCCCCCCCCCCCACCCCCCCCCCCCCCCACCCCCCCCCCCCCCCACCCCCCCCCCCCCCCACCCCCCCCCCCCCCCACCCCCCCCCCCCCCCACCCCCCCCCCCCCCCACCCCCCCCCCCCCCCACCCCCCCCCCCCCCCACCCCCCCCCCCCCCCACCCCCCCCCCCCCCCACCCCCCCCCCCCCCCACCCCCCCCCCCCCCCACCCCCCCCCCCCCCCACCCCCCCCCCCCCCCACCCCCCCCCCCCCCCACCCCCCCCCCCCCCCACCCCCCCCCCCCCCCACCCCCCCCCCCCCCCACCCCCCCCCCCCCCCACCCCCCCCCCCCCCCACCCCCCCCCCCCCCCACCCCCCCCCCCCCCCACCCCCCCCCCCCCCCACCCCCCCCCCCCCCCACCCCCCCCCCCCCCCACCCCCCCCCCCCCCCACCCCCCCCCCCCCCCACCCCCCCCCCCCCCCACCCCCCCCCCCCCCCACCCCCCCCCCCCCCCACCCCCCCCCCCCCCCACCCCCCCCCCCCCCCACCCCCCCCCCCCCCCACCCCCCCCCCCCCCCACCCCCCCCCCCCCCCACCCCCCCCCCCCCCCACCCCCCCCCCCCCCCACCCCCCCCCCCCCCCACCCCCCCCCCCCCCCACCCCCCCCCCCCCCCACCCCCCCCCCCCCCCACCCCCCCCCCCCCCCACCCCCCCCCCCCCCCACCCCCCCCCCCCCCCACCCCCCCCCCCCCCCACCCCCCCCCCCCCCCACCCCCCCCCCCCCCCACCCCCCCCCCCCCCCACCCCCCCCCCCCCCCACCCCCCCCCCCCCCCACCCCCCCCCCCCCCCACCCCCCCCCCCCCCCACCCCCCCCCCCCCCCACCCCCCCCCCCCCCCACCCCCCCCCCCCCCCACCCCCCCCCCCCCCCACCCCCCCCCCCCCCCACCCCCCCCCCCCCCCACCCCCCCCCCCCCCCACCCCCCCCCCCCCCCACCCCCCCCCCCCCCCACCCCCCCCCCCCCCCACCCCCCCCCCCCCCCACCCCCCCCCCCCCCCACCCCCCCCCCCCCCCACCCCCCCCCCCCCCCACCCCCCCCCCCCCCCACCCCCCCCCCCCCCCACCCCCCCCCCCCCCCACCCCCCCCCCCCCCCACCCCCCCCCCCCCCCACCCCCCCCCCCCCCCACCCCCCCCCCCCCCCACCCCCCCCCCCCCCCACCCCCCCCCCCCCCCACCCCCCCCCCCCCCCACCCCCCCCCCCCCCCACCCCCCCCCCCCCCCACCCCCCCCCCCCCCCACCCCCCCCCCCCCCCACCCCCCCCCCCCCCCACCCCCCCCCCCCCCC
Source organism: Sphaerodactylus townsendi (assembly GCF_021028975.2). Classification (NCBI taxonomy): domain Eukaryota; kingdom Metazoa; phylum Chordata; class Lepidosauria; order Squamata; family Sphaerodactylidae; genus Sphaerodactylus; species Sphaerodactylus townsendi. The sequence goes on from NW_025950407.1 coordinate 677,661, forward strand.
ACCCCCCCCCCCCCCCACCCCCCCCCCCCCCCACCCCCCCCCCCCCCCACCCCCCCCCCCCCCCACCCCCCCCCCCCCCCACCCCCCCCCCCCCCCACCCCCCCCCCCCCCCACCCCCCCCCCCCCCCACCCCCCCCCCCCCCCACCCCCCCCCCCCCCCACCCCCCCCCCCCCCCACCCCCCCCCCCCCCCACCCCCCCCCCCCCCCACCCCCCCCCCCCCCCACCCCCCCCCCCCCCCACCCCCCCCCCCCCCCACCCCCCCCCCCCCCCACCCCCCCCCCCCCCCACCCCCCCCCCCCCCCACCCCCCCCCCCCCCCACCCCCCCCCCCCCCCACCCCCCCCCCCCCCCACCCCCCCCCCCCCCCACCCCCCCCCCCCCCCACCCCCCCCCCCCCCCACCCCCCCCCCCCCCCACCCCCCCCCCCCCCCACCCCCCCCCCCCCCCACCCCCCCCCCCCCCCACCCCCCCCCCCCCCCACCCCCCCCCCCCCCCACCCCCCCCCCCCCCCACCCCCCCCCCCCCCCACCCCCCCCCCCCCCCACCCCCCCCCCCCCCCACCCCCCCCCCCCCCCACCCCCCCCCCCCCCCACCCCCCCCCCCCCCCACCCCCCCCCCCCCCCACCCCCCCCCCCCCCCACCCCCCCCCCCCCCCACCCCCCCCCCCCCCCACCCCCCCCCCCCCCCACCCCCCCCCCCCCCCACCCCCCCCCCCCCCCACCCCCCCCCCCCCCCACCCCCCCCCCCCCCCACCCCCCCCCCCCCCCACCCCCCCCCCCCCCCACCCCCCCCCCCCCCCACCCCCCCCCCCCCCCACCCCCCCCCCCCCCCACCCCCCCCCCCCCCCACCCCCCCCCCCCCCCACCCCCCCCCCCCCCCACCCCCCCCCCCCCCCACCCCCCCCCCCCCCCACCCCCCCCCCCCCCCACCCCCCCCCCCCCCCACCCCCCCCCCCCCCCACCCCCCCCCCCCCCCACCCCCCCCCCCCCCCACCCCCCCCCCCCCCCACCCCCCCCCCCCCCCACCCCCCCCCCCCCCCACCCCCCCCCCCCCCCACCCCCCCCCCCCCCCACCCCCCCCCCCCCCCACCCCCCCCCCCCCCCACCCCCCCCCCCCCCCACCCCCCCCCCCCCCCACCCCCCCCCCCCCCCACCCCCCCCCCCCCCCACCCCCCCCCCCCCCCACCCCCCCCCCCCCCCACCCCCCCCCCCCCCCACCCCCCCCCCCCCCCACCCCCCCCCCCCCCCACCCCCCCCCCCCCCCACCCCCCCCCCCCCCCACCCCCCCCCCCCCCCACCCCCCCCCCCCCCCACCCCCCCCCCCCCCCACCCCCCCCCCCCCCCACCCCCCCCCCCCCCCACCCCCCCCCCCCCCCACCCCCCCCCCCCCCCACCCCCCCCCCCCCCCACCCCCCCCCCCCCCCACCCCCCCCCCCCCCCACCCCCCCCCCCCCCCACCCCCCCCCCCCCCCACCCCCCCCCCCCCCCACCCCCCCCCCCCCCCACCCCCCCCCCCCCCCACCCCCCCCCCCCCCCACCCCCCCCCCCCCCCACCCCCCCCCCCCCCCACCCCCCCCCCCCCCCACCCCCCCCCCCCCCCACCCCCCCCCCCCCCCACCCCCCCCCCCCCCCACCCCCCCCCCCCCCCACCCCCCCCCCCCCCCACCCCCCCCCCCCCCCACCCCCCCCCCCCCCCACCCCCCCCCCCCCCCACCCCCCCCCCCCCCCACCCCCCCCCCCCCCCACCCCCCCCCCCCCCCACCCCCCCCCCCCCCCACCCCCCCCCCCCCCCACCCCCCCCCCCCCCCACCCCCCCCCCCCCCCACCCCCCCCCCCCCCCACCCCCCCCCCCCCCCACCCCCCCCCCCCCCCACCCCCCCCCCCCCCCACCCCCCCCCCCCCCCACCCCCCCCCCCCCCCACCCCCCCCCCCCCCCACCCCCCCCCCCCCCCACCCCCCCCCCCCCCCACCCCCCCCCCCCCCCACCCCCCCCCCCCCCCACCCCCCCCCCCCCCCACCCCCCCCCCCCCCCACCCCCCCCCCCCCCCACCCCCCCCCCCCCCCACCCCCCCCCCCCCCCACCCCCCCCCCCCCCCACCCCCCCCCCCCCCCACCCCCCCCCCCCCCCACCCCCCCCCCCCCCCACCCCCCCCCCCCCCCACCCCCCCCCCCCCCCACCCCCCCCCCCCCCCACCCCCCCCCCCCCCCACCCCCCCCCCCCCCCACCCCCCCCCCCCCCCACCCCCCCCCCCCCCCACCCCCCCCCCCCCCCACCCCCCCCCCCCCCCACCCCCCCCCCCCCCCACCCCCCCCCCCCCCCACCCCCCCCCCCCCCCACCCCCCCCCCCCCCCACCCCCCCCCCCCCCCACCCCCCCCCCCCCCCACCCCCCCCCCCCCCCACCCCCCCCCCCCCCCACCCCCCCCCCCCCCCACCCCCCCCCCCCCCCACCCCCCCCCCCCCCCACCCCCCCCCCCCCCCACCCCCCCCCCCCCCCACCCCCCCCCCCCCCCACCCCCCCCCCCCCCCACCCCCCCCCCCCCCCACCCCCCCCCCCCCCCACCCCCCCCCCCCCCCACCCCCCCCCCCCCCCACCCCCCCCCCCCCCCACCCCCCCCCCCCCCCACCCCCCCCCCCCCCCACCCCCCCCCCCCCCCACCCCCCCCCCCCCCCACCCCCCCCCCCCCCCACCCCCCCCCCCCCCCACCCCCCCCCCCCCCCACCCCCCCCCCCCCCCACCCCCCCCCCCCCCCACCCCCCCCCCCCCCCACCCCCCCCCCCCCCCACCCCCCCCCCCCCCCACCCCCCCCCCCCCCCACCCCCCCCCCCCCCCACCCCCCCCCCCCCCCACCCCCCCCCCCCCCCACCCCCCCCCCCCCCCACCCCCCCCCCCCCCCACCCCCCCCCCCCCCCACCCCCCCCCCCCCCCACCCCCCCCCCCCCCCACCCCCCCCCCCCCCCACCCCCCCCCCCCCCCACCCCCCCCCCCCCCCACCCCCCCCCCCCCCCACCCCCCCCCCCCCCCACCCCCCCCCCCCCCCACCCCCCCCCCCCCCCACCCCCCCCCCCCCCCACCCCCCCCCCCCCCCACCCCCCCCCCCCCCCACCCCCCCCCCCCCCCACCCCCCCCCCCCCCCACCCCCCCCCCCCCCCACCCCCCCCCCCCCCCACCCCCCCCCCCCCCCACCCCCCCCCCCCCCCACCCCCCCCCCCCCCCACCCCCCCCCCCCCCCACCCCCCCCCCCCCCCACCCCCCCCCCCCCCCACCCCCCCCCCCCCCCACCCCCCCCCCCCCCCACCCCCCCCCCCCCCCACCCCCCCCCCCCCCCACCCCCCCCCCCCCCCACCCCCCCCCCCCCCCACCCCCCCCCCCCCCCACCCCCCCCCCCCCCCACCCCCCCCCCCCCCCACCCCCCCCCCCCCCCACCCCCCCCCCCCCCCACCCCCCCCCCCCCCCACCCCCCCCCCCCCCCACCCCCCCCCCCCCCCACCCCCCCCCCCCCCCACCCCCCCCCCCCCCCACCCCCCCCCCCCCCCACCCCCCCCCCCCCCCACCCCCCCCCCCCCCCACCCCCCCCCCCCCCCACCCCCCCCCCCCCCCACCCCCCCCCCCCCCCACCCCCCCCCCCCCCCACCCCCCCCCCCCCCCACCCCCCCCCCCCCCCACCCCCCCCCCCCCCCACCCCCCCCCCCCCCCACCCCCCCCCCCCCCCACCCCCCCCCCCCCCCACCCCCCCCCCCCCCCACCCCCCCCCCCCCCCACCCCCCCCCCCCCCCACCCCCCCCCCCCCCCACCCCCCCCCCCCCCCACCCCCCCCCCCCCCCACCCCCCCCCCCCCCCACCCCCCCCCCCCCCCACCCCCCCCCCCCCCCACCCCCCCCCCCCCCCACCCCCCCCCCCCCCCACCCCCCCCCCCCCCCACCCCCCCCCCCCCCCACCCCCCCCCCCCCCCACCCCCCCCCCCCCCCACCCCCCCCCCCCCCCACCCCCCCCCCCCCCCACCCCCCCCCCCCCCCACCCCCCCCCCCCCCCACCCCCCCCCCCCCCCACCCCCCCCCCCCCCCACCCCCCCCCCCCCCCACCCCCCCCCCCCCCCACCCCCCCCCCCCCCCACCCCCCCCCCCCCCCACCCCCCCCCCCCCCCACCCCCCCCCCCCCCCACCCCCCCCCCCCCCCACCCCCCCCCCCCCCCACCCCCCCCCCCCCCCACCCCCCCCCCCCCCCACCCCCCCCCCCCCCCACCCCCCCCCCCCCCCACCCCCCCCCCCCCCCACCCCCCCCCCCCCCCACCCCCCCCCCCCCCCACCCCCCCCCCCCCCCACCCCCCCCCCCCCCCACCCCCCCCCCCCCCCACCCCCCCCCCCCCCCACCCCCCCCCCCCCCCACCCCCCCCCCCCCCCACCCCCCCCCCCCCCCACCCCCCCCCCCCCCCACCCCCCCCCCCCCCCACCCCCCCCCCCCCCCACCCCCCCCCCCCCCCACCCCCCCCCCCCCCCACCCCCCCCCCCCCCCACCCCCCCCCCCCCCCACCCCCCCCCCCCCCCACCCCCCCCCCCCCCCACCCCCCCCCCCCCCCACCCCCCCCCCCCCCCACCCCCCCCCCCCCCCACCCCCCCCCCCCCCCACCCCCCCCCCCCCCCACCCCCCCCCCCCCCCACCCCCCCCCCCCCCCACCCCCCCCCCCCCCCACCCCCCCCCCCCCCCACCCCCCCCCCCCCCCACCCCCCCCCCCCCCCACCCCCCCCCCCCCCCACCCCCCCCCCCCCCCACCCCCCCCCCCCCCCACCCCCCCCCCCCCCCACCCCCCCCCCCCCCCACCCCCCCCCCCCCCCACCCCCCCCCCCCCCCACCCCCCCCCCCCCCCACCCCCCCCCCCCCCCACCCCCCCCCCCCCCCACCCCCCCCCCCCCCCACCCCCCCCCCCCCCCACCCCCCCCCCCCCCCACCCCCCCCCCCCCCCACCCCCCCCCCCCCCCACCCCCCCCCCCCCCCACCCCCCCCCCCCCCCACCCCCCCCCCCCCCCACCCCCCCCCCCCCCCACCCCCCCCCCCCCCCACCCCCCCCCCCCCCCACCCCCCCCCCCCCCCACCCCCCCCCCCCCCCACCCCCCCCCCCCCCCACCCCCCCCCCCCCCCACCCCCCCCCCCCCCCACCCCCCCCCCCCCCCACCCCCCCCCCCCCCCACCCCCCCCCCCCCCCACCCCCCCCCCCCCCCACCCCCCCCCCCCCCCACCCCCCCCCCCCCCCACCCCCCCCCCCCCCCACCCCCCCCCCCCCCCACCCCCCCCCCCCCCCACCCCCCCCCCCCCCCACCCCCCCCCCCCCCCACCCCCCCCCCCCCCCACCCCCCCCCCCCCCCACCCCCCCCCCCCCCCACCCCCCCCCCCCCCCACCCCCCCCCCCCCCCACCCCCCCCCCCCCCCACCCCCCCCCCCCCCCACCCCCCCCCCCCCCCACCCCCCCCCCCCCCCACCCCCCCCCCCCCCCACCCCCCCCCCCCCCCACCCCCCCCCCCCCCCACCCCCCCCCCCCCCCACCCCCCCCCCCCCCCACCCCCCCCCCCCCCCACCCCCCCCCCCCCCCACCCCCCCCCCCCCCCACCCCCCCCCCCCCCCACCCCCCCCCCCCCCCACCCCCCCCCCCCCCCACCCCCCCCCCCCCCCACCCCCCCCCCCCCCCACCCCCCCCCCCCCCCACCCCCCCCCCCCCCCACCCCCCCCCCCCCCCACCCCCCCCCCCCCCCACCCCCCCCCCCCCCCACCCCCCCCCCCCCCCACCCCCCCCCCCCCCCACCCCCCCCCCCCCCCACCCCCCCCCCCCCCCACCCCCCCCCCCCCCCACCCCCCCCCCCCCCCACCCCCCCCCCCCCCCACCCCCCCCCCCCCCCACCCCCCCCCCCCCCCACCCCCCCCCCCCCCCACCCCCCCCCCCCCCCACCCCCCCCCCCCCCCACCCCCCCCCCCCCCCACCCCCCCCCCCCCCCACCCCCCCCCCCCCCCACCCCCCCCCCCCCCCACCCCCCCCCCCCCCCACCCCCCCCCCCCCCCACCCCCCCCCCCCCCCACCCCCCCCCCCCCCCACCCCCCCCCCCCCCCACCCCCCCCCCCCCCCACCCCCCCCCCCCCCCACCCCCCCCCCCCCCCACCCCCCCCCCCCCCCACCCCCCCCCCCCCCCACCCCCCCCCCCCCCCACCCCCCCCCCCCCCCACCCCCCCCCCCCCCCACCCCCCCCCCCCCCCACCCCCCCCCCCCCCCACCCCCCCCCCCCCCCACCCCCCCCCCCCCCCACCCCCCCCCCCCCCCACCCCCCCCCCCCCCCACCCCCCCCCCCCCCCACCCCCCCCCCCCCCCACCCCCCCCCCCCCCCACCCCCCCCCCCCCCCACCCCCCCCCCCCCCCACCCCCCCCCCCCCCCACCCCCCCCCCCCCCCACCCCCCCCCCCCCCCACCCCCCCCCCCCCCCACCCCCCCCCCCCCCCACCCCCCCCCCCCCCCACCCCCCCCCCCCCCCACCCCCCCCCCCCCCCACCCCCCCCCCCCCCCACCCCCCCCCCCCCCCACCCCCCCCCCCCCCCACCCCCCCCCCCCCCCACCCCCCCCCCCCCCCACCCCCCCCCCCCCCCACCCCCCCCCCCCCCCACCCCCCCCCCCCCCCACCCCCCCCCCCCCCCACCCCCCCCCCCCCCCACCCCCCCCCCCCCCCACCCCCCCCCCCCCCCACCCCCCCCCCCCCCCACCCCCCCCCCCCCCCACCCCCCCCCCCCCCCACCCCCCCCCCCCCCCACCCCCCCCCCCCCCCACCCCCCCCCCCCCCCACCCCCCCCCCCCCCCACCCCCCCCCCCCCCCACCCCCCCCCCCCCCCACCCCCCCCCCCCCCCACCCCCCCCCCCCCCCACCCCCCCCCCCCCCCACCCCCCCCCCCCCCCACCCCCCCCCCCCCCCACCCCCCCCCCCCCCCACCCCCCCCCCCCCCCACCCCCCCCCCCCCCCACCCCCCCCCCCCCCCACCCCCCCCCCCCCCCACCCCCCCCCCCCCCCACCCCCCCCCCCCCCCACCCCCCCCCCCCCCCACCCCCCCCCCCCCCCACCCCCCCCCCCCCCCACCCCCCCCCCCCCCCACCCCCCCCCCCCCCCACCCCCCCCCCCCCCCACCCCCCCCCCCCCCCACCCCCCCCCCCCCCCACCCCCCCCCCCCCCCACCCCCCCCCCCCCCCACCCCCCCCCCCCCCCACCCCCCCCCCCCCCCACCCCCCCCCCCCCCCACCCCCCCCCCCCCCCACCCCCCCCCCCCCCCACCCCCCCCCCCCCCCACCCCCCCCCCCCCCCACCCCCCCCCCCCCCCACCCCCCCCCCCCCCCACCCCCCCCCCCCCCCACCCCCCCCCCCCCCCACCCCCCCCCCCCCCCACCCCCCCCCCCCCCCACCCCCCCCCCCCCCCACCCCCCCCCCCCCCCACCCCCCCCCCCCCCCACCCCCCCCCCCCCCCACCCCCCCCCCCCCCCACCCCCCCCCCCCCCCACCCCCCCCCCCCCCCACCCCCCCCCCCCCCCACCCCCCCCCCCCCCCACCCCCCCCCCCCCCCACCCCCCCCCCCCCCCACCCCCCCCCCCCCCCACCCCCCCCCCCCCCCACCCCCCCCCCCCCCCACCCCCCCCCCCCCCCACCCCCCCCCCCCCCCACCCCCCCCCCCCCCCACCCCCCCCCCCCCCCACCCCCCCCCCCCCCCACCCCCCCCCCCCCCCACCCCCCCCCCCCCCCACCCCCCCCCCCCCCCACCCCCCCCCCCCCCCACCCCCCCCCCCCCCCACCCCCCCCCCCCCCCACCCCCCCCCCCCCCCACCCCCCCCCCCCCCCACCCCCCCCCCCCCCCACCCCCCCCCCCCCCCACCCCCCCCCCCCCCCACCCCCCCCCCCCCCCACCCCCCCCCCCCCCCACCCCCCCCCCCCCCCACCCCCCCCCCCCCCCACCCCCCCCCCCCCCCACCCCCCCCCCCCCCCACCCCCCCCCCCCCCCACCCCCCCCCCCCCCCACCCCCCCCCCCCCCCACCCCCCCCCCCCCCCACCCCCCCCCCCCCCCACCCCCCCCCCCCCCCACCCCCCCCCCCCCCCACCCCCCCCCCCCCCCACCCCCCCCCCCCCCCACCCCCCCCCCCCCCCACCCCCCCCCCCCCCCACCCCCCCCCCCCCCCACCCCCCCCCCCCCCCACCCCCCCCCCCCCCCACCCCCCCCCCCCCCCACCCCCCCCCCCCCCCACCCCCCCCCCCCCCCACCCCCCCCCCCCCCCACCCCCCCCCCCCCCCACCCCCCCCCCCCCCCACCCCCCCCCCCCCCCACCCCCCCCCCCCCCCACCCCCCCCCCCCCCCACCCCCCCCCCCCCCCACCCCCCCCCCCCCCCACCCCCCCCCCCCCCCACCCCCCCCCCCCCCCACCCCCCCCCCCCCCCACCCCCCCCCCCCCCCACCCCCCCCCCCCCCCACCCCCCCCCCCCCCCACCCCCCCCCCCCCCCACCCCCCCCCCCCCCCACCCCCCCCCCCCCCCACCCCCCCCCCCCCCCACCCCCCCCCCCCCCCACCCCCCCCCCCCCCCACCCCCCCCCCCCCCCACCCCCCCCCCCCCCCACCCCCCCCCCCCCCCACCCCCCCCCCCCCCCACCCCCCCCCCCCCCCACCCCCCCCCCCCCCCACCCCCCCCCCCCCCCACCCCCCCCCCCCCCCACCCCCCCCCCCCCCCACCCCCCCCCCCCCCCACCCCCCCCCCCCCCCACCCCCCCCCCCCCCCACCCCCCCCCCCCCCCACCCCCCCCCCCCCCCACCCCCCCCCCCCCCCACCCCCCCCCCCCCCCACCCCCCCCCCCCCCCACCCCCCCCCCCCCCCACCCCCCCCCCCCCCCACCCCCCCCCCCCCCCACCCCCCCCCCCCCCCACCCCCCCCCCCCCCCACCCCCCCCCCCCCCCACCCCCCCCCCCCCCCACCCCCCCCCCCCCCCACCCCCCCCCCCCCCCACCCCCCCCCCCCCCCACCCCCCCCCCCCCCCACCCCCCCCCCCCCCCACCCCCCCCCCCCCCCACCCCCCCCCCCCCCCACCCCCCCCCCCCCCCACCCCCCCCCCCCCCCACCCCCCCCCCCCCCCACCCCCCCCCCCCCCCACCCCCCCCCCCCCCCACCCCCCCCCCCCCCCACCCCCCCCCCCCCCCACCCCCCCCCCCCCCCACCCCCCCCCCCCCCCACCCCCCCCCCCCCCCACCCCCCCCCCCCCCCACCCCCCCCCCCCCCCACCCCCCCCCCCCCCCACCCCCCCCCCCCCCCACCCCCCCCCCCCCCCACCCCCCCCCCCCCCCACCCCCCCCCCCCCCCACCCCCCCCCCCCCCCACCCCCCCCCCCCCCCACCCCCCCCCCCCCCCACCCCCCCCCCCCCCCACCCCCCCCCCCCCCCACCCCCCCCCCCCCCCACCCCCCCCCCCCCCCACCCCCCCCCCCCCCCACCCCCCCCCCCCCCCACCCCCCCCCCCCCCCACCCCCCCCCCCCCCCACCCCCCCCCCCCCCCACCCCCCCCCCCCCCCACCCCCCCCCCCCCCCACCCCCCCCCCCCCCCACCCCCCCCCCCCCCCACCCCCCCCCCCCCCCACCCCCCCCCCCCCCCACCCCCCCCCCCCCCCACCCCCCCCCCCCCCCACCCCCCCCCCCCCCCACCCCCCCCCCCCCCCACCCCCCCCCCCCCCCACCCCCCCCCCCCCCCACCCCCCCCCCCCCCCACCCCCCCCCCCCCCCACCCCCCCCCCCCCCCACCCCCCCCCCCCCCCACCCCCCCCCCCCCCCACCCCCCCCCCCCCCCACCCCCCCCCCCCCCCACCCCCCCCCCCCCCCACCCCCCCCCCCCCCCACCCCCCCCCCCCCCCACCCCCCCCCCCCCCCACCCCCCCCCCCCCCCACCCCCCCCCCCCCCCACCCCCCCCCCCCCCCACCCCCCCCCCCCCCCACCCCCCCCCCCCCCCACCCCCCCCCCCCCCCACCCCCCCCCCCCCCCACCCCCCCCCCCCCCCACCCCCCCCCCCCCCCACCCCCCCCCCCCCCCACCCCCCCCCCCCCCCACCCCCCCCCCCCCCCACCCCCCCCCCCCCCCACCCCCCCCCCCCCCCACCCCCCCCCCCCCCCACCCCCCCCCCCCCCCACCCCCCCCCCCCCCCACCCCCCCCCCCCCCCACCCCCCCCCCCCCCCACCCCCCCCCCCCCCCACCCCCCCCCCCCCCCACCCCCCCCCCCCCCCACCCCCCCCCCCCCCCACCCCCCCCCCCCCCCACCCCCCCCCCCCCCCACCCCCCCCCCCCCCCACCCCCCCCCCCCCCCACCCCCCCCCCCCCCCACCCCCCCCCCCCCCCACCCCCCCCCCCCCCCACCCCCCCCCCCCCCCACCCCCCCCCCCCCCCACCCCCCCCCCCCCCCACCCCCCCCCCCCCCCACCCCCCCCCCCCCCCACCCCCCCCCCCCCCCACCCCCCCCCCCCCCCACCCCCCCCCCCCCCCACCCCCCCCCCCCCCCACCCCCCCCCCCCCCCACCCCCCCCCCCCCCCACCCCCCCCCCCCCCCACCCCCCCCCCCCCCCACCCCCCCCCCCCCCCACCCCCCCCCCCCCCCACCCCCCCCCCCCCCCACCCCCCCCCCCCCCCACCCCCCCCCCCCCCCACCCCCCCCCCCCCCCACCCCCCCCCCCCCCCACCCCCCCCCCCCCCCACCCCCCCCCCCCCCCACCCCCCCCCCCCCCCACCCCCCCCCCCCCCCACCCCCCCCCCCCCCCACCCCCCCCCCCCCCCACCCCCCCCCCCCCCCACCCCCCCCCCCCCCCACCCCCCCCCCCCCCCACCCCCCCCCCCCCCCACCCCCCCCCCCCCCCACCCCCCCCCCCCCCCACCCCCCCCCCCCCCCACCCCCCCCCCCCCCCACCCCCCCCCCCCCCCACCCCCCCCCCCCCCCACCCCCCCCCCCCCCCACCCCCCCCCCCCCCCACCCCCCCCCCCCCCCACCCCCCCCCCCCCCCACCCCCCCCCCCCCCCACCCCCCCCCCCCCCCACCCCCCCCCCCCCCCACCCCCCCCCCCCCCCACCCCCCCCCCCCCCCACCCCCCCCCCCCCCCACCCCCCCCCCCCCCCACCCCCCCCCCCCCCCACCCCCCCCCCCCCCCACCCCCCCCCCCCCCCACCCCCCCCCCCCCCCACCCCCCCCCCCCCCCACCCCCCCCCCCCCCCACCCCCCCCCCCCCCCACCCCCCCCCCCCCCCACCCCCCCCCCCCCCCACCCCCCCCCCCCCCCACCCCCCCCCCCCCCCACCCCCCCCCCCCCCCACCCCCCCCCCCCCCCACCCCCCCCCCCCCCCACCCCCCCCCCCCCCCACCCCCCCCCCCCCCCACCCCCCCCCCCCCCCACCCCCCCCCCCCCCCACCCCCCCCCCCCCCCACCCCCCCCCCCCCCCACCCCCCCCCCCCCCCACCCCCCCCCCCCCCCACCCCCCCCCCCCCCCACCCCCCCCCCCCCCCACCCCCCCCCCCCCCCACCCCCCCCCCCCCCCACCCCCCCCCCCCCCCACCCCCCCCCCCCCCCACCCCCCCCCCCCCCCACCCCCCCCCCCCCCCACCCCCCCCCCCCCCCACCCCCCCCCCCCCCCACCCCCCCCCCCCCCCACCCCCCCCCCCCCCCACCCCCCCCCCCCCCCACCCCCCCCCCCCCCCACCCCCCCCCCCCCCCACCCCCCCCCCCCCCCACCCCCCCCCCCCCCCACCCCCCCCCCCCCCCACCCCCCCCCCCCCCCACCCCCCCCCCCCCCCACCCCCCCCCCCCCCCACCCCCCCCCCCCCCCACCCCCCCCCCCCCCCACCCCCCCCCCCCCCCACCCCCCCCCCCCCCCACCCCCCCCCCCCCCCACCCCCCCCCCCCCCCACCCCCCCCCCCCCCCACCCCCCCCCCCCCCCACCCCCCCCCCCCCCCACCCCCCCCCCCCCCCACCCCCCCCCCCCCCCACCCCCCCCCCCCCCCACCCCCCCCCCCCCCCACCCCCCCCCCCCCCCACCCCCCCCCCCCCCCACCCCCCCCCCCCCCCACCCCCCCCCCCCCCCACCCCCCCCCCCCCCCACCCCCCCCCCCCCCCACCCCCCCCCCCCCCCACCCCCCCCCCCCCCCACCCCCCCCCCCCCCCACCCCCCCCCCCCCCCACCCCCCCCCCCCCCCACCCCCCCCCCCCCCCACCCCCCCCCCCCCCCACCCCCCCCCCCCCCCACCCCCCCCCCCCCCCACCCCCCCCCCCCCCCACCCCCCCCCCCCCCCACCCCCCCCCCCCCCCACCCCCCCCCCCCCCCACCCCCCCCCCCCCCCACCCCCCCCCCCCCCCACCCCCCCCCCCCCCCACCCCCCCCCCCCCCCACCCCCCCCCCCCCCCACCCCCCCCCCCCCCCACCCCCCCCCCCCCCCACCCCCCCCCCCCCCCACCCCCCCCCCCCCCCACCCCCCCCCCCCCCCACCCCCCCCCCCCCCCACCCCCCCCCCCCCCCACCCCCCCCCCCCCCCACCCCCCCCCCCCCCCACCCCCCCCCCCCCCCACCCCCCCCCCCCCCCACCCCCCCCCCCCCCCACCCCCCCCCCCCCCCACCCCCCCCCCCCCCCACCCCCCCCCCCCCCCACCCCCCCCCCCCCCCACCCCCCCCCCCCCCCACCCCCCCCCCCCCCCACCCCCCCCCCCCCCCACCCCCCCCCCCCCCCACCCCCCCCCCCCCCCACCCCCCCCCCCCCCCACCCCCCCCCCCCCCCACCCCCCCCCCCCCCCACCCCCCCCCCCCCCCACCCCCCCCCCCCCCCACCCCCCCCCCCCCCCACCCCCCCCCCCCCCCACCCCCCCCCCCCCCCACCCCCCCCCCCCCCCACCCCCCCCCCCCCCCACCCCCCCCCCCCCCCACCCCCCCCCCCCCCCACCCCCCCCCCCCCCCACCCCCCCCCCCCCCCACCCCCCCCCCCCCCCACCCCCCCCCCCCCCCACCCCCCCCCCCCCCCACCCCCCCCCCCCCCCACCCCCCCCCCCCCCCACCCCCCCCCCCCCCCACCCCCCCCCCCCCCCACCCCCCCCCCCCCCCACCCCCCCCCCCCCCCACCCCCCCCCCCCCCCACCCCCCCCCCCCCCCACCCCCCCCCCCCCCCACCCCCCCCCCCCCCCACCCCCCCCCCCCCCCACCCCCCCCCCCCCCCACCCCCCCCCCCCCCCACCCCCCCCCCCCCCCACCCCCCCCCCCCCCCACCCCCCCCCCCCCCCACCCCCCCCCCCCCCCACCCCCCCCCCCCCCCACCCCCCCCCCCCCCCACCCCCCCCCCCCCCCACCCCCCCCCCCCCCCACCCCCCCCCCCCCCCACCCCCCCCCCCCCCCACCCCCCCCCCCCCCCACCCCCCCCCCCCCCCACCCCCCCCCCCCCCCACCCCCCCCCCCCCCCACCCCCCCCCCCCCCCACCCCCCCCCCCCCCCACCCCCCCCCCCCCCCACCCCCCCCCCCCCCCACCCCCCCCCCCCCCCACCCCCCCCCCCCCCCACCCCCCCCCCCCCCCACCCCCCCCCCCCCCCACCCCCCCCCCCCCCCACCCCCCCCCCCCCCCACCCCCCCCCCCCCCCACCCCCCCCCCCCCCCACCCCCCCCCCCCCCCACCCCCCCCCCCCCCCACCCCCCCCCCCCCCCACCCCCCCCCCCCCCCACCCCCCCCCCCCCCCACCCCCCCCCCCCCCCACCCCCCCCCCCCCCCACCCCCCCCCCCCCCCACCCCCCCCCCCCCCCACCCCCCCCCCCCCCCACCCCCCCCCCCCCCCACCCCCCCCCCCCCCCACCCCCCCCCCCCCCCACCCCCCCCCCCCCCCACCCCCCCCCCCCCCCACCCCCCCCCCCCCCCACCCCCCCCCCCCCCCACCCCCCCCCCCCCCCACCCCCCCCCCCCCCCACCCCCCCCCCCCCCCACCCCCCCCCCCCCCCACCCCCCCCCCCCCCCACCCCCCCCCCCCCCCACCCCCCCCCCCCCCCACCCCCCCCCCCCCCCACCCCCCCCCCCCCCCACCCCCCCCCCCCCCCACCCCCCCCCCCCCCCACCCCCCCCCCCCCCCACCCCCCCCCCCCCCCACCCCCCCCCCCCCCCACCCCCCCCCCCCCCCACCCCCCCCCCCCCCCACCCCCCCCCCCCCCCACCCCCCCCCCCCCCCACCCCCCCCCCCCCCCACCCCCCCCCCCCCCCACCCCCCCCCCCCCCCACCCCCCCCCCCCCCCACCCCCCCCCCCCCCCACCCCCCCCCCCCCCCACCCCCCCCCCCCCCCACCCCCCCCCCCCCCCACCCCCCCCCCCCCCCACCCCCCCCCCCCCCCACCCCCCCCCCCCCCCACCCCCCCCCCCCCCCACCCCCCCCCCCCCCCACCCCCCCCCCCCCCCACCCCCCCCCCCCCCCACCCCCCCCCCCCCCCACCCCCCCCCCCCCCCACCCCCCCCCCCCCCCACCCCCCCCCCCCCCCACCCCCCCCCCCCCCCACCCCCCCCCCCCCCCACCCCCCCCCCCCCCCACCCCCCCCCCCCCCCACCCCCCCCCCCCCCCACCCCCCCCCCCCCCCACCCCCCCCCCCCCCCACCCCCCCCCCCCCCCACCCCCCCCCCCCCCCACCCCCCCCCCCCCCCACCCCCCCCCCCCCCCACCCCCCCCCCCCCCCACCCCCCCCCCCCCCCACCCCCCCCCCCCCCCACCCCCCCCCCCCCCCACCCCCCCCCCCCCCCACCCCCCCCCCCCCCCACCCCCCCCCCCCCCCACCCCCCCCCCCCCCCACCCCCCCCCCCCCCCACCCCCCCCCCCCCCCACCCCCCCCCCCCCCCACCCCCCCCCCCCCCCACCCCCCCCCCCCCCCACCCCCCCCCCCCCCCACCCCCCCCCCCCCCCACCCCCCCCCCCCCCCACCCCCCCCCCCCCCCACCCCCCCCCCCCCCCACCCCCCCCCCCCCCCACCCCCCCCCCCCCCCACCCCCCCCCCCCCCCACCCCCCCCCCCCCCCACCCCCCCCCCCCCCCACCCCCCCCCCCCCCCACCCCCCCCCCCCCCCACCCCCCCCCCCCCCCACCCCCCCCCCCCCCCACCCCCCCCCCCCCCCACCCCCCCCCCCCCCCACCCCCCCCCCCCCCCACCCCCCCCCCCCCCCACCCCCCCCCCCCCCCACCCCCCCCCCCCCCCACCCCCCCCCCCCCCCACCCCCCCCCCCCCCCACCCCCCCCCCCCCCCACCCCCCCCCCCCCCCACCCCCCCCCCCCCCCACCCCCCCCCCCCCCCACCCCCCCCCCCCCCCACCCCCCCCCCCCCCCACCCCCCCCCCCCCCCACCCCCCCCCCCCCCCACCCCCCCCCCCCCCCACCCCCCCCCCCCCCCACCCCCCCCCCCCCCCACCCCCCCCCCCCCCCACCCCCCCCCCCCCCCACCCCCCCCCCCCCCCACCCCCCCCCCCCCCCACCCCCCCCCCCCCCCACCCCCCCCCCCCCCCACCCCCCCCCCCCCCCACCCCCCCCCCCCCCCACCCCCCCCCCCCCCCACCCCCCCCCCCCCCCACCCCCCCCCCCCCCCACCCCCCCCCCCCCCCACCCCCCCCCCCCCCCACCCCCCCCCCCCCCCACCCCCCCCCCCCCCCACCCCCCCCCCCCCCCACCCCCCCCCCCCCCCACCCCCCCCCCCCCCCACCCCCCCCCCCCCCCACCCCCCCCCCCCCCCACCCCCCCCCCCCCCCACCCCCCCCCCCCCCCACCCCCCCCCCCCCCCACCCCCCCCCCCCCCCACCCCCCCCCCCCCCCACCCCCCCCCCCCCCCACCCCCCCCCCCCCCCACCCCCCCCCCCCCCCACCCCCCCCCCCCCCCACCCCCCCCCCCCCCCACCCCCCCCCCCCCCCACCCCCCCCCCCCCCCACCCCCCCCCCCCCCCACCCCCCCCCCCCCCCACCCCCCCCCCCCCCCACCCCCCCCCCCCCCCACCCCCCCCCCCCCCCACCCCCCCCCCCCCCCACCCCCCCCCCCCCCCACCCCCCCCCCCCCCCACCCCCCCCCCCCCCCACCCCCCCCCCCCCCCACCCCCCCCCCCCCCCACCCCCCCCCCCCCCCACCCCCCCCCCCCCCCACCCCCCCCCCCCCCCACCCCCCCCCCCCCCCACCCCCCCCCCCCCCCACCCCCCCCCCCCCCCACCCCCCCCCCCCCCCACCCCCCCCCCCCCCCACCCCCCCCCCCCCCCACCCCCCCCCCCCCCCACCCCCCCCCCCCCCCACCCCCCCCCCCCCCCACCCCCCCCCCCCCCCACCCCCCCCCCCCCCCACCCCCCCCCCCCCCCACCCCCCCCCCCCCCCACCCCCCCCCCCCCCCACCCCCCCCCCCCCCCACCCCCCCCCCCCCCCACCCCCCCCCCCCCCCACCCCCCCCCCCCCCCACCCCCCCCCCCCCCCACCCCCCCCCCCCCCCACCCCCCCCCCCCCCCACCCCCCCCCCCCCCCACCCCCCCCCCCCCCCACCCCCCCCCCCCCCCACCCCCCCCCCCCCCCACCCCCCCCCCCCCCCACCCCCCCCCCCCCCCACCCCCCCCCCCCCCCACCCCCCCCCCCCCCCACCCCCCCCCCCCCCCACCCCCCCCCCCCCCCACCCCCCCCCCCCCCCACCCCCCCCCCCCCCCACCCCCCCCCCCCCCCACCCCCCCCCCCCCCCACCCCCCCCCCCCCCCACCCCCCCCCCCCCCCACCCCCCCCCCCCCCCACCCCCCCCCCCCCCCACCCCCCCCCCCCCCCACCCCCCCCCCCCCCCACCCCCCCCCCCCCCCACCCCCCCCCCCCCCCACCCCCCCCCCCCCCCACCCCCCCCCCCCCCCACCCCCCCCCCCCCCCACCCCCCCCCCCCCCCACCCCCCCCCCCCCCCACCCCCCCCCCCCCCCACCCCCCCCCCCCCCCACCCCCCCCCCCCCCCACCCCCCCCCCCCCCCACCCCCCCCCCCCCCCACCCCCCCCCCCCCCCACCCCCCCCCCCCCCCACCCCCCCCCCCCCCCACCCCCCCCCCCCCCCACCCCCCCCCCCCCCCACCCCCCCCCCCCCCCACCCCCCCCCCCCCCCACCCCCCCCCCCCCCCACCCCCCCCCCCCCCCACCCCCCCCCCCCCCCACCCCCCCCCCCCCCCACCCCCCCCCCCCCCCACCCCCCCCCCCCCCCACCCCCCCCCCCCCCCACCCCCCCCCCCCCCCACCCCCCCCCCCCCCCACCCCCCCCCCCCCCCACCCCCCCCCCCCCCCACCCCCCCCCCCCCCCACCCCCCCCCCCCCCCACCCCCCCCCCCCCCCACCCCCCCCCCCCCCCACCCCCCCCCCCCCCCACCCCCCCCCCCCCCCACCCCCCCCCCCCCCCACCCCCCCCCCCCCCCACCCCCCCCCCCCCCCACCCCCCCCCCCCCCCACCCCCCCCCCCCCCCACCCCCCCCCCCCCCCACCCCCCCCCCCCCCCACCCCCCCCCCCCCCCACCCCCCCCCCCCCCCACCCCCCCCCCCCCCCACCCCCCCCCCCCCCCACCCCCCCCCCCCCCCACCCCCCCCCCCCCCCACCCCCCCCCCCCCCCACCCCCCCCCCCCCCCACCCCCCCCCCCCCCCACCCCCCCCCCCCCCCACCCCCCCCCCCCCCCACCCCCCCCCCCCCCCACCCCCCCCCCCCCCCACCCCCCCCCCCCCCCACCCCCCCCCCCCCCCACCCCCCCCCCCCCCCACCCCCCCCCCCCCCCACCCCCCCCCCCCCCCACCCCCCCCCCCCCCCACCCCCCCCCCCCCCCACCCCCCCCCCCCCCCACCCCCCCCCCCCCCCACCCCCCCCCCCCCCCACCCCCCCCCCCCCCCACCCCCCCCCCCCCCCACCCCCCCCCCCCCCCACCCCCCCCCCCCCCCACCCCCCCCCCCCCCCACCCCCCCCCCCCCCCACCCCCCCCCCCCCCCACCCCCCCCCCCCCCCACCCCCCCCCCCCCCCACCCCCCCCCCCCCCCACCCCCCCCCCCCCCCACCCCCCCCCCCCCCCACCCCCCCCCCCCCCCACCCCCCCCCCCCCCCACCCCCCCCCCCCCCCACCCCCCCCCCCCCCCACCCCCCCCCCCCCCCACCCCCCCCCCCCCCCACCCCCCCCCCCCCCCACCCCCCCCCCCCCCCACCCCCCCCCCCCCCCACCCCCCCCCCCCCCCACCCCCCCCCCCCCCCACCCCCCCCCCCCCCCACCCCCCCCCCCCCCCACCCCCCCCCCCACCCACCCCCCCCCCCCCCCACCCCCCCCATATCTATCTATCTATCTATCTATCTATCTATCTATCTATCTATCTATTATTAGATTTTTATACCGCCCTCCCCTGGAGGGCTCAGGGCGGTGTACAAATAAATATATGCAGATAGGGAAAAGTTAAAAACCAGCACAAATATAATACTAGCCCTGTCTCCCTATTAAAACCGATAACAACAATACAGTCAGCATCCAAGAACTAAAACCGACCCCCCCACCCCCCGAGGAACCCCAAAAGGTCCCCTTTTTCATGGAGTATATCATTTTGTAGAAAGCATCATATTAGGAGAGGGATTTTCTCTCTCTGCAAAACACATGATTCTAATGAAAACAAGAAAAAGAGTTTCCATTTATACCCCACGTTTCTCTCCTGTAAGGAGTCTCACGGTGACTGACAAGCTCCTTTCCCTTCCTCTCCCCACAACAGACACCTTGTGAGGCAGGTGGGGCTGAGAGAGTCCTGAGAGAACTGTGACTGGCCCAACGTCACCCAGCAGGAATGTAGGAGTGCGGAAACACATCTGGTTCACTAGATAAGCCTGTGCCACTCGAGTGGAGGAGTGGGGAATCAAACCCGGTTCTCCAGATTAGAATCCACTTGTTCTCAACCGCCCACCACTCTCGCTGACTGACTGAACACTTCATTCTCATATCAGTGCCTGTGTTTTATTAACTTAGACATTTATACCCCGCTGACCTCCACAATGGGAATCCAAAGCAGCTGATAATGTTGGACACCCTGCTAGAATTTTTCCTCACAGGTAGGTTAGGCTGAGAGAAAGAGATAGACTGATCTAAGGTCACCCGGTACGTTTCCATGGCAAAACTCGGATTCGAACCCAAGCCTCCCAGATCCTAATCCAACACTCAAACTATCAAACCATGCCAGCTCTCGTCATATTATCTCAGTCGTCCTTCCAGCAACCCTATAAGGTAGGCCAGCGCTGCTATCCCCATAGTAAAACATGATTGGGGGGGGGGGGGGAATGGCTTGTTCGAGGCTCCTGGTTGAGGTCACAACAAAGGAGAGATCCGAATCAGGGGCAGCCAGATGTTTGGGCTCTGCTGCACCAGTTCCCCAGGAAATTGGGAGAGATGGACTCACCATGCTCAGCCCTCCGGAGCGTCCGGAGCAGATGGAAGCGTGAGTGGACGCCCCTGTTGCGCCGCCGGTTAACGGGGAGCCCCTGAGAAGATAACAGAGAGAAAGAGAAGGAATCTGCATGAAACGCGACGGCGAAAGAAAAACGGTGGCTCTGTTGAGCGAACAATAAACAAAAAAATCTCACCAGTCCTGCTGTTTAAGAATACACAGACACACACAAACGTCTGTGCTTACTAATTTACTGTGAATTGAAAAGTGAATATAAGTGCACTTCCATCTAAAACGGCTATGAACACACATAAATACACAAACACAAAATTACAGGGGGCATACATTAAAAATGCTGGGGGGAAGAATTAGGACTCATAAAAGGAAACATTTCTTCACGCAACGTGTGGTTGGTGTTTGGAATATGCTGCCACAGGAGGTGGTGATGGCCACTAACCTGGATAGCTTTAAAGGGGGCTTGGACAGATTTATGGAGGAGAAGTCGATCTCTGGCTACCAATCTTGATCCTCCTTGATCTCAGATTGCAAATGCCTTAGCAGACCAGGTGCTCGGGAGCAGCAGCCGCAGAAGGCCATTGCTTTCACCTCCTGCACGTGAGCTCCCAAAGGCATCTGGTGGGCCGCTGCGAGTAGCAGAGTGCTGGACAAGATGGACTCTGGTCTGATCCAGCAGGTTCTTTCTTACGTTCTTACAAAAAAATTCCAAACCACTAACAATACACATGTACAAAAAATTCAATTGCATACATAATTATGATCTAGGAATGCTTTTTGTTTTTTTTTAATATAGATTTTTATTGTATAGAATATTTATACATTTGTTACATTCAATATCTTCATTTCATCTACACATTTTTTCATTTCCCCCCTCCCCCCCTTTTCTATTGATTGTTTTATGCAAGCAGCAGGAGATTCATTCTTCTTATTCTCTTATTCCATAGTTCTTTGTTAAATCCGGCTTCTTCCATCCATGTTTCATACACTGTCCATAATTGGAATTCTTTTTGTTTTTAACTGTGTAGCGAAACACAGATTAAATTTAATTTTCAGCGTAAATAGCAATAGTCAGCATACATAAGGGACTCGGGTTAGTGGTTATAATAGCGGTACGCCTTCTTAGGAGTGCAAAAATATCCAGAAAAAGGGATTCTAAAACTTCCTCAGTAGAATGCTGTGACCATTAGGTACAGTAGTACTCCTCTGCGAACGGGTAATTCAATGCCATATCAACGCAGGAACTTTCAACAGTATTAAATACAGGATACGATCAGGTGCTACAGTAGCAGAGAACTACTACTGTCCCTAATGGCCAGAGCATTCTGCTGAGGAAACGCTCACAAAAACATCTCATCGCGGATGGCGTTTTAGAATGCCTTTTTGCTGGATATTTTTGCACTCCCAAAGAAGGTGTACAGCTATTGTAACCGCTAACCAAAGTATGCTGACTATTACTATCTACTCTAATGGACTGCATCTTTAATTTTAATCTGTGTTTCATTACACAGTCAATAAGAACATAAGAACTAGCCTGCTGGATCAGACCAGAGTCCATCTAGTCCAGCACTCTGCTACTCGCAGTGGCCCACCAAGTGTCTTTGTATTTATGTATATTCGTAACTGTTCTAGATAACAGCGCACTTATATTCACTTTTCAGTTCACTTCAGTAAATGATTAAGTATAGAAATTTGTGTGCACGAGTGTGTGTTCGTACGCAGCAGGACTGGTGTTGTTGTTTTTTTTTGTTTATTGTTCCTCGGTACACTAGAGTCGTGGTTATAGTGTGTAATGTAGCTATGCAGAGCAAGCACAGGTGGGTGCAGGAGGAAAGGAGTTATTCCTGATGTAGAAAAGACCCAGTAGCAACAGAGGCTACAGCGGTATTTGCAATAAAACGGAAGGCAGAAGAATGCCCTAGTTTAGCAAACCGGGGAAATCAACGAAGGGAGCTCCTAACAATGGCAAAGCTAATGGGCTCCGTGGACGAGAGACTGAATCGAGAATTCCAAGCAAAATGGAAAACGTATTTTTCACATTATTTTCAAAAATAAGATGAATAATGAAAAGTTGGGTAGGTTTTAGCATATCGGAGACTGCATTTAAAAAAGGATCACATAGGGGAAAACTGACGGAGTAATCATAATATGCTAATTCGATAGTAAGATGTGGGCTTTGTGAGGAAAAAAATCACGATAGAAATCACTTATCAATCTTTTATTATTATAATCTATTAGAATTCTTTTTTTTTAAATGGTAAAACCTGTTGATTATCTTAGGATTTTGTAGAATGTCTGTATAATTTCGCTGCAACTTTTAGGCCCCTTCCGCACACTCAGGATAACGCACTTTCAATCCACTTTCAGTGCACTTTGCCGCTGGATTTTACTGTGTGGAATAGCAAAATCCACTTGTGAAAGTGGACTGAAAGTGCATTATTCTGCATGTGCATCCCATTCCCTTGACCCAGGGGTCTGCAACCTGTGGCTCTCCAGATGTTCATGGACTACAATTCCCATCAGCCCCTGCCAACATGGGACTGATGGGATTTGTAGTCCATGAACATCTGGAGAGCCACAGGTTGCAGACCCCTTGACCTATGTGACGGTGAGTTCCGCCATTAATGATCCGCCGCGCATCCTTCTGGGATGCCACCAGCCCCTTCACCCGAACACCCCCTTACGTGATAAGTTGGGCGCTGTCGTGTGGAACCTTCGGCAGCAGCACCTGCTGCCTCCAGCGCAGGAAGCGCTCCAGTATAAGGTGAGGACGCCCCTCCACGGACACCTTGTCTTGGTCGGTCCAGACTTCACAGCTCACGAGCGCCACCCGCAGGCCCAACTGACGGTAAAACTGCATGGGGTAAATTTGAGGAGAAAGGGAGGCTTAGAAAGAGACTGAAAGCTCGAATCACTTCTGTTCGGCCATGTAAAGTAACAGAGAGAAATCGTATTGAGAGAATCACCTCTCACCCGGTTTAGAAAAACGGATCTTTCTCCTATCAGACACCAACCCTCTTATTACATACCCCGTGTTTCCCCGAAAATAAGACAGTGTCTTATATTAATTTTTGCTCCCCAAGATGCGCTATGTCTTATTTTCAGGAGATGTCTTATTTTTCCTGTGTTCTGTTCGTCGGGCATGCTTCCAAACAAAAACTTTGCTACGTCTTACTTTCGGGGGATGCCTTATATTTCGCACGTCAGCAAAACCTCCACTACGTCTTATTTTCCGGGGATGTCTTATATTCGGGGAAAGAGGGTACAACTATCGCTTTTGGCCCCGGAATACCAGTCAAATATCAATTATCAGAGATCATGCGCTTGTGCCTAGCTACTGAGAATGGATGAAATGTTGTATATTTGCTGCGTGGGGTTTTTTAAAAATTCTGCATCGTGACGGCCTTTGATTTTAAACAATAAATACATTCATTCATCACCCTAAAAATGAAAAGGGCAGGGTCACAGGCTTCAGCAACCCTTTATTCCAGCTGTATATTTTGTTCTCTATTTGTGCAAACACTTTTCTCCCAGTGTCACTTCCTTACCTATAAATGCCCTCTCCAGGTTTTAACTAAGGCCGGGTGATGTCATGGGGCGGGCTTGGTGATGTCACAGGGCGGGGCATGCTTCAGCTTCAATCTAGAACCGTTCTACCAGAGGTGGGATCCAGCAGGTTCTCACAGGTTCCCGAGAGTAGGTTACTAATTCTTTGTGTGTGCCGAGAGGGGGTGACTAATGGGTGATTTTGCCACGTGATTTTTGCCTTAGTTACGCCCCTCCTCTCAGCAGTAGCGCACAGAACTTGAAGCAGTCTAGCAGGAGCTGCACCGGCGTGCGTGGCAGCCTGCGCCTGCGTGCATTCGTTTCCCGCCCAAGGACCGGCGCAGCGGCTGTGTCCTTGCCCCAGCCCCGCCCGGGAATGCCCGGCCCCTGGAATGCCCGGCCACGCCCCCGTTGTGCCCTGCCCATCCCCATTGGCGCTACGCCACAGTTTGAATCCCACCACCATGGGAACCTGTTACTCAAATTTTTTGGCTCCCACCACTAGTTCTGGCCTTTGTAATCTATACAGTATTAATTTAGAACGTTTTAATCCCACTCAATTTCGGATCCCCCCATTTTAAATCCTGTAAGGAGACTAATGGTGTCCTACAAGCTCCTTTCCCCTCTTCACCCCACAACACGCCCACTTCACGCCGACCCCCTCCGTCCGCAGCCTGGGGGTCCACCTGGATTTGTCTCTCTCAATGGAGACCCAGGTGGCCCATACAACCCGGGCTGCTTTTTTCCACCTTCGTCAGGCCCGGCGACTGGCCCCTTCACTCTCCAGAAGGCGGATCTAGCCTCTGTGATCCAATTTTACGCAACGGTCATCTCCAGATTAGACTATTGCTTAACTTCGGCATCTACGCGGGCCTTCCCTTAGCGTTTGACCCGGCCCGATTAAAACTGTGAAAGTTCACCATGCAGCAGCGACGTCTGCTTACAGGCAGCGGCTTCGAGAACACATTCAGCACTGTGCTTTCGCGGCAGCTGCATTGGCTTCCAATGAGTTCCGGATCATCTTCAAAGGTGTTGGTGCTGACCTTTAAGGCCATTAAGCGGCCTGGGGCCATCGATAATCTTGAGACCGCATCACCCCCATGCGATCCCTCTGGCGGCCCACTCTCCGATCGGTGGAGGCCAATCTACTGTGATGGTCCCTGGCCCCTCGGTAATGCGGCTGGCCTCCACGGAGCCAGGACAGCTACAGCCCTGGCCCCGGCCTGGTAGGAGCGGCTGTTCCACCAGCTGTCAGGACCCTCTTGGGACAGAAGTCCGCTGCAGGGCCTGTAAGGCAGAGCTGTTCAGCCGGGCGCTTTGGAGGAACCAGCCGCTAATAGTGCCCCTTCCTTGGCCCTTAACATCTGGGCGCTAACCACCTAATGAGACTTCGCCATGCACTCCCGCTTTACGCCGCGGGGAGGGAGGGACTTTATATTTTCGGAACGCTGGACGCCACCTACATTTTGAATTTAAATTTAAATCTAAACTTGAGTTTTATACTTGGCCGAATTATATGTTAGGGGAATTTTATAAGCATGCTTTTAAATGTTTATTTAATTATATTGTGTTTTAAATGTTGTACACCGCCCAGAGCCCTTCGGGGATGGGGCGGTATAAAAATCTAATAAATAAATAAATAAAATAAACAGACACCTTGTGAGGCAGGTGGGGCTGAGAGAGTCCTGAGAGAACTGGGACTAGCCGATGGTCACCCAGAAGGAATGTAGGAGTGCGGAAACACATCTGGTTCAGCAGAGAAGCCTCTGCCACTCAGGTGGAGGAGTGGGGAATCAAACCAGGTTTTCTAGATTAGAATCCACCTGCTTTTAACCACTACACCATGAACTCCCGGGCCGAGTTCAAGGCTGCCAACTCTACTGAAGCCTTCTCTTTTCCATCTCTGCCCTCCCAAAGCGTCCTTCTGCCTTTACGGCTCCACCTATTCTCCCTCGTTGCTCTCTTAGTGGGAAGTTGCCACCCAATCCCTTCCCATTCAAACCTCCTGCTCTTCAGCCCCTATAGAAATCCAGGCTTGTGATTCTGTTTTTCCCCCCTTTTCACCTTCACAACCCCAGTTTGACTGCAAGTTCCTCGGGGCAGGGACCACCCTTTTACATTCAGAATGTAGCACCAACAGAATCCTATTAACAGGCTGATCGGTACCCTCTCTTGTCCACACTGTCAAATCTGCAAAGTTGGCTACGCACCCCGTCCATATGGCTAGCGATTTCCAGCATCCGGATCTGGATTTGGTTGAGGTCGAAATACAGCTCGTACTGAAACGAGAGAATCACACTGGGATCGTTTCGGGCAGAGATGGCCGGACATCGGTAAAGACTTCGCCGACCTAGCACAGTGGCAGATAGGAAGGCGCTCCAAAGGGTGATCACTTCTGCACAGAGGATTATCGGCTGCCCTCTCCCCTCCTTGGAAGAACTCTATAATTCCCGGAGCCTAAAGAAAGCCCAAAATATTCTGAGAGACCCGTCTCATCCGGCACACTCTCTTTTTGAACTGTGACCATCCGGCAGACGACACAGGTCTATCAAAACTAGGACAAAGAGGTTTAGAGACAGCTTCTACTCTAGAGCTGCGGCGATGCTGAACTCTGCGGCTTCGTGTTGATGTGTCTGGGGCTGTGTAGGGATGGGTGGAGGAAGGGGAAAGTGAGGATGGGGTATGAGTCTGGAATTGTGTGCATCGAGGAATGCTGCTGTAAATTTCGTTGTGCGTGCACAATGACAATAAAAAATGCTTATGCTTATGCTTCTAACTTTCTTTTCCGTTTGCTCAAGAAGATCCGCACAAGATCCGATCTAAAGTCAAACAGAACCTTCAGGGAAACCCACAAGGTAAGAGCAGAGGCGTACCGGGAGAAAATGGCGCCCGGGCCCCGACCTGCTCCAACGCCTCGACTCCACCCCACTTACCGCCGCCGGGACCACAGGGGGGCGTGGGAGGGGCGCTGGGGCAGGCCGAGTCCTGGAGCAAGCCATTTACTTCTCTTTCAACTTTGAGAGAGGCCTGCTTTATTGGAGCCTGCCGTGGGGCACCCCTTGAGGCCGGGCCGAGGCTGTCTGGCATTCTCCTGGGCCACAATAAATTGTGCCCAAGCACCAGTTGGGCTGAGAACCCTCCTGCTAGCTTGAGAAGGAACGGTTGTCGCCTTTTTGCTTTGTACTGTTTTGCCTTGATGTTTCCGGAGATGGAAGGAAGCAGGGTGGCCAGGGGGAACCTTTAGGGCAGTAATGGCGAACCTTTTCGAGACCGAGTGCCCAAATTGCAACCCAAAACCCACTTATTTATCGCAAAGTGCCAACATGGCAATTTAACCTGAACACTGAGGTTTCAGTTTAGGAAAAACGGTTGGTTCCAAGGCGTGTGTTACTCGGGAGTAAGCTTGGTGGTAATCGGTGGCTTTGCTTTGGAGCAACCGTGCAACTCTTCCAATTGGTGAATCACAACCCTTGGAGGGTTAACTCAGAAGGAAGCCCCATTGCCAGCAACCGAGCTTACTCCCAGGAAAAGGATTGCACTTTTGTTCTTCGCATGAAAATCAGTGGGGTTTAACAGTGCTTAACAGGGTTACCCACACTGCTTCCCCAAAACTAGGTCTTAGGTTTAATGCTAATAATCCAGCCCAGTGGCCCAAGCCAGCCTAGATGTGTGTGTGGGGGGGGGTGCGTGCCCACAGAGAGAGCTCTGAGTGCCACCTCTGGCACCCGTGCCATAGGTTCACCACCACTGCTTTAGGGCATCAAGAGGGATGCTAGACGAGCCGATGTTTAGAACTGGCTTCTTCTAGGGCTACACCGCCGTCTGACAACAAAAGACTTCTGGATTGTAATCACTGAGTCCGGTATTGGTCCAGATCCGGGGCTTGACAGCACTGACCGGACCTCAGCTTTTTTAGCTTCAGCAAGATGACCGCATTAGGAAACTCCAACGAGGCACCAGCATTCCCAAGTGACCTTGGACATTCCCAAGTGACCTTGGACTATTCCCGTAGCCTAGGACCCCAGGGCCTGATCCACTGATCCACTACGGTCACATATTCAGAGAGTTACCAATCTCTCTGATACACCTTCCCCTGTTGATGTCTTCTCTAGAAAAATCAAGGCATAGGAGAGGTCAGAGCAAGATCTGGGTCAGGGGCCACTGGGGCATCTCACCTCAGCATGGTCGGCCACCATCACCAGTTCCACGTATCCGTGTTCGGGGTCCACCTGCCGCTTACCCTGAGAGAAGGGAGGAAACATTGAGCCGGATCCCATCAGGTATGCAACAGTCCTTCAGCAAGTGGAAACGCCAACGTGCCCTGACACCTGCTCTACATGGGGCGCCCCTTGAAGACTGCCCAGAATGTTGAGTGCCGAGGGATCGCATAATTGAGTCTCACAATACTAGACCCAGGGGGCATTCATTGAAAATGCTGGGGGGACAAATAAGGACTAATAAAAGGAAACACTTCTTCACGCAACGTGTGATTGATGTTTGGAATAGGCTGCCACAGGAGGTGGTGATGGCCACTAACCTGGATAGCTTTAAAAGGGGCTTGGACAGATTGATGGAGGAGAAGTCGATCTATGGCTACCAATCTTGATCCTCCTTGATCTCAGATTGCAAATGCCTTAGCAGACCAGGTGCTTGGGAGAAACAGCCGCAGAAGGCCATTGCTTTCACATACTGCACGTGAGCTCCCCAAGGCACCTGGTGGGCCACTGCGAGTAGCAGAGTGCTGGACTAGATGGACTCTGGTCTGATCCAGCTGGCTTGTTCTTATGTTCTTAATTCTAGCCTTGCTTCCTCTACACTGGCTCCAGGTTTGCTTCCAGGCACAATTCAAAGTGCTGCTGTTGACCTTTTAAAGCCCTATATGGTTTGAAGGAGGCGTACCTTAAGGGCCACCTGCCCCCAAATAAAATTGCCCTTCTGCTTCAGTCATCCTCAGAGGTCCTATGTTGGGGCCCCTTGCCATCTGAGGCTAGCCAGGTGGGAACCAAAACATTCTGTAAGTAGATAAGGCCTTTTTAAAAAAAAAGTTGGCAGGCACTCCCGGCAATTCTAACAGTCCAGGTCAGACTACAGCCATGTTGAGATATCTGAAGGGATGCCATGTTGGTGAGGGAGCAAACTTGTTTTCTGCTGCTCCAGAGACTAGGACCAGGAGTCACGGGTTCAAGGGGAAGGAAAAGAGATTCCAACTAAACATCAGGAAAAACTTTCTGACAGTCAGGGCTGTTCGACAGTGGAATGCACTTCCTCGGAGTGTGGCGGAGTCTCCTTCTTTGGAGGTTTTTAAAGAGAGGCTGGATGGCCATCTGTCAGGAGTGCTTGGATTGTGTGTTCCTGCACTGCAGGGGGTTGGACTCGGGGGCCCTTGGGGATCTCCTCCAACTCTATGATTCCAGATAAGGCCTTTAAAAAAAAAGTTGGCAGGTAATTCTAACAGTCCAGGTCAGAATCACGGTGTAGAAGTTGGAAATGAGGAGAAGGAAGGTCGTAGCGCGTACCCTACGTAGCAGAGGCTGCTCCGGCTGCGGATGAAGCTGTCCATGGGACAGAGAAACGGGCCTGCATTCTCCGGTGCCATCTCTGACTGCACGAAGTCTGTAGGCTCTGTGGTCCGTCGTGTTCCCCTTGACGTGGGACTCGAGGCCGTAGCTTCGGTCTCTGGACACAACCAGGAGACCACTGGAAAAGAAAGCCGTGTTAGAGAATAGGGTTGCCAGCTCACCCCCTGGGGATGGGAGATTAGGGTTGCTTTCTGGTGCACTTTGAACCAATCATTTCTCGCAGGCTAAGCTACCTCACAGGGTGGTTGTTACGAGGGAAGAGAAGAGGTGGGGAGAGCCCTGAAAATGTACAACTGTAACTAGGGGTTGTACAACCATGTGTTTACCTGAACATTTTAAAAATAAACTAACACGTTACTCAATAATTATTATCCAGGGATACTTTACAGCAAGGCATGGAATTTGCATTTCTTAACTTATGTTAAGAAAAAGGCAAACTCTATGCTGGGGATCATTAGAAAAGGAATTGAGAATAAAACTGCAAAGATTGTCATGCCCTCATATAAAGCAGTGGTGCGACCGCACTTGGAGTCCTGTGTCCAGTTCTGGTCGCCGCATCTCAAGAAGGATATTGAAGAGGTAGAAAAAGTGCAGAGAAGGGCAACGAGGATGATTGAGGGACTGGAGCACCTTCCCTATGAGGAGAGGCTGCAGCGTTTGGGACTCTTTAGTTTGGAGAGGAGGCGGCTGAGGGGGGATATGATGGAAGTCTATAAAATTATGCATGGGGTAGAAAATGTCGACAGAGAGAAGTTTTTCTCTCTTTCTCACAATACTAGAACCAGGGGGCATTCATTGAAAATGCTGGGGGGAAGAATTAGGACGAATAAAAGGAAACACTTCTTCACGCAACGTGTGATTGGTGTTTGGAATATGCTGCCACAGGAGGTGGTGATGACCACTCACCTGGATAGCTTTAAAAGGGGCTTGGACAGATTGATGGAGGAGAAGTCGATTTATGGCTACCAATCTTGATCCTCCTTGATCTCAGATTGCAAATGCCTTAGCAGACCAGGTGCTCAGGAGCATCAGCCACAGAAGGCCATTGCTTTCACATCCTGCAGGTGAGCTCCCAATGGCACCTGGTGGGCCACTGCGAGTAGCAGAGAGCTGGACTAGATGGACTCTGGTCTGATCCAGCTGGCTTGTTCTTATGTTCTTAACTGCTGGCAGCAAACGGCAAAATGCAGTAATGGATGTCTCAGGTGTCAAAGTGCCAATATAACATTTTGATCGCTGTCTATAGTCCGTCTCAGAAAAAGATGTTAGCAGGGTTGTATATTCCTCCACCACAGAACTCAACATGCTGGATCTTCTTTGTTGTAGAATGCTCCGCCCAGGTCCTAGAGCCTACCTAGCCCTGCTCCCAACCATTTGTTTGAAAGTTTAAAAGTTAAAAAATACATGCTCTTGTATCAAAGTACGGTGCTCAGTAATGCACAAAATCATGATTTTGACAAAGCAGTGCATAAAAACAAAAGATAATTCTCAGATTCGTTCGGGACTATATTCTGACGTGGAAGCATACAATTTTCTTGACCACTGCACCTCCGCTAGCCATACTAACATCTTTTGATGAGACGGAGCATAGAAGCCCCCAGAGTTCTTTCTTCTCTCTTCGTTCCTGCTCCCGTTCTTACCTTAGACCTGAGCAAATGCAGATATTGGCCCAAGATTCAAGAAATCCCTCGATACTTCCCCGATAACAGCAATTCCCCTGCAACAGAGAGAAACGGGAAGTATAAACCACAGCCTCCGGCATCGGCATGTGAAGTTTGAGGCAAGCCCACAACACTCAACCCTGAAATCATTCTAAAACAGTGGTGGCGAACCTATGGCATGGGTGCCAGTGGTGGCACTCAGAGCCCTCTCTGTGGGCACATGCGCACAGAGTTCATCATGTGGACGTGGTGGAAAATCCCCCCCACACACACATCTAGGCTGGCCTGGGCCGCTGGGCATGACATGTAGGTAACCCTGTTAAGTGCTGTTAAACCCCACTGATTTTCATGGGAAGAACTTAAGCGCAATCCTTTACCTGGGAGTAAGCTCCGTTGCTGGCAATGGGGCTTGCTTCTAAACCCTCCTAGGGTCGTGATTCACCCATTCGAAGCGTTGCACGGTTGCTTCAAAGCAAAGCGACCGACTACCACCAAACTTACTCCCGAGTAATGCGCGCCTTGGAGCCATCTGTTTTTTCTAAACTAAAACCTCAGTATTCAGGTTAAATTGCCGTGTTGGCACTTTGCGATAAATAAGTGGGTTTTGGGTTGCAGTTTGGGCACTCGGTCTCGAAAAGGTTCACCATCACTGTTCTAAAAGAAGGTCAAAGTGAGAAGAATTCAGGTATCAGGAAAGATACGTTACAGCTGTGCTGGAAAGGTGGATGCATTTTGGAGTGTTTTAGCTATCAGATCCACAGAAAATCCTCTCCCCACAACAGACACCTGGTAAGGCGGGTGGGGCTGAAAGAGTTCTGAGAGAACTGTGACTAACCCAAGGTCGCCCAGCAGGAATGTAGGAGTGCGGACACACATCTGGTTCACCAGATAAGCCTCTGCCACTCAGGTGGAGGAGTGGGGAATCAAACCCGGTTCTCCAGATTAGAATTCACCTGCTCTTAACCACTACACCACCACTGGCTCTCCAGAGGTCATTTGTCTCTGTGTTATATCCCTGATATTTCTTGGAGGACTCCCATCCAGACACTGGCCAGGGTCTAGGACAGACCCCCTCCACACTCCACACAGGTTTGCTGCAAAACCTGATATCTGTCAATCAACCTAATATAGCTGGGGGGTTAAAATCCCCCTCAAATAGTAGAAGCAATGCCTGTCCCTTTAAGAAAACAATGTCCTCTGCAATAGCCATTGTGAGGGTTGCTAGGCAACGACAGCAGCATGGCCAGCTTTCAAGCCTTGGTTTCTGCCAGTAAAAGGCAAGGGGGAGGGCCCTTTTAAGGACCGTTTGAGGAAAGGCCCATTAGTGCCAGACCTGGCAGGAACCACTCCGTGACCTGACGTGACTTGCGTGACTCACCCAGGCCTGGCTGCTTGCTACTGTTCAACACTGGCCACCCCACAATAGGCAGTGTGGCGTAACGGTCAGAGTTTCAGACTAGAATCTTCAAGACCCAGGTTCAAATTCCCACTCTGTCACAGGAGCTCACTGGATGGCCTTGTGCCAGTTATGCATGCTCAGCCTCCCACCTCGCAGGATTGTTGTAAGGATAAAAACGGAAAGAAGAATGCTGTAAGCTGCCCTGGAGAACCCCACTGTGGAGAAAGGTGGGGTATAACGGAAGTAAATAAATAATAGATATAGCTGAAGACGGGCAGCAGACAGAGGAAAGCTGGCAGCCAAGTGGGGAAGAGCCAAGGAAGTAGGGAAAGGTTGCCAGCAGGAAATGATGAAATAGTGGTGGGGGATACCGGTGGACATGAGGTGGCCCCTGCAAGTCCTGGGATGTTACCACCATGCAACTCTGCTTAGTTCAGCAACCAGCGCCCTTCAACTGAAGAAGAAAGAGTCTCAAAGCAGTTTACGAACTCCCTTTCCCTTCCCACAACAGACACCTTGCGAGGTAGGTGGGGCTGAGAGAGTTCCGAAAGAACTATAATTCCGCCCCCCTCCCCACCCCAGCTTCTACCTGTCTTGTGTAAACTGCACAAATTTGTTTGCCCCTTTCTGTCTATAACGTTTCGGTCCTTCCATTAAATGCAACTTGTGATGAACGTGTCTTTAAACACAAAACAAAAAGTTTTTTTAAATTAATTATGCACGGTACAGCAAAAAGATAAGTCACCCTTTTTATGGTACCAGCAGTAGGAGACTTCCAATGAAACTGACTGACACTAGGCCAGACCTGGGCATTATACGGCCCGCGGGCCACATCCAGCCCGCCGGATGACCCTGACTGGCCCCCCTGCTGTGCTGGGGAGCGAGGTGTCTTTGAAGGCCCCGCAGAAGCTGGTTGCCTTGGCTGCCGGCTTCTGCGGGGCTTTCAAAAGCACCTCGCCCCCCTGCCTTTTGGCCCGGCCCTCCACAATTTTTTCTGTTTCTTATATGGCCCCATGGAAAAAATAATTGCCCACCCCTGCACTAGGCCCTCCTCCTTGATACACTGCAAATTAGCACATGGAACTCGGTGCCACAAGAAGTGGTTCACAACCACAAGCTCAACATACCTTTAAATAATATTGGGCAAATTCCTGGAGTAAAGGGAGCTAGAGCTATTGAGAGTCAGCGTGGCGTAGTGGTTAAGAGCAGGTGCACTCTAATCTGGAGAACCGGGTTTGATTCCCCGCTCTGCCACTTGAGCTGTGGAGGCTTATCTGGGGTACCAGATTAGCTTGTGCAGTCCAACCTGCGCCAGCTACAGGTGACGCCCAGGCTAGATGCAGGGAGTATTGTTAGGAACCTGTGGGCTCTCCAGATGTTCAGGAACTACAATTCCCATCAGCCTCTGTCAGCATGGCCAATTGGCCATGCTGGTAGGGGCTGATGGGAATTGTAGTTCCTGAACATCTGGAGAGCCGCAGGTTCCCTACCCCTGGGCTAGTGAGTCACAGTTCTTCGGAGCTCTCAGCCCCACCCACTTCACAAAGTGTTTGTTGGGGGGGGGAGTTTGTAAGCCCCTTTGAATCTCCTTACAGGAGAGAAAGGGGTGGTGGTGGATATAAATCCAACTCTTCTTCTTCTTCTTTACTGGGAGCTATTATGCACAGTGGTCCAAGAGATCCTCCATTTACAAAGGCAATCCACCTCGATTATCAGATTATTACACCAAAAACCCAACAGAGAAAACCATGAACAAACTCTGGAAAGAAATGGGCCTGAAGGAAGGCAGGTTTCTATCTATTTAGGTTTTTCACTATTTTGGTTTAGGCCGACGTCTGACACAGAAGACTTTTCACCCACAAAAACCTGGGCCCAGGATATTGCTCGTTTCTAAGATGCTACTGAACTCACACACATCATTTGTAGGATATGTCTCTGCTTCCTCTTTGCAGCCCTGCTCAAGGTAGCTCACAATTAATCAACTAGGATTTTAACAAGCACAGCAGGAGAATTCCACTGCCGGAAAACGCAGCCAGCGTCGAGGACAGAAGATAATAGCAGATATTTAGAGAGCCCATTTTCTCTAATTGCTCAAAAGTGCTTTTCAAAGTGCTCCGCGTATCTCCTCTTCAATACGATTATCAAACCAAAGGAACAAGGCACAGAAGTGGAATGTAAAAAGCCGCCCCCCCTTCTCGAAATCAAACCCACCCAACCGAAGAAGCCCCTGCGTGGGCAACCCGCAGCTCAAAGCGGTTGGGCGGTTGAAAACGCCGCTGCGGAAGAATCACAGCGACCTCACAGGGTTTTCAAAGGAAGAGACAAACAGAGGTTGGTTCGTTAGGTCCTTCCCGCCCAAACCTTTTAAAAAGTTGTGAGGCAGAAGATAAAACGTGTCCTCCATGGAGTTGTGTGTTGTTTTATTCCCCCTTTGGGTCCTGAAAACGTTTTATTTCCAGCCTCAAAAAGATTTCACTGAATCTCCTTTAAAAACAGTCCTTGAGGCTGAAAACGTTTTCAAAACGGCTTCACGGCTGTGCGATCAATTTAAGATGTTCCCCGCACGTCTTCCTCGGCGCCGTTTTCTTCGCTTAGGCTCCGCCCTCCTTCCATCTGTTTTTTTGAGCATTTTGAGCATTTCTGTGAGTTTTTAAAATTTTTGCGGGGTTGTAGGATTTGATACGTTGATTATACGACGGCAACGCAAGGCACCTGAAGTACTGAAGCATCACTTCGACAATAGGCTCAAAAAATGTTAGCCATGAATCATTTTGAGGGCATGAGTGAGGACATAAAAGAAGAAGACTTTGGATTTATACACCGCCATTCTCTCCTGTAAGGAGACTCAAGGGGGCTTACAAGCTCCTTTCCCTTCGTCTCCCCACAACAGACACCCTGTGAGGTAGATGGGGCTGAGAGAGTTCTGAGAGAACTGTGACTAGCCCAAGGTCACCCAGCAGGAATGTAGGACTGCAGAAACACATCCGGTTCACCAGATAAGCCTCTGCCACTCAGGTGGAAGAGCGGGGAATCAAACCCGGTTCTCCAGATTGGAATCCACCTGCTCTTAACCACTACGCCACACTGGCTTTCACAGTGAACTCTCCCAGCCCCACCTGCCTCACAAGCAGCGGTGGGATTCAAATAATTTAACAACTGGTTTTTTACAAGCACCAGTTTAACAACCGGTTCTGCCGAAGTGGTGCGAACCGGCGGAATCCCACCACTGCTCACAAGATGGGAAGAGGTCCGTTGCGGGCAGGGGAAGGGAAAGGAGTTTGCAAGCCACTTTGAGACTCTTTACAGGAGAGAAAGGTGGGGTGTAAATACAGGGGGACTGAACCCGTTTTCCAAACGTTTCAGGAGATTTGTGGCCTACCGTGGTTTAGCAACCCTAGACTTCCTTGGGGGGTGGGGTTTCCCAAGTACTTACGGCGACCCCGTCAGCTTTTCAAGGCAAGGGACAAAAACAGAGATGGTTTGATGTATTGTCGAAGGCCGGATTCAATGGGTTCTGGTGGGTTTTCCGGGCTGCGTGGCCGTGGTCTGGTGGATCTTGTTCCTAACGTGTAACAGACTTCCTTCCTTCCACCTAGGAAGATGCCAGCCTCAGCTGCAGGCGAAACGTTAGGAACAAGATCCACCAGACCGCGGCCACGCAGCCCGGAAAACCCGCCCAGAACCAGAGATGGTTTGCTCTTGCCTTCCTCTGTAGAGCAACCTGGGGCTTCCTTGGTCATCTTCCGTCCAAATAATAACTAGGACTGACCCCCGCTTAGCCTCCATAAACAAAGCGTCAAAGACAACAGTCGATTGATCCCCGGCACCTTACGCTAACAGAACAGACGGTGAAACTGTTTCAGGGCTTAAAATCTTTCAAAGTGGGGAGAGACATTTGGAAAAAGACGGGGCCAGTCCCTAAAAGCACAGGTGTCAAACTCGCGCCCCTCCAGATGTTCATGAACTACAATTCCCATCGGCCCTTGCCAGTATAGCCAATGCTCATGTTGGGAGGGACTGATGGGAATTGAAGTTCATGAACATCTGGAGGGCTGCGAGTTTGACACCTATGCCCTAAAGAATAGGTGTCATAACTTCTGGCCCTCCAGATGTTATGGACTACAGTTCCCATCATCCCCTGCCAGCATCATGCTGGCAGGGGATGATAGGAACTGTAGTCCATAACATCTAGAGGGCCGCGAATTTGACACCTGTGTTCTAAAGGGTTTCAAATATATTTTCACCAGATATTCACAATACGGTTAAGCCAACGATCCCACGCCATTTTCTCTCATATGTTTCTACTCAGCAATTAAGATCACAGAGGGAGGCCATCCTAACCGCCCTGTCAAAGAAGCTCATTTTGTGGGTACATGAGAACGGGCTTTTCAGTGGTAGCCCCATAATTATGGAACAACCTTCCCGCGGAGGTCCACCCCGCCCCTTCACTTTCTATCTTTAGCAGGCAGCTGAAGTCAAGTTTAATTTAGGACTGCCTACTTGGTAGAACAGGCTCCTGGGTGAGATCAGGGCCCTGCGGGACGTACAGAGTTTCCGCAGGGCCTTCAAAACGGACCTTGTATATGTTATATGTTGACTAAGTGTAAGACTCCCTGAGCCCGGCCTTTGGCTGGGGTAGAGCAGAATATAAATGTATTTTTGTGTAATTATTTTAGGTTTTATGCCGTTTGGAACCTGCCCTGAGTCCTTTGTGGGTGGGTAGGAGACAGACAGACAGACAGACAGACAGACAGACAGACAGACAGACAGACAGACAGACAGACAGACAGACAGACTTTCTAGCTAAGATCCTTGAGTGTAAACACCTGGAACAGCCAGAAATACAAACGCTTACCTCTGGGCGGGTTTGATGAATCGCCTTGGTTCCATTGGGAAGGTAATACGTCAGTCCCTTAGTACCCATCAGGAGTTCCCTGCCACAGGAAGACACAAATCAGCCCAGGTGGCGTTTCCACTTGGAAAGTTACGTGGACGAAGGGTCGATCATTAAAACAGGCAGGTATTCTTAGTTTCACTATGAGGCAGGTGGTGGACGGGGCCGTCAAGTTGCAGCCACCTCATGTCAACTGCGTAAGGTCGTCCTCGTAAGAGCCAGCATAGGGCAGTGGTTAAAAGCAGGTGCACTCTCATCTGGAGAACCGGGTTTGATTCCCCGCTCTGCCGCTTGAGCTGTGGAGGCTCATCCAATGAACCAGACTAGCTTGCGCACTCCAACCCAGGCCAGCTGGGCGACCTATGGCTAGTCTCAGTTCTTTGGAGCTCTCTCAGCCTCACCTACCACACAGGGTGTTTGATGTGGGGGGGGGGGGAGGGAAAGGAGATTTTAAGCCCCTTTGAGTCTCCTTATGGGGGGGGGGGAATATAAATCCACAGTCACCTTCTCCTTCTTCTTCATGGCAAGAAATTTACAGAAGTGGTTTGCCACAACTTTGCTCTGCGTAAGTCCTTGGTGGTCTCCCATCCTAGGACTGACCCGGGCCAACCCTGCTTAGCTTCCCAGATCTGACGAGATTGGGTTAGTCTACTAACACAAAGCAAGCAAATCGCTGGTCTCAGCGTCCTACTGTACGGGTTGGAAGATGGGAATAAAGTTCCTAATTATAGTCAAAGATAAAGAGTCATTCACACATCTTCACAAAACTCTGGTACGCGACCCAAAAGCTTGATATGGAATTAGATCAGGGGGGCTCCAGACTGAAACCCCGTCCTGCGATGAAAACTTGAGGCGTGACTCTGGGCCAGTCTCTCTCAACCTAACCTACCTCGCAAGGGTGTTGTGAGGGCATATTGCTACACATATTGCTGTTTTCTGGGCAATTTTAACTTTATCAGGCTGAGCACGGAAGCCAGGAGGGAAACTAATCACTCCTAATCAAATACCTTAGGAGCAGCAGTGGCGTAGGAGGTTAAGAGCTCGTGTATCTAATCTGGAGGAACCGGGTTTGATTCCCAGCTCTGCCGCCTCTGAAGCTTCGCCCGGTGGAGAGGCTTCCCTGAGGGAATTCATAGATTAGCCTGCTACACTCCCACACACGCCAGGCTGGAGTGATCCCTTGGAGCTGAGGTCACAGCTTCTCGGAGCTCTCTCAGCCCCACCCACCTCACAGGGTGTTTGTTGTGAGGGGGGAAGGGCAAGGAGATTGTAAGCCCCTTTGAGTCTCCTGCAGGAGAGAAAGGGGGGATAAAAATCCAAACTCTTCTTCTTCTTCTTCTTAAAAGTAGTTTGGATCAAAAGGCCATCGACATTTCATTTTATTTTATGATTTTACATTCTATGTTTTTATTACTATTGATTGTTTCCTGATTGCTTACTAGACCTATATGACAATCATTAAGTGCTGTACCTTATGATTCTTGACAAATGCATTTTCTTTTATGTACACTGAGAGCATATGCACCGGAGACAAATTCCTGGTGCGTCTAATCAACACCGCCAACAAAGATCTTATCATTCTATCTCTATCATTCATTCTAAAAACCCTCTTCCTCCATTTCCCCTCTGCAACCGGTACTTCAGGTAGAATGCCTATGACCATGGAGGTTCCAAGAGGCATCAAGGGTGGTGGCAGCTCATAGCTGCATAGAAAGAAACACACTGGATTGGACCAGTGGTCTCTCTTTTCCCTTGACAGACCAGGTGCTCGGGAGCAGCAGAAGCAGCAGCAGCAGGCCATTGCTTTCACATCCTGCAGGTGAGCTCCCAAAGGCACCTGGTGGGCCACTGCGAGTAGCAGAGAGCTGGACTAGAGGGACTCTGGTCTGATCCAGCTGGCTTGTTCTTATGTTCTTACGTTCCCAGCGCTCTAGTTCTAATGGGGGCCCAGCCCCTGGGAAACAGGCCCCTGAGGCAGGACACCCCCCCCCCCCAGCACCTCTGGTGTGCAGAGGTAAACTTCTCTTAACAAGGAAGCTCCATTATCCCTCTGAATACTTTTACAGTCCTGGCTCCGGCCTGGTGGAACAAGTTGCCAAGTGATGTCAGGGCCTGGCGGAAGTTGTGGCAATTCCACAGGGCCAGTAAGACGTGGCTGTTCCGCCAGGCCTTTCCCAACTAGCCAGCCGGAGTGAATGCCATTGAGCATCTCTTCGGCCACCGGAGGGGGAGGCGAGGCTTATTTCTTATCATCGAATTTTAATTTACTAATGTTGGCACCCAGTATTTCTATCTACTGGTTTTAATTATTTGTTGTACGTTGTTTTTAAAGTTTACTTGGTTGTTTTAAAGTTCAGTGTTGTAACCCGCCCTGGGGATAGGGCGGGATATAAATCTGAAAAAATACCTACCTACCTACCTACCTACCTACCTACCTACCTACCTACCTACCTACCTACCTACGGTTTGGGGAGGCAATCTCCCCCAACATCCTGTTTCCCAGTGGCTGGGCCCCCATTAGAACCAGAACGTTGGGCAAGTAGGACCCGGTCTCCAATCCAGGCTGTTTCTTTCTATGCGACTACCACCCACGATGCCTCATGGAACCTCCCCGTTCATAGGCAGTCTACCCTAAATACCAGTTCACGAGGGATAACAAAGAAGGGATGGCAGCTGCTTTCTGGCTTCCCAGAGGCACGCAGCCAAAACAGGATGTCAGAGGAGACAAACGTTTGGTCAGACGCAGCAACGGTCTTCCAGCGAGCCTTTCGAGCAAGCTATTTCCCACTCACCGATTCCGCTCCAAATCCACCAGGAAACGATCCCCTTCTGCCTCCAGAGCGATCCGCAACCGAGCCGGGAATCCATTCTGCCCCTGCCAATGAGAGACAAGGGAATCAGCCAGGGAGAGCATGCAAAATCATCACAGGGATTTCCGTTCCTTAACAGGGTTCGAGAGTTGGCGGTCCCAAAAAGATCACCCCGGCTTGGGAGGGGACCCCCACAACACCGTCCGGTTGCGCCCAAAACATGCTGCGCGGAAAGGTCACGTCGAGGGCAGGGCCGGGCTTCTTCGCCCCCTTGCTGGCAGGAAAAACCTCTCCCGGATTAGCTCATCGACCCCGTGGGGGCAAAGCAGTCGCACGGAGGTGTCTGCTCCTCCCCACCCCCCACCCCTCCACCCCACCCGGCGTTTCCTGCCCAACAGTAATAGAAGGAAATGCCTGGGAGACTCCCTACATCCGTGGGTCGGGCACGCAGCGGGCGAAGGCAGGGGGACCAGAGGAGATGAGCTCATTCCAACTGGCTCGTCTCGAGGTTGCGCCGGAGCAGCTGCGGGGCTCCCATTTCCAAGCATCACAGGGGCATTTTCCCCCCCTGCGGGTTCTGTTGCTTTAAAATATTAATGCCTCCCCGGCTCTTGACTTACTGATCCACGCGGCGGCAAACAAAAAACCAGTTCCCATCCCGGAGAGAAGACTTTGCCAGCAACGGAGAAGCATTTTATTATGATTTATTTAATTATTTGAGATTTGTATTGTCGAAGGCTTTCACGGCCGGAATCACTTGGGTGCTGTGTGGTTTCCGGGCTGTATGGCCGTGTTCTAGCAGCATTTGATATTTGAGATTTATTGAT
Organism: Sphaerodactylus townsendi; assembly: GCF_021028975.2. NCBI lineage: Eukaryota > Metazoa > Chordata > Lepidosauria > Squamata > Sphaerodactylidae > Sphaerodactylus > Sphaerodactylus townsendi. Next base: position 717,817 of record NW_025950407.1, read on the forward strand.
TTTATTTTGTGCTCTATTCGTATATTCATGTTCACCGGCCTGAGCCCTCCGGGGGAGGGCGGTATATGAATGAATGAATGAATGAATGAAAGAAAGAAAGAAAGAAAGAAAGAAAGAAAGAAAGAAAGAAAGAAAGAAAGAAAGAAAGAAAGAAAGAAAGAAAGAAAGAAAGAAAGAAAGAAAGAAAGAAAGAAAGAAAGAAAGAAAGAAAGAAAGAAAGAAAGAAAGAAAGAAAGAAAGAAAGAAAGAAAGAAAGAAAGAAAGAAAGAAAGAAAGAAAGAAAGAAAGAAAGAAAGAAAGAAAGAAAGAAAGAGGCCGATCGGCCAGCAAATGAAGCCACCTCCCAGTTTCCTCCTTGATCTGAGATTGCAAAGGCCTGAGCAGACCAGGTGCTCGGGAGCAGCAGCAGCAGAAGGCCATTGCTTTCACCTCCTGCATGTCAGCTCCCAAAGGCACCTGGTGGGCCACTGCGAGTAGCAGAGTGCTGGACTAGATGGACTCTGATCTGATCCAGCAGGCTCTTGCTTATGTTCTTATGTTCTCATACCCCTCAAGACCAACCAGTCAGTACGGCACAGCGGTTAGAGTGTTGGGCTAGAACCGGCAAGACCCCGGTTCAAATCTCCGCCTGCCGTGAAATTTACCGGGTGACCGAAGGCCACGTCTACCTTGCTACGTTGCTGAAAAGACCAACCAGAAAAAGGGCAATGGAAAAATGTACCCACCAAAATAACTAAGGCCCCTTCCGCGCGTGCAGAACAATACACTTTCAATCCAACTTCACAGTTGTTTGCAAGCGGATTTTGGAGAAGCGGAAAATAAGCTTGCTCCCTCTTTGACATGGCATCCCTTCAGATATCTAAACATGGCTGTCATGTCACCTCTTAACCTTCTCTTCACCAAACTAAACACACCCAGTCTCTCCTAAGTTTCTCCTCGTAGGGCAGTGATGGCGAACCTATGGCACGGGTGCCAGAGGTGGCACTCAGAGCCCTCTCTGTGGGCACACACAAACAGAGTTGCCCCCCACACACACACACACATCTAGGCTGGCCTGGGCCGCTGGGCTCGATTATTAGCATTAAACCTAAGACCTAGTTTTGGGGAAGCAGTGTAGGTAACCCTGTTAAGCGCTGTTAAACCCCACTGATTTTCATGCAAAGAAACTAAAGCTGGCGATCCTTTACTCTGGGAAGTAAAGCGGTTTAGCTGGCAATGGTGCTTGGCTTCCTGGAATGTAAACCCTCCTAGGGTCGTGGAAGAGTTGCATGGTTGCTTCAAAGCAAAGCCAACTACCACCAAGCTTACTCCCGAGTAACACATGCCTCGGAGTCAACCGTTTTTTCTAAACTGAAGCCTCAGTATTCGGGTTAAATTGTCGTGTTGGCACTTTGCGATAAATAAGTGGGTTTTGGGTTGCAGTTTGGGCACTCGGTCACGAAAAGGTTCGCCATCACTGGTTTAGGGGAACCTCTTTTCCTTCAGCTTGAACCCATGACTCCTGGTCCTCGTCTCTGGAGAAGCAGAAAATAAGCTTGCTCCCTCATCAACAACCCTTCAGATATTGAAACATGGCTATCATGTCCCCCCTTAACCTCCGTTTCTCCAGATTAAACCTCCCCAGCTCCTTAAGTCTCTCCTCCTCGTAGGGCGTGGATTCCAGACCTCTGACCATTTTGGTCGCCCTCCTCTGGACCCGTTCCAGCTTGCCAATATCCCTCTTGAATTGCAGTGCCCAGAACTGGACACAATATTCCAGGGGAGGTCTGACCAATGCAGAATAGAGAGAGCTGAACCGAGGACCTGCCGAACGCAAAGCAAGTGCTCAACCGCTCAGCTACAGATCCACCTAAGAATCATTAGAGGAAAAACCAGCAGAATCAACGGCAGACAAACGACAGTTCTGATGGAAATACAGACAAAGCATCTTACCAGAGCCGCTTCCTCCAATCTCAGGGTCCGGTTGCCCAGTAGGACCTTCGGCACAACGGGCCAGTGGCAGGACAGCTCACCCCACGGCTGCCAGACTTTGCCTTCTGCAACCAAACACAAGTAAAAAAAGGTGTCAGCTTTATTTCTTTTGTATGGTCGAAGGCTTTCACGGCAGGATTCAACTGGTTGTTGTGGGTTTTAAGAACATAAGAACATAAGAACAAGCCAGCTGGATCAGACCAGAGTCTACCTAGTCCAGCTCTCTGCTACTCGCAGTGGCCCACCAGGTGCCTTTGGGAGCTCACCTGCAGGAGGTGAAAGCAATGGCCTTCTGCTGCTGCTGCTGCTGCTCCCGAGCACCTGGTCTGCTAAGGCATTTGCAATCTCAGATCAAAGAGGATCAAGATTGGTAGCCATGGATCGACTTCTCCTCCATAAATCTGTCCAAGCCCCTTTTAAAGCTATCCAGGTCAGTGGCCATCACCACCTCCTGTGGTAGCATATTCCAAACACCAATCACACGTTGCGTGAAGAAGTTTATTAGTCCTAATCCTCCCCCACAGCATTTTCAATGGATTCCCCCTGGTTCTAGTATTGTGAGAAAAAGAGAAAAATTTCTCTCTGTCCACATTTTCTACCCCATGCATAATTTTATAGAATTCAATCATATCCCCCCTGAAACGTCTCCTCCCCAAACTAAAGAGTCCCAATCGCTGCAGCCTCTCCTCATAAGGAAGGTGCTCCAGTCCCTCAATCATCTTCATTGCCCTTCTCTGCACTTTTTCTATTTCTTCGATATCCTTTTTGAGATGTGGCGACCAGAACTGAACACAGTTTTCCGGGCTGTGCGGCCATGGTCTGGTAGATCTTGATCCTAACGTTTCACCTGCATCTGTGTAACACACTTCACTCTGTGATACGCCTCTGAAGATACCCACCACAGATGCAGGCCAAACGACGGGAACAAGATCTACCAGACCACGGCCACACAGCCTGGAAAGCCCACCACACCCAATGTATTTGTTTTATTTCTTGCATTTATATCCCGCCATATCTCCAAAGACTCAAGGTGGCATTCCCCATCTGAAAGGCCGGCAATTTGGGGATTACTACGTCACTGTGGGCTGTCTTTCTTTCCGTTTTGCACATGTGGAATTTGGCACTGGAACACCATTCCAATTCCTGAGGCGTTCCATCTTTTTTGGATGAAAAAGCAAGCTTCTAAACCCATCTCACTAACCCCTCAAGGGCTAAAATGTTTGGTATTTTGTCTGTTATTGGGTTTCCACGCCAGTGTTGAATTTGCCACTGTGGCACGACTCAGACCAAGAATTTGTGCATTTTAACAAGATGCTTCTAGCTCCCAAGTTCCACTGTTCCACTGAGTGGTTTCCTGAACTGTGTGGTCTCTGAACTGACAAGTACTACCTCAGATGGAGGAAACCGTGCGGATGGGTCCCCGAAGTAAGATGTGGGGGTTAGGAAGACCTTTCTACGGCCCCTTACGCACATGCAGAATAATCCATTTTCAATGTCCTTTCAAGTTGGATTTCAATGTCCTTTCAAGTTGAGGATTGTCATGCCCTTATATAAAGCAGTGGTGCGACTGCACTTGAAGTACTGTGTTCAGTTCTGGTCATCACATCTCAAAAAGGATATCGAAGAGATAGAAAAAGTGCAGAGAAGGGCAACGAGGATGATTGAGGGATTGGAGCACCTTCCTTATGAGGAGAGGCTGCAGCGTTTGGGACTCTAGTTTGGAGAGGAGACATCTGAGGGAGGATATGATTGAAGTCTATAAAATTATGCACGGGGTAGAAAATGTTGACAGAGAGAAATTTTTCTCTCTTTCTCACAATACTAAAACCAGGGGGCATGCATTGAAAATGCTGGGGGGAAGAATTAGGACTGATAAAAGGAAACACTTCTTCATGCAACGTGTGATTGGTGTTTGGAATTGCTGCCACAGGAGGTGGTGATGGCCACTGACCTGGATAGCTTTAAAAGGGGCTTGGACAGATTTATGGAGGAGAAGTTGATCTATGGCTACCAATCTTGATCCTCCTTGATCTGAGATTGCAAAGGCCTTAGCAGACCAGGTGCTTGGGAGCAGCAGCAGCAGAAGGCCCTTGCTTTCACCTCCTGCACGTGAGCTCCAAAGGCACCTGGTGGGCCACTGCGAGTAGCAGAGTGCTGGACTAGATGGACTCTGGTCTGATCCAGCAGGCTCGTTCTTATGTTCTTATGATTTTACTGTGCAGAATAGCAAAATCCACTTGCAAACAATTGTGAAAGTGGACTGAAAGGGCATTACTCTGCATGTGCGGAAGGGGCCCAAGAGCAGACATAGGAAGGGCGTTTGGAGTGTCCAGCCGCTGATAGTGCCCCCTTTATTCTCCTGTGTTTGGGGTCCCTTTACCATCTATGGGACATATCTTTCTTCCCCCCTCTTTGGGAGGGCTTTAATATGGGTTTTATTGTTGGACACCACTTTATTGTATTGACCGCTGTGTTTTAATTGAATGGGTTTTTGTTGTACGTGTTGTAAAGTTCTATTGTGCACCGCCCAGAGCCCTTCAGGGGTAGGGTGATATACAAAACCCAATAATAAAATAAAAAATAAAATAAAGGGGAAATGTGCAAGCATCCACCGCTGCATTCAGTCCAAACATACCTCTCTCTGCAGGAAAAGATGTACCGCTCTGCATGTCTGCAGCAACAGCAGACTATAATACCGGGTGCCAACTGGCTAGCATCTGTGCCATCACCAACCCAAGTGCATAGAGACAGACAGCCGGCCTCCCATCTTCAAAGGAGTCCGGAACTGCTTTCAGACACGTTTTAAAACAAAGCGCTGAAAATGTACCTCCCTTTGCGCACCGACATTTGAAAGAAAAGCAGACTTCTAAATATTTTAAAAGCAGACCAACAGGCGTTTCTGGAGCCAAAATAAAATGCAAGCAGGAAGCCGGCCTGATTCGGAGAAGGAGATTAACGGATACCTGAATCGCTCTTTCTGTCATTTCAACAGGGAAGCTGGGAGGAACCCAGGTTTGCTCTAATCCTCTTATATTCGCTCCAGGTGCAAATCCCTTTCGTTGTCTTTGCATTAACCCTTCTTCTGGAATGTTAGAGACCTGCAGATGTCGTCGTCAGTATTGCTTACTCAGACTGGAAGCAGTTCTCCAGGGTTCCAGGACTGGCTAGATCCGAAGACACAAGGGCCGCTTCTGCACATGCAGAATAATGCATTTTCAATCCACTTTCAACGCACTTTGCAGCTGGGTTTTACTGTGCGGAAGAGCAAAACCCGCTTGCAGACAGTTGTGAAAGTGGATTGAAAGTGCATTATTCTGCCCGTGCGGAAGGGGCCATGGTTTCCCATAGTGGCCAACCAAATACCCTCAAGAAATTCAAATGCTGGGCATCAAAGCAATACTCTTTCCCTAAGAGAAATGGAAGGGGCTAAATCTCAGTGGAATAGACTTTCTTTACCATACAGAAAGTCCCAAATTCAATCCCTGGGGCTTAAGCTTTTACCTGCGTCCATTCGTCCTTAAACTCGGATGACATTTTCACATTAATAATTTTTCTTAATTTTGCCATTTGGGGAAACCTGACTATTTTTACATGCCATTCTTGGATGGACGCTAATTCGCCTAATTCGTATTTTCTCCTGATCTGAAGGGGCCATGGGCTTGTGGCCGTGTTTCTCTATCAGGGATCCATGCAGGGCAAACACTGACAATTCCCCATCTGTGCACAAAGGAGACAAAAATGTCCCATTGTGCATTTTGTACTTGTATGCTGAATTAGCCCTTGGAACTCGCTGCCACAAGGAAAGCTTGGATTTATACCCCCCTTTCTCTCTTGTAAGGAGACTCAAAGGGGCTTACACTCTCCTTTCCCTTCCACGCCCCCCCCCCAACAAACATCCTGTGAGGTGGGTGGGGCTGAGAGAGCTCCAAAGAACTGTGACTAGCCCAAGGTTACCCAGTTGGTGTGTTGGAGCACACAAGCTAATCTGGTTCCCCAGATAAGCCTCCACAGCTCAAGTGGCAGAGCGGGGAATCAAACCCGGGTCCTCAGATTAGAGTGCACCTGCTCTTAACTACGACACCACATTGGCACTCAATAGCTAACAGAGGGAAAGTAAGCCTCCATGTTCAGAGGATGTGTACCTCTCTGAGTACCAGATCTGGGACAATGTGGAGGGGGTCCTGCTGCCTCAAGAGGAGCAGCAGTGGCGCAGGAGGTTAAGAGCTGGTGCATCTAATCTGGAGGAACCGGGTTTGATTCCCCGCTCTGCCGCCTGAGCTGTGGAGGCTTATCTGGGGAGTTCAGATTAGCCTGTACACTCCCACACACGCCAGCTGGGTGACCTTGGGCTAGTCACAGCTTCTCGGAGCTCTCTCAGCCCCACCTACCTCACAGGGTGTCTGTTGTGAAGGGGGGGAAGGGCAAGGAGATTGTCAGCCCTTTTGAGTCTCCTGCAGGAGAGAAAGGGGGGATATAAATCCAAACTCCTCCTCCTCTTCCTCTTCCAAGAAGCATCTGGCCAGCTATTGTGGGAGACAAGATGATGCACTAGAAGGGCCTTTGGTTCAATTCAGCCATATTCTTGGATGATTCCACTCATTTTGGCTTTTCTAGTGAGGCAAGAAGTGGGGAAATGGTGTGGTGGTTAAGAGCAAGTGGATTCTAATCCGGAGAACCGGGTTTGATTCCCCACTCCTCCACCTGAGTGGCAGAGGTTTATCTGCTGCACTCCTACATTCCTGCTGGGTGAACTTGGGCAAGTCACAGTTCTCTCTGAACTCTCTCAGCCCCACCTGCCTCACAAGGTGTCTGTTGTGGGGAGAGGAAGGGAAAGGAGCTTGTAGGTCACCTTGAGTCTCCTTACAGGAGACTCCAAATTCCTACTCCTCCTCTTCGGCACACGCTCTATTCTGGATTTAATTATTATTGGGGTGAGGATCTCAGTTACCTCAAATAACCTTGGACTAATCACATCTCTGTTCAAACTTTCTCAGCCCCACCTACCTCACTAAATGTCTACCGCAGGGAGGGGAAAGCAATTGTGAGTCGCTTTATGACTCCTTAAAGGAAGAGAAAAGCTGGGTATAAAACTTCTTCCAGGCCAATTTGCTCAATGTCGCAACCATCTGTGAATACAACGATGGCACGGAACCTCCATGCTCCGAAGCAGTCTACCTCAGAGCACCGCTTACTGGGAGACCAGCCCTGGAAGAAGACCTGTGGTCTTCAGGACCTGGCCGAGAACATCATGACCCCGTAAGGGTTTTTTCTACAGCATCAGCACACAGACGGAAGCACACTCCACCGCGCCCACAATGCTTTTTCAGGCAACCAAGAAAAGGCTTCCTCATTTGTGGCTTTCTGCAAAAGAGTCGGACGGGGCCCGTGCGAGCCGCGATTGAACCGATGTGCAAAAGAAGAAGAAGAGTTTGGATTTATACACCACCACCACCACCCCGAGGTGGGATCCAGCAGGTTCTCACCAGTTCCCGAGAGTGGGTTACTAATTATTTGTGTGTGCCGAGAGGGGGTTACTAATTGGGTCTGCTTTTCCGTTAGAAATCCCATTAGGTCCAAAAAGCATAAAGTCCTGTTGTTTCCTATGTGGCTGGTTAGCGAAGGTAGAAAACGGGATAATTCTCCCTGTTGGGCTGTTTTAAAAACATGTTTTAGAAATATGGTAAAGTCCCTTGTTTAAGGAAAGTCTCCTTCTTTTGATTTCTAGAAACAAAATTAAGTATTTGAAAGTGTTAAGTATTTGACAGGCAGTCAATTAGAGGAGAAGTCGTTGTTTCTGTTGGCAGTAGACGATAGGACTTGCTAGAATGAGTTTAAATTATGGACAGAAAGATACCAGCTGGAAATTAGGAACTTTTTTTCCAGTAAGAGTTTTTTACAGTAACAGAGAAATTATTAATGCCCCGTCCCGGAATGCCCGGCCACGCCCCCGTCGTGCCACGCCCAGCCCCATTGGCGCTACGCCACGGTTTGAATCCCACCACCATGGGAACCTGTTACTAAAATTTTTGGATCCCACCACTGCCCCCCCTTTCTCTCCTGTAAAGAGACTCGAAGGGGTTTACAATCTCCTTTCCCTTCCCCCCCCCACAACAAACACCCTGTGAGGTGGGTGGGGCTGAGAGAGCTCCGAAGAACTGGGACTAGCCCAAGGTTCCCCAGATAAGCCTCCACAGCTCAAAAGTGGCAGAGTGGGGAATCGAACCCGGCTCTCCAGGTTAGAGTGCACCTGCTCTTAACCACTACACCCCGTAGTGGCTTCAACGGCAAGGGCTTTGCAGACAGCCCAGGGCAGCTTTACGCACAACGGTTTGCTGGCGTAGGTGAGCAGGTGCGTTTGGTATCCTGAATCCGCAAGGTCCTTTCCTGTGTAAAACCGAAAGGCCTTTTCAAAGCACAGATGCTTTGAAGGCACCCTTACCGAGGAAATGATCCAAGTTTAGAAACTCTTGAAGGGGGGGTTGCAGACAATGATGTCACCTTCCTGCCGTCTCCAAAAGACGTGTGATGTTCACACAGGGCCAACTTATATAGTATAATAGAGTCGGAAGAGACCCCCAAGGGCCATCAAGTCCAACCCCCTGCCATGCAGGAACACACAATCAAAGCACTCCCGACAGATGGCCACCCAGCCTCTCTTACAAAACCTCCAAAGAAGGAGACTCCACCACTCTCCGAGGCAGTGCATTCCACTGTCGAACAGCCCTGACAGTCAAGAAGTTCTTTCTAATGTTTAGGTAGAATCTCTTTTCCTGCAACAGAATTGGTGGATCGAGATTGGAGTTCCCAAGGTGGAACTGGGTCAATGCAATTGGTACAAGATATATGTAACCTGACTGCTATATGTTACCACTGCCGTTCTGGGACATTCTGTTGCTTTTTGGCTTCACACCCTTAGTAGATAACCAGGCTTTCCCCTGACACTTTGGTGTCATGGGAAACGGGTCTGTTTCCATTGTCCTGTGGGGGACGCCAGGCGGCTCTATCTCTATCATCGACCTGGGGGCGCCTTGGATGTGCCCCACGGTTTTCTCTTGTCCCGAGACACCACCGAATTCTTTTCCCAGAGCTCAAGAGAGAACCCATTTTACAGACGCCAACCCAAGCGTACAGCAGAAAAGGGCATCTAATGGCTACTCGCCAATTAATTAAAAAGGAGCTCGGGGGCATCTTAAAGGCTGACAACGTTTGCAGTCATGGAAAGCGACGCCGAGTCTCCGCCGACTCCAGGCAACCCCGTAGGGCTTTCAAGACGAGAAGCACTCAGACACGTTTTGCCATTTGCTTAGCTTCGGAGATTTTACAAGATCCGGCTAGCCTGGGCCCTCCAAGTCAAGTTTCACCCAACCATACTAGCAAACATATTTGCAAACCTGAGGCAATAAGCTCAGGTGCACAAAAGCCGGTGCGGAAATCAATCTTTTAAAGCCGTAGGTACGCCCCTGAGCTCCTGTTTTTTTTCACCTCCGCAGATGAGAACATGGCTGGCCACCCACCCAGAACTGACCTGTAAGATGTTGTGCAAAAATCATTTGGGTCATAGCCACACATACATAACATAAGAACTAGCCTGCTGGATCAGACCAGAGTCCATCTAGTCCAGCACTCTGCTACTCGCAGTGGCCCACCAGGAGCCTTTGGGAGCCCACGTGCGGGATGTGAAAGCAATGGCCTTCTGCGGCTGCTGCTGCTCCTGAGCACCTGGTCTGCTAAGGCATTTGCAATCTCAGATCAAGGAGGATCAAGATTGGTAGCCATAGATCGACTTCTCCTCCATAAATCTGTCCAAGCCCCTTTTAAAGCTATCCAGGTTAGTGGCCATCACCACCTCCTGTGGCAACATATTCCAAACACCCACTTTTAAAGTGTGACACTTTAAAAAGAAGAAGAGTTTGGATTTATATCCCACCTTTCTGTCCTGTAAGGAGACTCAAGGTGGCTTACAAACTCCTTTCCCTTCCTCTCCCCACAACAGACCCTTGTGAGGTAGGTGGGGCTGGGAGAGTTCTGTGACTAGCCCAAGATCATCCAGCAGGAATGGAGGAGTGCAGAAACCCATCTGGTTCACCGGATGAGCCTCTGCCACTCGGGTGGAGGAGTGCGGAATCAAACCCGGTTCTCCGGATTAGAACCCACATACTCTTCACCACTACACCACGCTGGCTTGACATCTCGTGCAGCACTTTTAAATGTGCGACATCCCTCTTTCTCGTGCTGCCAGAGCAGAGGTCTGCAGCCCAGCACCCCGGGTTCGAGTTCTCCTTCTCCAAACATTCCAGCTCTCTCGTCCTTCTCCCATTCTTCTCTAGAGCTGGGGAGAGAACCCAAATGCTTGAGACCCTGCAAAAGAGGGAAATGGGACTCTTCCCCATATTATGCAGCGATAGATCTGGATTTATAACAGCCTGCTTCACATTCGGGGAATGGGGCGGGATATCAAACTGATGAAATAAATAAATGTCTTGGCTGCTTTACACTGAACCAGTTTATCAGTCCAACAATCAGCCAATATTGTCGACTCTGGCCAGCCGTTCTCCCATCTCTTAGGCCACAGGTGTCAAACTCGCAGCCCTCCAGATGTTATGGACTACAGTTCCCATCATCCCCTGTCAGCATGATGCTGGTAGGAGGAGGAGGAGGAGGAGGAGGAGTTTGGATTTATACCCCCCCTTTCTCTCCTGCAGGAGACTCAAAGGGGCTTACAATCTCCTTGCCCTTCCCCCCTTACAACAAACACCCTGTGAGGCAGGTGGGGCTGAGAGAGCTCCGAGAAGCTGTGACTAGCCCAAGGTCACCCAGCTGGCGTGTATGGGAGTGCACAGGCTAATCTGAATTCCCCAGATAAGCCTCCACAGCTCAGGCGGCAGAGCGGGGAATCAAACCCTGTTCCTCCAGATTAGATACACGAGCTCTTAACCTCTTACGCCACTGCTGCTCTCCTGATGGGAGACGGTAGTGGAGGCTTATCTGGGGAACCAGGTTACCTTGTACACTCCCACACAATCCAGCTGGGTGACCTTGGGCTAGTCCCAGGTCTTCGGAGCTCTCTCAGCCCACCCACCTCACAGGGTGTTTGTTGTGGGGGGGGGGGGGGCAATTGTAAGAGAAAGAGAAAGATTGTAAGGGAAAGGGAAAGGAGATTGTAAGCCCCTTTGAGTCTCCGACAGGAGAGAAAGGGGGGGGGGGTATAAATCCAAACTCTTCTTCTTCATCATCATCATCAAACGTATAAGCCGCTCTCCCCCAAAGGGCTCAGATCAAATGTCTTAGGGCATGGCCTCCCACCGGACCCTTTTAACTGGAGACGCAAGGGATAGATCCTGCGACCTTCCGAATGCCAACCAAATGATTTACCACTGAGCCACAGCCCCTCCCCAATGCAAGATCCAGGGTGACATCTCCCCCTGTTGAACTGAATCTCAAGGGGCGGGAGACGTTCGCAGCAGGGTGCTGGAGAGTTAACCCTCGCCCTGCCCGAATGGACGTTTTGGGGCGTTTTGGCCTCGATCCTAAACGGCAGTAGCTCACGCCAGCTGACCGGAGGAACAGATGTGTTTTGCAAACATTTTTTTTGCAGCATCCAGGCGTCATGTCATGAATCGGGCCAACGCCAAAAGCCGCAATTCCTTTCCGGGCCAGCCTGTTGAATTCAAGGAAACTGATCTGAGCCCTTTGGGGGAGAGCGGCATTTAAGTTTGATGATGATGATGAAGAAGAAGAGTTTGGATTTATACACCCCCCCCCTTTCTCTCCGGTAGGAGACTCAATCTCCTTTCCCTTACAATCTTTCTCTTTCTCTTACAATCGCCCCTCCCCAACAACAAACACCCTGTGAGGTGGGTGGGGCTGAGAGAGCGCCGAAGAACTGGGACTAGCCCAAAGTCACCCAGCTGGATTGTGTGGGAGTGTACAAGGTAATCTGGTTCCCCAGATAAACCTCCACAGCTCAAGTGGCAGAGCGGGGAACCAAACCCAGTTCTCCAGATTAGAGTGCACCTGCTCTTAACCACTACACCACTGATGTTGATGATGATGATCTCCCAGCAAACGTTTTGGGGTTCTGACTGGCCATAAGAAGTTCAGGGCTAAATATAAGGGCAGAAGGCGGCGTTCCCATCGGCCGATATTTGCTTGCACACCCTGCAGACAGAAACCCTCCCCAAACAGTTAAGCGGACACTCCCTGCTGTTATTCAACGTCAGAAAAAGACGCACTCTGCACATGCTCTGTGGCACCTCCATCTCCTTTGACATCATCCACTCCAGAGCTAATGCCTCCTCCCGTTGCACGGCGCCGGGATCAACTTTCCCGTCACCTTGGGAACGCCCGGTCCACTCCGTCCAGCAAGACGCCGCGGTGCAGTGGTCACAGCAACGGCGCCCGGCCGATCCGAGTCCGAATCCAGACCCTTGTTGTCGCCAACTCCCCGGGGTGACCTTGGGCCGGCCTAACCTACCTGACAGGGCCGTCGTGGAGCCGACGGCATCCAAAGCCGAGAAAGCCACGCGTCCCTTCCCGAGGCGATCTGGGGACGCCTGCCCCCGGAGTAACGTGTGAACGCAGACTCGCGTGTCCCGGCGGCGCGGAAACTCACCCGCGGCGGGGGCTCTGCGGACCCTCCCGCGCTCCTGGCTCCCGAGGGGGTGGCCGCAGCCGCAGCAAGCCAGCAGCAGCGCCGCCGCCGCCAGCCCCCCAAGCAGCCGCCGCATCGTCTCCCCACCGGCGGGCGGTGCGTAAAGGCGCAGCGCCCTGGCGCGCCGCCGGCTCCGGAGAGGGGGCCGCCGCGTCCTGCTCGCCCGGCCGGCCCTTGGCGACGACTCCCGAGCCCGGCTAAATCCCTCCCCCGAGCCCCGGCCAGGGGGCGGCCCCACGCCCGGCCCGCCTCGCCGCCCATCGCAGCGCGGCCGGGAACGGGAACTTCCTGCCCCGCCGCCTCGGCCAGCTGAGCCAGCCGCCGCCCCGGG